>NW_005054377.1:1256280-1273292 GCF_000277835.1 Geospiza fortis | reverse complement strand
GAGCTGTCCCTTCAGCACCACCGCCACAGCGCCGCCGCCTCCCTCCCGCCGCTCCTCCGCCCGCTCCGCCAACACCGGGACCAGCTCCGGGTGAGCCGGGGCAGGGACAGAGCCCCGAGCAAAGCCCCCGCCCCGGGACAGGCCTGAGAGCCCGCTCCCCATCCCCGCCCACCGCAGGAGTGCGGGACTGGTGCTCCTGCAATGAACAATTTTGTTGCCGTGGGACTAAAGTTTGTCTGGGGAAGTGGCGGCTGAAAGAAGCGCCCCGACACAATAGTATCACGTCACCCAAAATATCTCCTAAGTATCTGGTTTTCGTCATGGATAAGGGGAGAATAGAACAAGAAAATGAGCATTGTGAGAGGCTGAGTCGCCAAGTGTCCTCTCCCCGGCTGCGTTACGTGGTTTATATCGGGGGAGTGAAAGGATGTGTTTAAGCTTGTAAGGAAAATGTGTTCCTACGGTAGGCCTTTAGAGCAGTGTTGTTTCTCTTCAGGGTAAATCACGGTAATAGCAAACTTCCCGGGACATTCAAATTTCGCAAATTCTGTAGAGACGTGTACTTAACACGAGTTCCAAACCTCCCCTCTAACTTTGATGTTCGATATTTACACTGACAGATGGTTATCAAATGAAGTGACACTCAAAAGCGAGTTCCACACCGGTCTGCAGCGCTACTGAAACCACATTTCCCAAAAAACTCCTTTTTTTTTTTTTCCTCACACGAGATCAAACTACCGACTGAACAGCCCGGCGCCAGGGAACACGTTTCTCAAACTATCAGGGATCATCCCGATTAAACGCGCAATGTTACACCGAGTCAGGAAAACTCTGAATTCAGAGGGAGTATCCGGGAGCTACGGAGGAGCAGATCGTTTGTAAAGTGCAAATGGACTGTGAAATGCGAAGTGCTCTAAGCGAGTTTGAAATTACTTCTGACAAACGGCAAATTACCACTTTTTCGGCAGTAAATCCAAACTACGCCAAACAGTGGGGGAGGGAAAGGCAGGGAGAGATGGAAAGGCATGTGTGTTTACAAAAACTGATAGACGCAAGTATTTGTAACCTCTTACCTCTTCTTATCACACCTCCTTGCCCGTTGAGTACAAGTCCACACTGGGCCTCCACTGAGCTCTTAAGTAATGAGGGGAAAACAAGGGAAGAAAGGAAATAAAGAAATCAGACACAGAAACCCACAGAGAGATCACACAGCTTTTGCTTTGTTACATGACTCGCCTAAGAACAATAGTTAAGGTGAACTGGAAAAACACAGTTACTCTCAGAGAACCCAAGTGAAATCCCCCCTCCATCCTGCCATCTGCCCCTACCCCACCAAACTCAGAATAATTTTCCTTTCATTGCCATTTAAATACGAATTTATCCCGAACTGGCAACTTAGACTTATCGGGATAGACAGACAAACCAGTACTTTTGAGACAAGTGTATTCCCTCTCGACAGTTGCACGCAAAAAGCTAAAAATGTACTTTTCTGGTTTTGTATGTTTAGCGGTATATTTATATTCGGGCACAGCTAAATTCAGATGTGTTTTGGGACACGCATACAGCGACTTAGAAAGTGTGCACAGAAGTAGACAAAGAGCACAAACAACAGATGACTTATTGGGCTTTGCCGGCTCCACAGAGTCGTGAGGGTGCTGTAACAATGCGTGTGTCCGCACATAGGTGGGGATGAATATGCATCTGTGTGCGCACACACACAGGCACCCATGTGTGAGCGAGGGGTGAAGAACCATCAAAAAACCTGCCTAGGGCTTCTGGTGCACGTCCGAAGAGATCTCACTTCTTTATTCTCCTATTACAAGGCTGATTATTTGGGGATCTTCGCCCTCCTTAATAAATATTTTTATTGGAGTGATAAAAGACTTGAAAGGGTTGGGTTTTCTTTGGGTTTTTCCTTATGTTGGGGTTAAAAAAACACAACAAACCAAACCTAAATCTTTGCCCGGTGGAAATGTGTTAAAGACGCATTTTCCTCTACAAACAAACGAGGTATTGGACATGAAAGAGGCCTTTAAGGGTGTTAACCTATTCAACAGCCCGTGAAGAGTTAAGTAAATGCGGAGAGAGTCGGTGCATAATAAAAACCCCACTTTACAAAACAATCTTTACAGTCCTGGCTCTCTCCCCCACTTTCACCATATTGGCCCTGGCCCTGTAAGACCTTCCTTTTCAAGGCCCTTTTTTATTTTAAGTGTTCTGCCTTAAAGTGATTATGAAATCAATATGAAAAAAACTTGGCGACTGAGCATAAATTAAAGCGGTGATGGGAAAAGGTGTGACAGTTTTCTTTGTTGCCCATGGAAAATCTTTTTAGGGCACTGAAAGATGCCACTCCAGCTCCAAGACTGTTTGCATCTGTTAGGCTGACTTAAACCGCCCTCGAAACTATTGGACATTCACTTAAAATTCTGTGCAGGGAAAAGTATATTTACATTTGTTGCATTTGAAATGAGGCATATGCTGATGAACGTTTTAAAAAGAGAGACTAAGGAGAAAGGGGTAGACTGGTTAGACCACAATTTTGGTTTAAAAGTATTTCTGTGCAGTCCTGTTTCTGCCCGCCACCAAAACGCTTCCCTCTACACCCGCAGTGATATTCGCGAGAGTCCAAATTTGTTCTGAATCATCCAAGTCCTAACGACAAATACTAATATTTTCAACTTCTCACGCTCAGGCTTTTTGAGACCTCTGCACACTCCCTCTTGTGTTCGGAAAAAGAGGGAGGAGGAAAAAATGAAGAGATTAAGTACAAAGACCTAAGCATTTTATTTGATAATAACTTGTGATCGAAAAATTAATATTTTCCAAAGGAAAGCTGTTGATTTTCTTCTTCGTTAAATAAATAAAAAGAGACTGTGCCTCTAGCAGTTTAACCAACCTTTTTTTTTTTTTTTTTTAGAAGGGAAACATGTTGTTTGGTCGGATGACATTGCATAAATGACCAGTTGAATGGCACTAAGTCGAAAATTGGATAAACTATGGTGCTTTTTTGCCCGGGACTTAGGCATTGTCTGCTGTCTTGCAAACGTTCCTAATCCCCTCTTTTGAAAAATACAAGGCTTTGTGCCTGCCAAAGAAAAAAAATTTGTACAGATACAAAAAAATCAGCAGCAGACGTGGTTATAAAAAGGAGTAAATAGGTTTTAGTTGGGGTTGAGCAGTGAATGGCAGATTTTTTTTTAGGGGGGTGACATAAGGAGATCCTTGTGAAAAATGTAAACAAAAAAAAAATGGCCAGAGAAGACAAAATTATATAGTGAATTTTTGTGGAGAAAACTAGGTTTAAATAGCTAGGTCTTCTACATCTGAAGTATAGAAGATAACATTATTTGTTGGTGGGTTTATTTTCCTCCTAAAAAAAATTAATTTGTTTTCCCTGATATATATTGTTTGGATTATTTTTTTCGTGCTTTGATTTTAAGGAAAGAAAATAAACCTTATTCATTTTGCAAATTTCGGAGTGATTTTTTTTCCCCACAAGCCCTTGACCGCTACATCTTTTTGGGAGGTCCACCACGGCCAGCTTTGTATGCCAGGGAGCGAGGTGTGGGGGAAAAGTAAGTACAGTAACTACGGTCCCGTTTGTCTCTCCCTGCTGATGGGGAAACCCTCAGTTCCTCAGCTCGTCGGGGGAAGGAAGGTTTGCTTTTTGATTTGGGACACGTTTCGGAGTGGAGGTTAGATACAGGATGACGTTCTTTACAATTTTGGAAACCAATTTCATTTAAGCAATCGGCTCAGTTTGGCGGAGGTGAATTTTTCTCTCGTGGGAAAGGATTTCTGAGCGGATAAAGCTGAGTTTTTGATACACAGAAATAAAAATTTTTAGATAGGTCCAGGTGCCGGTTAGGGTGGAGCGGATGAATAATTAGATAGACAGACAGATGAGTTTAGCTTTATCTGCTTTATCTCTCACCCTATTAACACCTAGATCGGATTTAGCGAGGCATTTTTATCATTTTGACTTTTTTTCTGACGAACATTTGTTCCCGTTTATCTCTTTCCTCCCTCATATCTCGAAAGGTTTGCCTTTGTAGGTCTGTCGGAAAACAGATTTATTTCCTGCCCTGCCTTTTTTCTCTTTTCCTACTCCATGCTTTCCTTAAATCATTTGCCTTCTCTGTCGCTGCAAAGTGCTCCTTGCGCCGAAAGAGAGGAAAAGTTTAGGAAAAGCAAGAAGATGGGTTTGTTCTGGTTTGATTTGGGTTCCGTGTGACTGGGTAAGGAAGTGTGACACGCACACTCACCCCGAGATCTCCGGGGGACCCCCACGGTCTCAGCCACCACAGAGACACAACCCACGCGGCAAAGGCAGGCGCGAGGTTGGTTTTGTTTAATTTGCTTGTTTGGCCAAAGAAGACCGCTTGTTTAGTTGATTTTTTTTCTTTTTTTTTTCCCCTTCCATATTTTTTTCTTGCTGCTACTAATCTGGAAGGGACGGGAGCTGCATCGCGTTTGGGATGAATCTTCCCTCCTTTGTATGAGCTATTCCGAGCAGAGGAAAATGGGGGTTGCAAGCCCGAGGCTTGGTCCTGGCAGGAGTCTTTGATCTGGATGCATCCCATATTGGGATCCATGGCTCATAAGAGACAGGTCGTGGCGGCGGTAAGCATCTAAGCACCCCAGCTCTCTCCTCTGCTCGTCCAAGCAGGAGGACTTGAGTGCCCGCGCATTGTGCAGGTTGATAAAATCAGTGGGTTCTCCATGGTGGATCTGCTGGTAATATTGCTGGGAGTGGTGGAGAGAGTTCAAGGAGTAAGCGTCGGGGTTGACTGCCGGGTGGCTGTGTTGGAACTCGTAGTGGAAGGACTGGTGGTGCAGTGGGGTGTACTGGTGGTTAGTGGAGAAGTACGGGGAGGCGAACTCGGTGCCCGTGGTAGAGTAAGTGAGAGGAGATGAGGAGGAATAGGCGACGGTCGAGTTGGCCACAGACTCCAGGCATCCAAGCTGCATCAAACGGTAACTGTTTGATCCGTCATGACGTATCTGAAAGGAAGAAGTGAAAAGAAGACCCCAAAACTGGAGGTTTGTCATTGAAAACCCCGGGTACGGTTCTTCCAAGCACGCTGTCCTGCATAGCTTCTCCCCCTGCAGAAGCGTCTAAGCCTGCGAGCGGCAACCCCAGCAACAAAAGATCCTTTCCTACCTTGGGCTGGTGCCATAAAGGTCTGTTCAAAAAATCATAAACAGCCCAGCCTGCCCTTAATACTGTCAAGCAAAAGGAATCCACGCACTGAAATAAAAACTATCTATCTATCTATCTATCTATCTATCTATCTATCTATCCATCTATTCATTCATCTATCCATCCATCTATCCATCCACCTCCTGATCACAGCTGTAATATCTGGGGCTGACACAAAAAAAAAGTCATCAAACAGAGGAAACTACCGAGAATACACACAAGTCCCGTCCCTATGTTGCAGCGTTACACATTGAGAAAGCTTTGCCGCCTGGTTGCCTTCCTTCCTTTCTTCCTTCCTTCCTTCCCTTCTTTTTTTTTTTTTTTTTTTTTTTTTAACCTCTATTTTTCTTTCTTTTTAAAATAACGAATCAGATCCAAAATTCCCCCCCTCTTTTCCCTGCGTTTCGAAAGAAAGGAGAGTCCTGCTTTTTAGCGAGAACTCCCCATTCCTGGCGAGCTGGTGGTGATTTCTCTCCACTTCATTATATTATTAGGGGTATTATTCTGATTTTCGTTCTGGCAACGGTTTTAACGTGGTAATGAGTTGCCCTTGCTGGCGACAGATGTCATAACGAATTTTCTCTCTATACTTCTTTAAGTTATCTCTGAAGCCGGATTATAATTAAACGTAACGGTCCAATATGGATTTTAAAAAAATGGAAACAACCACACAGGCACATACACACACACACAGATGCACACACACATCCACACACACGCGCACACTCTCACACACACACACACACTCTCACACACACAAAATACCTCTGCATCGTGGACGAGACCTGGAAAGGTAGTTGACATTTTTTGGTTCTCCGAAAAAAAAAAAAAAAAAAAAAAAAAAAAAAAAAAGGAGAAGAGGAAAAAAACCCCAACTCTGGATAAAACTCCCCTCTCCAAATTAAAAAAAAAAAAAAAAAAAAAAAAAAAGGAAAAAATTAAAAAATCCAAAGTTCATGTATTTCCCCAATTTTTTTTAGAAAAAATCTCTACAGACAGAGAGAATTTGCAATGTATCTGCATAGATCAGATCTCTCGCTTTTCCATGCACCTCCTTAAAAACCTGTAGGAACAAAATTTTCCCTCTGCACAAAAGCTGCTCCCTGGATCAGATTTTGTACTTGCTGGGTATTTCTTTGGCTGATGTCGTAGGTCCCTTGGTAATATAGAAGTTTTGAAAATTAAGCATCAGCACTGAGAACTGGGAGGACAATAGATAGAGGAGCTTCATCCCAGGAGACAAGGAATAAATATTGTATCTTCGCCTAATAAGGAACTGTAGGTTCTTTCAACATTTTTATACAATTTTTCCTCCACTCTTTAGAATGCTTTTTCTTACCCAGGCTAATATGGGAACTAATCTGATCGAAGGGGGTATTTTGTGTACATTTTATTGGGAAGACATAAAGCTAATATATACAAATATATATTATTAAACCATCCTTTTCAATAGGTAAGTGCTCCTTCCTGTTGATTATACTGCTTCTAAATACTGACCAGAATCTAAGATTGCACATTTGTATGTGTGTCTGTTTAAGTGTATTTTTTTTTCCTAAATGAAAACGATGTGGTTTGTTTTGGTTTGGGTTTGTATTTTTTTTTTTACCCTTTCATTTACATCGAATTTAAGTCCACCCCACACTCCAACCTGCTTTTAAAGCTGCCTAATATGTTATCTTACAGGCTTCTTTAAATAGCATTTTCAAACATAAAATTAGGGTGAGACCACAAAGTATCACTGCAGTGACATATGATATTATGGAATTATACATAAAATACATATAGATCTACGGAATTACATCTGTAACAGGCGAAAGGAAAAACAGGGAAGGGGACGTAAGAGCTAAAGACCACTGATAGCTGGTTCGACATTTCCAAGTGCCGATATATTTTGGAGATGAGAGCGCACGGAGGCTGCGTAGCCCTGGGTGGCAAAGCTGAAGGGGTACGTGATTTATTTATTTAGTGACACCGGTCCGAGGAGCTGCCACTCGGGGAATGAGTCCTGTGTGCCTGCTCGGCGCCCCCCTGCTCCTGTGCCCCCAGGTAGCGGCTCTGCAGCCCCGCAGCCACTGCGGGCTCCGCCCGGGGAGCGCCCGGGGGCGCCGCCCGCTGCCGCGCGAGCTCGGGGCGCCGGGGGGGGAACTCACACACCCTCCGCGAAGATGCCAGCCCAAATGGCATGTCCCGACGGGGAGGCTCTGCTGATGGCTAGCTTCCACCCGAGATAAGCCTGGAGATAGGCGAGGGTGTAACTTGCTTTTAATTGCCATTTAATTTGGGTCGCGTTTAAGCGTTTAAGCTGCGAAGGTGTCTTAATAATAAGCCGGAGGCAAAGAGGCATGTGGCTCCCTGCCTTGCTCTTTCCTCTTTATTTATTTATTTTTTTTTTAAGGTCCAGGTTTTGGGAGGGTTTATTGGTATCTGTTCATGCAGGCTAACAGGAGCTGTCACTCAGCCCTCTTTTCTTCCTACAAATGGACAAAGGCACACGACTGGAATGGAAATGCATTGTCTGAGATGGGAAAGTGCGGGTATCCCGGCGGGCGGGGGGGGAGCGGGGACGGCGGAAGGAAGGAAGTGGCGGAAGGAAGTGGCGGAAGGAAGTGGCGGAAGGAAGTGGCGGAAGGAAGTGGCGGAAGGAAGTGGCGGAAGGAAGTGGCGGAAGGAAGTGGCGGAAGGAAGGAAGGAAGGAAGGAAGGAAGGAAGGAAGGAAGGAAGGAAGGAAGGAAGGAAGGAAGGAAGGAAGGAAGGAAGGAAGGAAGGAAGGAAGGAAGGAAGGAAGGAAGGAAGGAAGGAAGGAAGGAAGGAAGGAAGGAAGGAATTGCTTTTTTCTACTCATTTGCATTTCCTACAGTTCTAATACTGCTAATGGAACATAAATATTTCTCCCCAATATGTAATTGAAAAAAATATCCAGAATTTTCTCCAAGTTCAGATTTTGTTTGATCTTCTCAAGATTTTGATACTTCAGAGAATTGACAAAAACCACAGGACAAAACCCACCCTAATGATGTGAACAAACTTTGCCCTTTCCAGCACCTCTCTGGAGTGTGGCGAGCGCAGTGGAATCAGCCACACCAGCCTCGAGCAGGGAGACTTAGACAAACAAAGTTAACAGACCGTGAACGCACCTTCCTAAAGGAGGGAGAGGCTGGAAAGACACTCCTTCCCTTCGAGAAGGAAGACAAGCACCCTCCCAAACATTCATGGCAGAGCACTCCGCAGCCCTGTTGACTTCGGTTCTTTGCACTGTGCCACTTCAGTCCCGTCTATGTGGTTTGGTTTTGTTCTGAGAAGGGATGAGAAAAAGTTTTCCTCCACCTGGCCAAACAAGCCCGGCTCAGAGCATGAGCGGGGCGCAGACGGCACAGAGGGGATGGGGACAGGACGGGGTGACCGCGGCAGAGGCGGCGCGGAGCGCACCGAGCCCCGGTCCTGTCCCCATCCCCGAGCCGTGACCGAGGGCGCTCCGGGGCAGCCGCACTCTCCAGCGAGTCACCCCACGAGACACTTGCTCCTTTACGCACTCATTTATTTCATTTTCAGGAAATCACGGGTGTGAGAAAGCGATGTGGGGGCAGATTCCTTTCCTTTCTGCGCCGTGGGTGCCGCGGTGCGGGAATCACCCCGGAGGACGCGCCCGGCGCAAGGGCCGGTGCCTTCCCAGCGCTCTGCCCGAGCTGCCAGGAGATCTCCCCGCTGCAGGAGATGGGTTTTGCTAGAGACCTTCCCCCGTCCCGACCCCTTCCCCCTCCGTGCCCCCTTCCCACGCGCACGCAGCCCAGCCGTGCCCACCACCACGCTCCCAGCCAGCCCGGAGCCCAACTTCGTTTCAAACAACAACAAAGCCACCAAAATGGTTTTGTTTGGAGGAAAGTTTATAAGAAACCCGGCTTGCCAGATGCACGTTACTGGTCAGTTCCATCTGTTAGCTTCGTTTACAGACCCTAGAAAAAAAATCATATAGACCGTTTGCGCTTTTAACTCCCCCCAATCCAATTAATAACGCGAGTCAAACTGCAAAGCACTTATTAATTGCTCCCAAAGAAAAATCTTTCAGGAAAGTTAATTGGGAGCTTTCTGATTTTCCAACCAGCGCTATGAACAGAGCAGACAGACTTTGCCTTGAGTTTCATTGTGGCTGAGCACATTGTTTATCCCCTGCCTAAAGTTTGGTTCTGCTTCTGAGCTACAGATATTTTTATATTATATTTTTAAAAATTCATTTTAAGGACTGTGTAAAAATCGGACTGGGCTGGGAAGGGTGGGGATTTTGAGGGGAAAAAAAGCCAAATACACAAGAAAATTAAAAGTTCCTCTCTGGGATCTTCTCACTTCCCCTGATTCATTGAAGTGTGCAAAGTGTCTGGTGCTGCTGCAGGGACACAGTCTGGGCTCGACGTCTGGCTGCTGCAGGAGAGCAGCTCCCGAGACTCACAGAGCTCTCTCACCTCCTGCTTGCCTTACAAACGTTTTCCAGCATTTAGGAGCCTGGAATCACATTTTCCCCTTTAATTGCTCCATCCTGCTTTAGCTCCTGCATTTTGCTGGTTACCCAATAATAGTTAAAATTATTCTTGATTAAGAGAGTTCTTTTCCACTGAAAGTCACCAAAACGTGGTCTTGCTGGACCTAAACTTCTGATGACTTTTACCAGAGTTTCTTGTGTCTGAATGAGACCAGAGTAGTTAAACCATCACAGGCAGCTGGAGTCAGCAATGCTAGGGTGTTCATCAGCCAGAAAGGGTTTTTGCAGTCCATCCCCTTTATCCACTGCAATTCCTAAAATTTGAGGGCTTGGGGCTTTGGGAATGCTCAGCTGACCCAAAAGAAAAGCAGCCCTGAGGTCACTTTTGTTCATGCCTGGGTGCTGAGCATTGTTTGCAGACCTATTGCTGTTGACCCTGGATTATCTCAGTAGATCAGAGCATGGTGCTGATAACACCACGCTGTGAGTTTGATCCCTGTAAGGGCCATTCTTTGTCTTATCTCTTTTTCCTCTCCATTGAACTCCTCCCTCTTGTCTGGCAGAGGGCCTGAACTTGATCATGGCCCTCTCTGTGCTGAGCCTCACCACCCCATCTCCCTTCTCTGAACTTCACAGGAAGGGAAAGCCCCGGGACAGCCCAGACTTCTGCAGGTGGGAAGGAGGGAGCTGGTAACCCCCCTCCACATACACCCACAGATTACCCACCTGCATTTCCAAGCAAACCTGTCTGTGTGAGAGAGATGTGCTTTTTTTTCCATTTCCCTTTAAGAACCATTATTTTGAGGACCCAAATTACATTATATTGCTTTTCCTCTGCCAAGGAGAATGACTTCATATTGGAGTTCACTGAGTGTAGCTATGGGCAATGGAAATGGGGAGTTTTGAAGTGGTTTTCTTCAAGCCTCAAGACAAAAGATGTCCTGCAATAGATTTTTCCCTGCCCTCTGGACACAAACCTACCACCATGTTTCCTCCTCCTCCTCCAAATTTCTATTCTGAATCACCACAACAGCTGAAAGGCAACATTTTGGGACTGAAAATGCATTTGCAAGCAATTGAAATGCTGTGAATATATTAGTAAAACAATTAAAGATTGTATCTGGTGCCTTCAGTCATTTCTTTGATGGCAGCAAGGTTTCCTGCTTGTTGAAGCTTTCATGAAGACTTAAGAGCAGCTGTATTTCAAGCCAGGTGTTACTCAGAGCAAGTGCAAAGGGAGAGGTGGGGTGGCTTCAAAGGTGTCAGTATTGATCCATATTGCCTGGCTGTAAACCAGACCATTGCTCATTTGCAGTGAATATCATTCACACCATTCCATACAAGGATCAGGAGGGCAGAGTTTGTGACCACTGGATTGCAACCTGACTTTCCAGGTGTTTGGTGGCAATGGTAAGGGTCGTCCATTGACTGCCTTTCAGTGAGAGACCCTTTCCATTCATTTTACTGGTTCACTTTTCCCATCCTCATCTTCCTTAGTCTCTTTCTTCCCTGCTGTCTGCTGTCTGTTGTCATCCAAACAGACCTGTGAGCTCCTCAGTTCCTATTTCTTCAGTGTTAAGACTCCTGATTATGTGACTTTTTTAATTCTGCTTCAAGCCCTCTCCCATAGAACCACAATTTTACTTCTTTCACGAAGCTGCTCCTCATGCTTATCCTCTCCACTCATCTGATCTTGTAGTCATTGAATTTCTCCCTCTCTGGGTGTTTTCCCACAGCTCCCTGAGCTGCTGAGCCCCCCATCCCATCTGTCTTGCTCTCCAGCCAGACCCCAAGAAAACAGCTCCTCTTGGCTTAGGCTTGTCGAGGTGTGGAGATCCTCCTGAGGACTCTGCCTAGGGCCCCTTCTTAGAAGGCTCCTAGGGCTGTACCTGCTCCATGGAGGCCTCTCCACCTGGCCCTCCTTTCCAACAGCCTCTGGTGTATCCTGGTCTTACACACACTCCTGCTTTAAGGCATTTATTTTGTCACCACTGTTTTGTTACCAAGCTGTCTACCCACCTTCCCTCCCTCCTCTAGGCACCTGCAACAAGAAAAACAGGCTGCCTCCACTCTTCCCCCTTTTGGGATTTCCCCCCTTTCAATCTTCACACAACACTGGTTTTGCCAGTGCCTTTTACTGCCATGTTCCTAATTTCTTTCAGCATCTCTCCTGCATCCCTTAGGGGGGTAACATGCCGACTGTCTGTGGCAGCTGTCCTCGCTCCAGTTCTGCAAATACCGAGACAAAGAAAAACCTCCCTTCCTCCTTCCAGCTTTCCCTTGAAAGCAAACACTACTTCTTCTGTCAAGTGTTCTTGCCATCCCTTAGAAGCAGTTTTTATTTTCCAGTGACCTCTTCTGTACTTGAAGAATGTCCTATTACCTTATTTATGTTACTCTTTTGTGCAGTTCTCTCATTCCACAATCTGGCTGCTCTCCCATCTCTTAGACTTGCTCTCCTTCCTCAGGTAATCCTCTCAGACCTCTTTTCTTTTTACCTGATCCATCTCACTCCTGTAGGTCACCTTTTTACCCTTAAATCCTTTTCTGAATCTGTGGCTATCTGAAGGGATTTACAGCTGTGAGAAACAGAATCACAATAATTTGGAGAATCCTCTAAAAATCTTTTTTTCCCCCCTGGCATCTAATTCCTCATATCCTGTGTGGTTTGCTGTTCTGAAAAGGGAGGTTTGGTTATAATTACAAACCTAACTAGACTCTAATTCCTCTTCTCTGTGAGAACCTTGCCTTCTTGCACATCACTATCTCATCAACCAATTCCCCTTTGCTTATAAACTATTGAGGCAAAGGAAGAATTCACAGATATCCTACTGACATTTTGAGTCCTCAAGTTTATATCAAGGAGAAGCCAGAAATTCTCCCTTAAAGAATCTTTCTCTATACTAATGTTTTTTTTTTTTTTCAAGTTGTGATCATGCGTTTCATTGCTCTGACCATCCTTTCTGCTTCACTGAGGATTTCTCCAGCATTGTTATTGTTGTAAGTTATTTCCACTATTAATGTCGTGCTGGGAAACTGTTAAAAGGAAACACAGACATAACCATCTCTGTTCATGCAATGGGATGAGATTAGAAATTTAACTATAGAGCAAAATGAAATCTGATTCTAGGAAACCACATAATGGTGAAAAGCCCCAAAATGTGACTTGAAAATTAACAGGAGTCCTCATCCAAATTCTTGCTCCACTTTTTGAAGAACCGGAATAGGTTGCTTAGAGAAGCGGTGGCTGCCCCATCCCTGGAAGTGTCCAAGTCCAGGTTGGATGGGGCTTGAAGCCACCTGGGATAGTGGATAGTGTCCCTGTGCATTGCAGGGGGTTGGAATAAGTTGATTTTTAAGGTCCCTTCCAACCCTAACTATTCTATAATATTGTGATATAAACATTTGAACCTTGGCCTCTGAACCTATTAATGAATGTAAAACCTTGTGGGTTTCAACAGGGATATTTCTCAGGACAAGAGTGAAATAGTGGAAAAATGTAGACTTTGGAAAACCATTCTCCATCATTTTCACTTAGCTTTTCAAACTGAAGTCCATATTTTGCTTAAAAACAGCCTGTTTTCAGCAAAATTTGTGAGACTTTTTCATTGCCTTTTTTAAAACCTAGGTACTGAAGAGAAGATCTCAAGCCTACTTCCACAGAAAGCAGAACAGGAAGCTCTATGGGATATTCCTGCTCTTTGATGTAGCATAATACCCATACTCAACCAAGGCAAGAGGAAAGTTCCCTATGTGGTGGGGATTCTGCATTAAAACATTAAAATTCAGTGGAAATTCTCATCACAGCCCTAGATTTTGCTGCTCAGGAGAAAGCATTGGTGATGGATCTGAAAATCCTGCAGTTTCCTGGTGAATCCCATTGAAAGCTCTATTTTTTTCCCCCTCTTGCCAATTTTAGCCCACAAGGCAAGTCTAAACCAAACTCTCCACATGTAGCCAGCTAAACTAGGATTTTAGAAACTCTGCTGATCATGAACTGGCTAAGAAGACATTATCCATGTTATTTTCTGGATGCCTTTCAATGCATGAGGCAAAATCTTATAATTAAACTTCTCTCTGGTAGTGGAGAATGAAAACATCTGTAGACTGTGATGTATTAAAGATGTACCTTATATTAGAATCATCCATAATTAATGCAGACATTCCAATAAATAATACAGTGTCAGGTTCTTTGGATTATTGAGTGTGCTCCACTCTGCTCATGCACTTATGCAGTGGCAGTAATTGTGAGCAAGTTTCTTTACCTAATTAAACACTGTGCCTTACTATGTGTTTAAATAGCATTGAAGTTGTGTCACAAACTTGAAAGAGTAAATTCATAGGTAAGGCTGACATCTTTGCCCTCAGCTTATGACTCTTGTATTGATGGCTTCTCACATTTTTCCCCACCCATGTGTCTTCATGGATGCATATTTTCATGGATTTTTTACCACTTACACTGAGTTTGTAGCCTTAACACTTTAAAATTAGGTGTAATACCATTAATATTTTAAAGAGATTCTTTTCTCAAGAGCCTGAAATTGCTCTGAATAGCTCAAATAAATCTGTATTTGGCTTAAGTAATATATAATTTTCACTGAACACATATATTTGCTAACATATTTGAAAATGGGACTTGTATTGACCCAAGAATCCTGGGTAGGTAGAAGAAACGACTATATATTTTTTATTGGTTCAGTATTCAGGCATTTGCTATTAAAATGCATAAGATGTATCCCCAAAACTGAAACCAGCTACTTCAGAGACATAAGATTCCATCGAGGGAATAGGTATTTATGCTTTAAAAACACATTTTAATTTCCCAATTGATCATAATAGCTCATGCATAAAAGCGAGAGATTTTGGGATTTCTATTACTTTAAAATCGGGCATTAAAATTAATTTTGAAGAAGGATTTTTTTTAATTTCTTTTTTTTTTTTTTCCTAATTTCTTTCCAGAAATAAGATCTTTCCTGCAGGATCTGATTTTGGAATGAGGTCTCTGGTAGAGGAGACATCATTCACAACCTGACAATAGCTACCAGAGGCTTGATAATGAATGTGCTGGTGGAGCTCACTGTGAGCTCCATTCTGCATCCCAGACTCTTGCCAGTAATCCCTGTCTAAGCCAGTTGTCTCTTTGACCTCTGTGGGCCTGAGCACATTGGTGAAGGTGCAGGGGTCAGGCAGTAAAAGACTAGTACTCCCTTGAATGAGGGACCTGCCCCAAAGATCACCTTAAGTCAATGGAATTCTTTCCCTGGAATTCAAAGAGCTGTGGAAAATGCCCAAAACAAGTATTTTGATTTGTATTGTGCCTAAAATATAAGAAGAATAAAAGGGAAAATAAGAATGAAATAGTGTCTGTCTGGAAAATGCCTTTAGTTTCAAGTGTTAGTTCCATAGTCTGAAAGCTGAAAAATATTAATTGTACTTTTGAGAACCATGAGAAAAATTCTTTCCTTCTTTCCTTCTTTCCTTGATATGTGGGTGATTCTATGTCTTTTCCTTCCTTCCTTCCTTCCTTCCTTCTTTCCTTCTTTCCTTCCTTCTTTCCTTCCTTCCTTCCTTCCTTCCTTCCTTCCTTCCTTCCTTCCTTCCTTCCTTCCTTCCTTCCTTCCTTCCTTCCTTCCCTCCTTCCGCTACTGCTGTGGACAGGGTAATTATTCAGTTTCTAAACGGTGAGCTCAAGTGTGATTTTCAGCAGTAATTCCTCTCAATTTGTATTATCTGGTTGTTGTGGAATGATTATTTGCAGCCCAGTGAACAAAACATGGACAATCAAGAATTTTTGATTGTACAATAAAATTACTGCAATTGAAGAAGAGCAATGTTTTTAGTAGACAGTAGGCTATAGCTTACTGACCCCATCAGCAATGTGCTCAGCTGAAACAAATTCTTAACTTTACCTCTAGAATCCTCGCCCCCCAAAAAAAAGAAAAAAAAAAAAAAAAAAAAAAAAAAAAAAAGCAAGGAAGTGCATTTAGGTCCAGTAAGCAACATTCATTCAGTGTGGAAAGAGATGCTGGTATTCAGACTAACAAAGACCAGGATATAACTTTGGTTTGTATGTTTTAGGGGCAAGGGACATCTGCCATGCATTAAATGATGGTCAAATGAATATATTATTTGTCATAAAAAGATACAAAATTGTTATTTATAACATTGCTCTTGTATATATTTCTATTTCCTAAATGCAACAAATCTGTGACAACAATAAAGATCTTTACTCTTCTTCTCTGTAAGGATGTATCACATATCTATCCATCATGCAGGTATACAATTCACTTTTATGTACATATAATATTGAAAGAGAGAGATTTTGCAATAATTTGCCCAGGTGTTTCATATCTTAGCTCTAGATGAATCAACACAATAATTGATCCCCCTCGCATTTACATCAGCTGAACCTCTGGTCTGCTATTTTGACATACAGAAACTCACTCCTTCTGTACTTGCCATTCCTCACCACAGCAGCAGGAAATGCTGAGGTGCTGTCAGCAGTCCCACCTGCCTGCACAGAGCCAAGTGCATGGCCAAGATTTTGCACCCACACTCATGTCCTCCAAATTCCTATATTGGTTGTTGTGCATCCAAAAGAGCACAGGAAGAGGATGTATTTCCCTCATCTGGAAATATGAGCATTTGGTTTCATTATAACTGTACCCCTCAGCCTAAATTTGCAGCCCTTAAAGATTAGCTTAAACAGAAGATCAATTTGGTTTATAGTGATAAGCACTGATTTTTCGCCCTGCAGTGCACAACACTGGCCTGGCTATTAACAGAGGAGAAAATATTATTCCCTATAGCTAGGAGGTTCTGTACATAAAAAGAAGATATAAATCATTGAATCATAGAATAGTTTGGGCTGGAAGGGAGCCTTAAAGGCCTCCCAGTCCAACCCTCCTGCAATGAACAGGAACCTCTCCAAACAGACCAGTTTGCTCGGAAGCCTGTCCAACCTGATGTTGAATATTTCCAGAGATGGGACATTCACCACCTCTATGGGCAACCTGTGCCAGTTCTTCAGCACCCTCACCATGAAAAAAGGCATCCTTACCTCTAGTCTGAATACACATAAATATGTGTGTGCATTTTTATTTATAAATTTTAGACGAATACATGGAATCTTATCACCAGCTTATTACCTGCTGCCCTGCAGGATGGGTTTCTAAAATGAAAAGTTACTTTTCTTTATTGCCTTCAAAGAACCCCCTGAGCTAGGTTAGTTGTTTGTAGTAACCCAGGGGAGGAAGGAAGCCTGTTTAGTATCCCTCTTCTTTCTTGCAGGCAGAGGCAGGCTGCGATGTGGCCGCCCCCCTCCCCTCTCCCTCC
>NW_005054377.1:1250445-1256260 GCF_000277835.1 Geospiza fortis | reverse complement strand
AAAAAAAGCCAATCTGCTTAATCCTCTGCCTGCAGGCAGACTCTAACGGAAACCACATATGCTTTGCCTCTCCCTATAAGAAATCTTCATTGGGGCATTAAAATACTTAAAAGGATTAGTCGTTAAATACTTGTACATTTGGTTTAATTCACTAGAAACGCTATGTCACAGGGTTACATCAGAAAGCTAGAGAGTTTTAATCTCACTTGCAGTATTTACCTAGATGTTTTATTCCTTCTGCTGCTTGTTACAGGGATAATATTAATATCCTACATGTCCAGAGGGATGAAGTTAAAAAAAAAAAAAAGAGCTAGCTGCTGTCTGATGGTATAAAAATATCAGAGACTTTTAAGGTAAAACAAAACAAACCAGCGTGAATTGGAGTGTGGTATTCCTTCCCACTGCCTGTTGCTTATTCCTAATTGTGATGATGGAGGTGTGAGGAGCTGTTGCTTTTGGAGAACAGAATAATTTAGATTGTACAGGTCTTGGGACATGAGAGATGGTAGCTTTGTTTAAAGCAATTTCCTTTTTCTTAAGCCTCAGTTTCCCTCTGTGACAGGTGTGCACCCACTTTGTCCCTCCTCTTGCCATGCTGTAGCTAAAAATTTTGGTAAAAGGGCCCAGAAGAATTTGTCTTCAAATAAGTAAAGACACAGAGGCTATCAGTCTGAGGAAGGCAGGTACAGAAATGCCTTGCTGTGAGCTTCCCAATGGGGAGGACAGCAGATCAGCAATGGGGAGGATATACTTGTGTGAGACTTGCCTGGCTTTGTGGTGAGTGGCAAAGAATGGACTGTTAAGACCTTAAAACTTTGCTCAAGTTGTAGAGGCTCCTGCACTGACATTCCTTCCAAGCCTTCCTCTAGCTATATCCAGTCAAATAGACCTCAAGGAATGAGGTTTCATTGGAATTGTTTGCTTTCCATGTCAAGAGTTGCTTTAGTCATATTCAAGACTGTTCAGATGAAACAAACCAAACAAAAAAAAAAAAGGAGTTTGGAGTAAAATTTTGGTTCCATTTAAGTGAATGAGTGTACTGCTAGAAATTTCTATTAACTTCAAAAGGAATAAAACCAGTGGAACAATATGCATTCAGTATTTCCAAGAAAGAAAGCTTGGATTGCTCACAAAAAGGGAAGAAAGAATTGAGACAAGTTCCATCACAAAGTTCTTTATTTGCTTTGCAGTGTCTGAACAGCAGAACTACCATAGCCAACCATTTTCACTGTATCCATGGATTCATCACCATTAGCATTAGCCTCAATGGAAGATCTGCTGTGACTTCAACAAGATACAGCCTAATTTCATGGTATTTCCTCTTGGCCACCAACCTGAGTCAGGCAATCTGTAGAAATAGCAATACAAATGGTCCTGTTAAAAAAAAAGTCATAAAAATTGTGCCATTTGCTGTGTGCAGAGATACAGAACAAGAATTAAAATGCACACTCCCCATCTCCAAAGTACACACAAATCTGCCAATAATCTGGAAGAAAATTTCAGTACTGGGACTTAATCTCAGATATCACCTTTTTGACCTAAATAGTACAGTGTTCTGCAGCAGTCAGGCAGGGGGTGAGGCCTGGGTAAAACTCATCAAATCAGTTCTTTTGGGTTCAGAGAGAGCATCCTTTTCTGTGACTGCCAAATTGTTTTCCTTTCAATCTCTGGAAGAGGAGCATTCCCGGGAGCTGGCCAGAAGTATTTCTGTATTCCTGTATATCATCTGTATGAATGATACAAGGAGCATAAGGAATGCCATTCACTACACAGTGACTCACAAGACAGATCTTTGACTCTTATAACCTAATATAAATATTTATTTATTTATTTGTGGAACCTGTCCCTCTGCTCTAGGGTGTTTTATACCTTCTAGACATCTCAGCCTAATTTAATTTTCGGGGGTGTCTGAATATCACCCTGCCCTTGACATAAAGAGCACTTTTTGTGTGAGCCTTTGTGCCTTGTTGTGCCTTTTTTCCCGCTCAAAAGCAGAGAATGGTTTCTTGTATTCGAAGCATAAATGCAGCAGCCCCTGAGACTGCTTGGATGAGGACTAGATAAGAGAGTTACATTAGGGCAGAAATTCGGGTCACATCATATCAAACTGAAAGCATGAGGCCAGAGATAGGCTTGGCTAACAATATTTATACACAATCATTTAAAATGTGAAAACTTCTGCCATGTAAGAAATCTTCCTTCAGTCTCAAGACTGTGCAGGTATTTTCAATAGGGCTGTGCCACTGTTTGCTAAAATGCAAAGCACTTGCATCTTCTTTGCATTATTTATTGTTATCCTGCAGGCTGGGTTGTCACACTAAGCATGATTTATGTCACTGAATTTTATCAGCTTCTGCTAGATGATATTTTCAAGTGGTGCCCCTGGACCTTAGGAAGAGAAATGTCAGTGCAAGTATTTTACACCTGTTACACAGCAGAGGTGGGTGCTGCTTGTTGTCAGTGGTGCAGAAAGATGTCTCTCCTTCAGTAGCAGCTCCTGGTCCTGTGACCTTACCAAACCTGTAGCAGACAGACTCTTCAGTGCTTTCAAAGGCTTTAGAAACCGGTCACAGGAACATTTTTATAAGTTTATGCCTGACAGACCAAGGGGAGAATTTTACAGTCCACTGTAATGTGTGTTGGAATATGTGACATAGGAGGCACTGCCTGTGATTAGAGGACAGGGGATGATTGGGGTGAGAGCTGTTGAAGGTTTTGGGGTCTACGTGGAAGATCACTCCTTGACTCTTCTATCGACTTTCTGTGTCACCTTGGAAAAATCACCTACCAAATTATTGTTCTGCTCCTCATGTTTTGCATGCATGATATATCTGTTTCTTTTATTTTTATGTTTATCTATTTGCAATGCTGGCTCTTCAGGGTGAACACTGAGTCTTGCCAAGTGACTGCACATTGCTTGAGGGAATGGGAGCCTTGCTTTGAGCTTAATGTCACACTCAAAACACAAAAAGTATAGGTTTTGCATCTTTTATTGCAAAAAATGGAACATACAGGATGAAACTTTAATCATGAGGGCCTGCCTAAAGACTTGCTCCACTTCAACATTTTCTGAGAGACTTGATGTGCCACAGCCTGCCTGTAGGTCCATGTAAAGACCATGAATATGACACAGTGACTGGCCATTCCAGGGCTTGAAAAGGTGAAAGGTGAAATAAGAAGACCTTGAAAAGGTGAATAAGAATGGAAACTTTACACTTTGTTGGCTGATCTGCACTGGTAAATGAAGTTCTGCCTAGTAGGTGTGCTTATTTAAACTGAATGTGAAGGGGGAAGGGAACAATGTCAGGTTTGCCCATGAGAAGATGTGGGATGACACACCAGGCTGAGAAGGATGAGGTGTTAGAGAGAGCTCTCATGCTGTTACTCTGGGATGTACTGGCTACACTGCAGTACAAAAATCCTACAGATCTGAGCCAGGTAACAGGAGCCAACAGGGAAACACCAGGAAAATACCTCAAAGGAATGAGGGGGTGTTCCTTTAGGGAGGTGACACAGCTGACAGAGCAGCTGAAGGAACAAGAACTCAGTTTTATTTCTCACAGCCACCAGGAGAGCAAATGCTCTGAGGAGAAATAGGAGGAACAAGTGTTTAAATGCCACATGGTCTGTGGAGTTGCAATTTTTTCCATAAGTGGATCATCTAGGACATTTCTCTTAAATAACAGCACTCTAACCTGGGGTGCCATATATACCATTGGTGTAAATCAGCACAACTCTCAAAGGACATGTGTTGATTTTACACCCACTGGACATGTGGCTCAGCCAGTCTGTGATTTTTAGCACTTAGTTTTCTTCATGAACAGAAAATAAAATTATCATTTGCCAGTGATAAGGATATCTTTAATCAGGAACTAGGACCTACTGTACTGCTAAGTGCCAAAAAGACAGTCCTTAATTTAGAAACATCTTGGTGAAGCATAGAAGGACTCCATGAATGCAGGGAACTGATGGAATAAAAAAAAGTGATAATGAAAGTATGTTGAAGTGTTCAATTTTATGTGGACATGACTTATGTAGGGACTTAACAGTGGATTAAGAGAATTCTTTTGCTTTCCTAAATGTATATTCAAGTGCAAACATTTTGTGGAGTCAAATTCTGATCTCAGTTCCATCAGTAAGAATAAAAAGCAGGTCAATGGAGTGATGCTATTACAAAGCTGAGATGTGCATCCAGACAATTATTCTTGAATAGATGTAGAATAGGAGAGTTATTAGTTTGATATCTCAGTCTTAAATTATTTCTAAGAATGTCCTGTGGAAGAAAAATGAATTTGAAAAGGTATTATAAAGAAAAATCCATTTACATCTTTTGTGCAGAAAGAACCTGTTGAATAACATTTAAAAGAGGATTAAAGTTGATTTCTTACAAGCAGTAGAATAATCAGGTTTCTAAGCTAAAGTGGAATTAAGGTCCTTCAATTCATCTGCAAAGCTGACTGAAGTTGAATCATCGTTCGGTAATTTACATGTCATTTACAGGGGCATTCATTGTGCTTTTAGTACTGTAAATATGATCTGAACAGCTTTTGATCTTTTGCAGCATTTGCAGGAACATATTATTGTTTCTGAGAAAAAAAGGAAGACTTTTATACAAAAAAAAATCCTCAACGCTTTTTTTACAATGTCAAAACAAATGTGTCAACCAAATGGTAATATCTGCGCTAGTTTCATTTATCTGCACACGGCAGTTGTGAGGTTTAATGATTGTTTGTCACAAAAATACATTTTAAGAGGAGCAAGCAGATTGCTGAGTAGCAAACATGTTTTATGGAATATGTAACATTGTAAACACATTTTTGTTTCAATAGGGTTTACAGAGGTTTGCAAAATGAATGTGTACATATAAAATGAGAAGTAGACAAAGCTTGTGTTTTCCTACCTAAGAATTTTGCTTTCATTTGTTTTTGACAGGAAGATTCATTTGCTACCATTAAAATTCACACCTTCATACTTTTTTATACTCTTTTCTCACCTTTTGAACTGGGACTAATTCTTCTGACATGTATTTGACCACAGCTCCCATGGCAAAAGAACCCTCCCACATTTCCCACAACTGTCAACCTTGTTTATCTTGTCAATTGTCTCTTGAAGGATCAGATCTTTAGCTGTGCCAAAGCCCAGGGAAGTCAATGAAAAGACTCCCAAAGGCTTTGAATCAGTCTCTGGCAGCAAAGCACCACTAACTTCAATGGAATTACACCAATTTACTCCAGCTGAGGATTTGAGCTGGTGTTTAATACTGCACTCATCACCATTCTGACTGGGATTCATCCTGAACATTTCTTGGAGGTACAAAGAGAGAGGTGTTCTGAAACCAGAGTTTTGGCTGGGGGTAGGGTAGAAGAAGGTGGTTATCATTTAGAAAGATAATGGTTCAGTTAAATATTTTATTGAATAAACTATTGGGAAACTTTGGATATGCTTGTGGGATGATGATGTAGAACAAATCTATCTGAACAACATTGTTGTTTTGGATTATAGAGGAAATAGTAATAATATTTATCATATGTTATTGACAACTGACATTCTGAGAACAGCCAAATTAATATCTAGACATCTCTCTAAATTTTAATGTTTTGTGCATCAAATTATTTGATTCCTCTTGCTGACCAAGGTTGATATGGTAGCTACACAAAAAAGACAGGAGTTGATTGTCAATCAGATAACATGGATAGCTTTACTAATATGATTATTATGACTCATAATCTCACAACACAAATGCCAAATAAAATAATGGAATCCAATATTAAATATCTTTAAATAGTTATCTAGGATCCTGTCAATGGAAATGGAC
>NW_005054377.1:1223849-1250433 GCF_000277835.1 Geospiza fortis | reverse complement strand
ATTACCTTTTGGACTTTCTGAATATTTTCATTGATGGTAGAGAGTCAAACTCCTTTATTTAGGGAGCTGAAATTGGGCAGGTTGATTCCCAAAAATACTGATTTCATTTGCTACTAAAAGATGATCACATTTATGGTCTTAGGAGCTATGCTGCCTCATATTGGCAGTTTCCTTTATCTTAAGAGAAGGATAGTCAGTGGATTTTGAGTTTTAAACCTGACTAAGCCTCAGGTCATATTCATTAACAAAGATTCATAAAATGATAGCAAAGCAGTTCTAATTAAATGAAAAATATTAGATAACAATCTGTCCATTATATGAAGATGAAAATGCTTAAAGTTTTGGACTGATCTAAAATGTGAAAATCCTCTTCACATTTTTAGGTTCAAAAGGTTGTGAAATACTGTTAGCTTTGAAACCAAGACCTCATTCTTGCCTTTAAATACCCTTGCTCCAGATTAATGCATCACAACACATCTGAAATTTGTGTCAATGTGCACTGATATCTGATATCACACTCATATCTGACATATATGGACAGGTCTAGGTAGTTCAATTCCTTTCTCCACTTCATGCTGTCTACCATTCTCTTCCATCTGCCTGAATATTTGCAAGATTTATTATCAGGTTAAATACATTAACTATCAGGTTTAGATGTGTAAAACTCCTCAGCTTCCTAAATGACTTATATTTCTTCCCAGAAATTTATCTTCTTGATATTTTTGTTGTGTGTTTTCTGGAAAAAAACCCAACCAACCAACCAACCAACCAACCAACCAACCAACCAACCAACCAACCAAAATGCCAACAAAAACCACCCTCAGCAAAACTTATATTTGAGTTCATTATCTTAGAGATGCCTTTTCCTAAATTGTCTGTGTGTCTCTCCCCTGTGTACTCTGGTTTCATGTCCTCCATCAACTCACAGGTGAAATCCAGCATGAATAGGATGGCTGTGATAATCAATTTTACAATATTCATAATAAATACTAAGCACTTGCTCACCTCTCTGTTATGGTTTATGCTTCTGAGAGAAAAGTGGCCACCTGTAATAAGAAAAATGTTTAATTTATGGTCCCCCTTTTTTTTTTTTTTTTTGTTTCTCCAATTTCTATATCATGTTGGAGGAGCTGGTATTTTAGTGAAAATAAATCATCAGAGGATTTAGATATCTGGTGGTTCATCTCAAGCCTGTAGGCTGTTCATCTGTAACTTTTGGTTGCCCCAAGAAAAATGTACATCATCATCTTTTCCCATCCAGCCACTCATACTTGGGCCAGGAATTCTACAATGTTCAGTTTGAGTTCCCTCACATAGACAACCCAGAGCTGAGCAACCTTTCCTTCCTTCCACAAACCTGTCAAAGGCAGCAGGGATTTATTTCAGTGATGCCCTGGTTGACCTGTTCTGTTACTTTCACTTATTTCACATTCAAAACTCCTTCTCCCTGTCTTCTCTCATCTCTTACCTCTTTGTCTTTCAAACCACTCTCAGATCTTGTTTTTGGAAGGCAACAGTCTCATTGCATTGCTTGCTCTTTATCGAATGAGCTTTTTCTCTGTTATCAGGTTCTGGTAGTCCTGTCTCACCAGCTTGGAACCACTCTGCAGATGCCCACAAGCACTGGGTACACCTCTAAGTCAGGCTATGTTTTAATAAAGGAAGGAGTTTTCCCTTCCCCAGGAGCTGAAGGAATAAGAAAGGACAAGTGCTTGCAGAGAAGCAGAGGCTGTGAGACAGGAACATCCTCAGCTACCATCAGGTGTCCTGTGTAGCTGGGGTCTGATAGGAGAGCAAAGTGTAGGATGTCTCCAGACACAGACAACCCATGTACCTGACATCTGGATGTCAGGCAAGAAGAAGTGAAGCAGCCAGGTGGATTTAATCTGTTGGAGTTAAGAAATGACACCAGACATGGGCACTGTTGTGTTTTCTCCCATACAGGTATTACTTTAGATTAGAAAAAAAACTACCCTCCCTCCTTTTTCTGCTCTCGTGGACTAGACACACACATCTGACCTAGGACCTTCTCCATTGCATAGCTGAAGCTTCAAATTCAAGTGAAGATATAGGTGGGAGACATCTTTGGAGATGCGGGGAAACATGAGTTTATGTTTTTATTTTTGGTGCATATATGTGTGTGTGAATGTAAGTGTGCAAAATGCTCTAAAAACCAGTCAAATATCTTACTTCCCATGCTGGGGGCGCATCCCACTCTTTTGGAAGATATAGATATTCCAACCCAAACAATTCTGTGATTCTGTGATATTGATGCTTCTGAGAGAAAAGTGGTCACACATAAGTAGGAAAATGTTTAATTTATGGCCTTTTTTGTTTTTGTTTTTGGTTTTTTTCTTGTTGTTTGTTTGTTTGGTTGGTTTTTTGTTTCTCCAATTTCTCTACCATGTTGGAGGAGCTGGTATTTTAGTGAAAATAAATCATCAGAGGATTTAGATATCTGGTGGTTCATCTCAAGCCCATGGGCAGCTCATCTGTAACTTTTGGTTGCCCCAAGAAAAACTTACACTGCTCATCTGTTTCAATGAATATTGATATGCAATTCATATCCCTTCAGCATTTCTTCAGATCCTCAGCCCTCAAGCAAATCCCCCAAAGGAAATGATTTGTTTGGTCAGATTCCCACAGGCTTGATCTTTAGTGATGCTTGACAACTTTTGTGCCAAAAAGCCAAATGCTTTTTGGTTTATTATCTGTCAACTGTGTTTAGCTGTAAGTGACAGACAGAAATTGTCTCGGACACCATCAGGGCCACTCTTGGCTATGTTTCCTTGGCTGAATTCTTTTCAGCAATTTACTAGAAGGTGTTTTTAATAGTTAAAGGAACTGGAAATGTCTCTGCCTGGCTTGTTTCATGCAATCATTGAGCTTTGCACCATTTTTTTCACCACGAATGGCTCTTTTCTGCTTCTCACATAGTTTGAGCATCTGTTTAGGCTTGGATGAGTTGGCCCCTGAAGATTCCTGCCTCAGAAACAACTTTAGAGGCATCCCATGTGCTTGCCTAGATGAAGCAAAGCATCCAACTTTCAAACAGCTCTGTTTAGAGAGGGTGAATCTCATCCTAAGTTGGAAATGTTATATTTTGGAAGCTGCAAATACAAAACTTTCCCCCACTTCGTCTGCTCCTAATTGTTCTTTTCGCTGCTTGCTGGTGCTTCATGTTCCTCCTTGTTGCAGATGACTGCCAACTGCTTTTCATTTACCAAACAAATGGATTGTGGCACCATTTCAATGGACTGATTTAATATTCTATTTCAAGAGAAATTCTCCTTGAGATTTTGGCTTTGATTCATTGATGTGGGGAAATTGCCTTGTTGGTAAATACGTTTTTTACAAAGCATCTAAGACCTTTAGAAAGAGTTGCCTGAACTGATTGTTTCTCTCATTTGTGATATTATTCAGTCCATTAAAGCACTCAGGGGTGGCTTTTTAGTTTTATAGCAGCCCAGGCTCTCTTTTCCCCTGCTCTGGGTTTGCAGAACTAACATAGCTGAACAATTGCACTACCAATTAAACAACAGATGCTGTGGTTAAATGGAAGCACCTGGATTTAGGAAACCAGGATTCAATTTTCTCTTTAGAATGGACATTTCCATCCTTAGTGTCTCTATATTTTAAAAATTAAAAATTTCAAACCCCTGGGTCCTTTGATTTCATAAAGAATTGTCTCAGTTCAGTCTAACTCATGGAGATCACCAGTAAGGACACAGGTCCATCATTCTTGCTTTTATCTTTCGAGGCCTGTCCCAGGAGTGTAAAACTAGGAAAATTTTTCTTGAAATAGCTTTTACTTCGTCTGTAGCATGTGGTGCAACCACTTGGTAATTCTGGTCTTTTTTATGTCTATCCTAATAAATGGAAAATCTCCACCTCTTGAAATCAGAGAAAAAAAAAACTTGCTTGGAAAAAATTTTGCACTTTAGGATGTAGAAAATGGAAAATACCAAAAATATTGTGTTTAGGTGTCAGTCATACTTTGATGGCCTCCAGGTTTATATGTCTCTTAGCAGATGAGACCTCTTTCTCATTTTTGTTGGAACTATTATTTAAGAATCATGCAGATTGTTTCAGTTTTCACCATCAAAGGCTGTGAAAACAATTCTTTTCCTTTTTGAAAGTTGTGATCATAGAATATACATCCAAAGAAATGTATTTACAGGAATATAAATAGAAATATAAATACGTAGGCTGAATAATTCCAAATCCTATGATCGCTACCTTCTTAAAATATAAAATTAAAGCACCCCTCTTTCTAAATTATCTTGAAGCTTAGCAACTGCCCAGATGAGAATTAAAAGATTTAATTCTATGTTCAATTCACTGCTAAGCATTTTTTTGTTGTTGTTGTTGCAAGACCTTCTGTATAAGCAAAAATTTCTGAGAGTAAGAGCAGATTTCACATTTTGGTAACACTTGAGGGACACCTATTTTCCCTCATGAGTCCTGTCTTGTAGTTGTGATTTTCTTGACTGCAATTCCCAAGTGGAAAAAACTAATGCACACATATATATACACATATAACCTCACACTACACTCTTGGCCAGCTAAATGGGAAAGACTGATTTTATATAACTTTTTCCATGGTATTCCAAGTAGCACAAGATGTTGTTCTCTGAAGACTAAAGGCAATTTGTAACTATCTTCATCTTACTTTGGTAAGTCCCCAGTTTCATCTATTTTATGTTAACTCAAAGGAAGTTTGTGTTACAAAAAACCCAGAACAATCTCCTGGGTCACAGCATAACCGGTGAAAACAGCAGCAGATCTGTTCTTTTTCCTTCCCACTGTCATGGCAGGCTGCAGGCATAAGCAGAGCAAACAGATTCCTAAGGGACCAAATGCCAAACCTGTCTCACTTTCTACTTTGCCTGTGATTGTGTCCAGGAATTGAGTGAACCCAGCTCTAATGACAATAGAACATTTCTAAACAGGCCAAAATTACATGCCAAAATTCAAAATAAATCCTCATGGTTAATTACTCTGTTAAACTATTGGCCACATTTTAGCAGCAATTAATCAAAGTCCTTAATCTTCAGTGCTATTCACCAGATAAGATGACAAATAAAATCCTTCTGGACTTGAAAAATGAGATTATCAAAGTTAATATCATGTTTATGTACTTGACAGTGTCAGGACCTAAGCTCTAATGGGAACAAAATGGTTTGCACAGGTGTAGCTGGATGAAGAATTTGGCTTTGGGTTGCCATTCTCAAAAGGAATTTTTTTTTAAAACAGTGTACTTTCCTCAATCAGAATTAGGCTAGATTAATTCCTGAATATAGAGAAGATCAAAGATAAAAACTATTTTTCCATTACAAAGATTCAGAGTTATGAAATTTTAAGTGGTGCAAGACCAACCACATCAACAGAAACAGAAGAGAAAATGTGCAGCACCAACCAAATTTGTGGAATGATTAATCACAAAACACTTTCCCTTCAAACTGAACTACAGCAGTGCTGTACTGAGTGAATTTTACCCTCAGAACCCTGCTTTGCACAAGGTACTGTGAGGCTTAATTAATGAGCCTTTGTATTGTGGTTGGAGATCCTTAGATAAAAGCAGTGGATACACAAGCAGAAAAAACAAACAAATGAACAGAAAACGAACAGGAAAATAAAAAATCCCTACACGAGTTTGCCAGAATTAAGATGCCACTATTTCAGCTGTGATTAAAGGATACAAGCTTTAAGAAACTGAAACAGTGAGTTTCCTCTGTGGCAGAACACTGTGGGTTTGTGACATAAAATAGGGTTGTTGAGTTGATTAACAACGGTGTCCTTTAAGAAAAAAAAAAAGCATCAGCTTCCTATTCACATTCAGTTTAAATAATTAAAATGGTATTTACAAATGCTGCTAAGATCTTTTGTTATTTCGTTTGGCATGTGTTGCTGCTGTTTTTTTTTTTTTTTTTTTTTTTTTTTTTTTTTTTTTTTTTTTTTTTGCAGGGCTAATAAGTAAATTGCAAACATACATTATTCTTCACCATTCTCCACTCACTTTCCTCCCACTGGCAACCAATCTACCAGAATTTTCTTCCATTCCCATTAATTGGTCCTTAGAGATTCTCCCTCGCATACCTTTGCAGTGACAGTCAGGGAACATTTCTTAGTAATACTGAGTCAGAAGCCCTGTGATAGCTCACAAGTCACATATTGAACTGGAGCTGTACTACTCCCTTCCATTATGTTTAATGCATGAGGCTTCTGAAATGGCATGGCTCAGGTGATGGATCATACTTTTCCTTCCAGAGTATCATGACTTTCTGTGGTTATTTCTTTAAGTTTTTTTTTAATTATTACTATTCCTAATGCAGTGAATGGCTGGCAGTCCATATCAAGCACAGTGGCATGGCAAGGAGGATGACCTCATGTTTATCGAGGCTGCAAAATCCCAGCGCCTGAAGCTCTATGGGGAGAATATAATAAATAAATAAATAAAATATTCCTGTCTTCCAGACACTCCTATTTTTAACATCTTTGAAAATTTTGGGCTGGGAAGTTTCAGTACATTATGGAATCCACAGGGTCTTGCAAAGTTTAAGCAATCCATGACATTTTTTATTTTAAATGCATGTTGCTCAGCAGTGCTGCAAGGTCCCAGGTGAAATCAGGTGTCTGCTGTGCAGAGACATTCAAAATAAAAAAAATCTTCACTACCCCAAAGACTTCACAATCAAAAATGATGAGAGAAGCAATTATTCTCACTTGTCAGAGAAGGAATTAACATGCAGAATGATGAAGTGTTATTTGGAGACAACCTTCTATATATGTCCAATTTATTTGTTGCGTGGGTTTAGCAAAGTAGGTACTGAAACAGTGGGGTGGTTCACACTGGTGCAAGCTTCCTGCAGCTGCTATCAAAACACAGACCTTAGAAACCAAGGGTGAAATTTATTATCTGTAACTGTAGGAATGGGCATAATTTTACCTGGCTGCACTGAATCCACAATAGGTCTTTACCCACTTAATTTTCAGCTGCCAGTCCAGAAAGGTGAATGCCTAATTAATTTGTGTTATATCTGCTAGCCCCAGACAGATGTCTTACACCCTGTAAGGCAGCTCAAAAGCCACTTTGTGCTCTGCAATGGATTTTTAGATCTAAACTAGAGGAAATTGCATTAACTATATAACTGTGGAGAGAGCCAATAGAGAAAGCTGAACACCTCCAGCAGATGATTTGGCCCTTCCAAATAGAAGTATCTGGAAAAGATGGGATGGTTCACATTCTGGAGGTGCTAAGCTCTTTCCACTAAGAGCAGAGGAAGTCTAGGTGCTTGTGTTACACAGGATACACATCACTGGGGTACCTAAATTCATCTGACACCCTCCTCGCATGACTGACAAAGCCCAAGCAGGTAAAGCTCCTTTGCATATCTCCCTCTCCTTCTCCTACACTCAACACTGGAGCCATGGAAGGACCTGAAGTTCTTGTCTGAAAATATAAAATCATAGTAAGACTCTATGCAAGAGCAAAGCATTCTACAGAGCAAGAAAAAAAAATCCTATGATACACTTGAGTACAAATCCTTTGATTGGAGGGGCTATAATTAACTTTGTGTCATACAGATGTTCTCACAGTGAATTTTTACCTTGCCAAGGCCTCAATGTAAATAATAATAATATTTTTGGAACCAATAAGTTGTGATACAATGATGGAAAATACTCCTATTACATCAGAATGTCTTTTTATAAAAGTATTTTCAAGGACCACAGCTATTGCAAAAACAACCCAAATGTGTTTATTGTTATGTATAAGAAAACTAAAGGACAGATATGTTCCCATATTATTTTCTGAGTTCTTTCTCAAGATGGATCACAATTATTTTTAGCTTTCTTTATACCTAAAAGGAGTGCCTGGGAATAAGGTGGTGGCAATTTTGTTGAAAACAATTGTTTTGCCAAGTTTCTTTACGGATGGTGCTCAGCTCTGGATTAGGAATTCACAGAGCACTGTCTGTGTTTGGCTTCTCAGGGTAGTGAGGAAATTTCAGTGTAGTGATGTATGACCTTTTTCATCTTAATTCCTACAGGTCTTCAAGCTAGGAGGCTGTCACTGAGAAAATATCCTGAGTGTGAGAAGCCTGTGTGTTTACTTTCTGTATATACAAGAACAAAGACATGTACTTGTTTTTTTTTTTTTCTTCTTTTTTTTCCTTTCCTCATGCCCTTGAAACTGATTTATTTGGCCTATCTAGGTTTTATTTGGCACCTATTCCAACAAATTTGACAAAGCCAGGGCTTGATTCTAAACACTGGAACTTGGTCATCTGTGCTTTTTAATTGCTAATGAATCATTTTGGCCTGATCCAGCTAGCAGCTTCCAAAATAATTCCTAGGCATGGTCAAGAGTCAGCATGGGCCAAAGATCATTCTCAACAAGTAGTTCAAGTGTAGTCACTGTGTCTAAAAAGGATATGTTGTCGAAGTTAGAGAATAAAGAAGGGATCATTTGAAACCCAAATCGAATAAAAATGCCATACTTCCCCTTTTTATAGGCACATATCCCGAAATTATAAAATGATAAAATGATCCATACTCAGAATTTTAAGAGGAAAAGAGCAAATTCTCTGACAATATTCTATAGAAAAATATTCAGGATTGACTCAAAGGTTGTGTTGATACAAAGTTGTTCTCCTAATGATGAACATCTCAGTTGAAGCCCAGATGTTTGGGTAAAATCATTCCAATACATAAGAATATGATCAATTATCAAAAGGGCCAGTGATCCACACAGGCCTCTCTGACTGGAATTGTCAAAACATTCCAGTTTCTGTCGCCAAAGGGAGCAGCCAGCATCAGTATTTGTTACCTTGGCTCCTCCAGTTTCACCGTGGATGATTATATGACAGATGGGTCAATCTGCCTTTGGTGTGAAACTGGAGGGGTGATCTATTTTTTATCACAAGTTTATGGTGAAAAACCGTAACCATTGTTACTGCTCCTCATGAATCCCACAGTTAAGAATGTCAGCCTTGTTTTGAAAAAATATTTGTGCTGTAGTAACACTGTTTCCTTCTTTCCCTCATGTCTTTGTGCCTCCTTATCTCCCTGTAACAAAATATTGGTTGTTATTTTTGAGTCTAAGACGTGATTCTTACAGCTTGTATAAATCAGGTCTGTCTAAATTCAACCAATTTATGATTTTTTTTCACCCATTTGACATGGAATCACAGAAATCACAGAAAATCCGGTATTGCCTTTACAGCTGTTCAGGTTCTCATGTGAGTTTGGGTGGGGTTGTGAAGATGCCCAGTCACCACTAGTCAGCAAATCTGTGACAAGATTCTGCTTGCAAGAGAAATGAATATAAAAAACAAAAGATGGGATGGGATGAGAAGGAAAAAGACCTCCAAGGTCATTGAGTCCAACCTATCACCACCTCATCAATGAGATCATGGCATGTCCAGTCCTTGAACACTTATAGGGGATGGTGACTCCACCACCTCCCTGGGAAATTCATCCTAAGCAATTGGCAACTCTTTCAATGAAGAAATTCTTCCTGAAATATACAAACCACTAGAAATTAACCCTCCTTGACATTAAACCTGTGCAAGCAGCAATTTTCTTTTTGAGACCACAGTTTTGAGATGGAAGATCCTGATGCCCAAATTGGGAGCTCAAGGTAAGCTATTAATGGAAAGACATCAGCCAACTGTGAGCCTTACCCCACATAGCACTTGAAACCCAAACCCACCAGGCAGTCATGTAAACATGTCATGAGTCCACATGGGAATGATTCCTGCCTTTCTGCTCTCATGTTGTAGACAAACTAGAACTTGTCACTCCAACTAGAGAATGAAATCCTCTACTAAGTACCTGATGATAATTAGATGTTAAAAATTTATATCACTTCAATGAAAGGAAGGAAAAATTCACAGAGGAGAAGCCCATAATTTCTTAATGTGTGGATAACATGACTCAAGAATTTTATTGGCCATGAATTGCTGAAAGATATTTTTAAAGGGAGTGCTATCGGAGGAAGCATCTTCTATCTTCTATCTATCTTCTATATTCTATCTATTGTCTATCATCTTCTATCTTCTATGCTCACCAAGGAACCTGTATTGGGAGCAGTAGGTGCAGTTATGGAGATATATGAAGATGGAGATGCTTGGTCAGTCTCTATAAAAATTTCTTTAGACCAATGCAGAACACGTTAGTCTAATGTTGTCTCTACTTGCTGGTGGCCATTGTGGAAAAAAATCATTACACTGTAAAAATGACATGCATTTAGACCTGCTGTCTGTATGACTGTTAATGCCAATCTTGCCTCATTTTGTAGTATGTGTCATCTGTGGGTTGAATCATAGATTTTTGGGGCAGGGTCTAGGAATTAGTGACTTATTGGTTTTGCAGATTTTTTCTTTGTCTCTGAGTCAAAATATGACTCAAATGCTTCAAAATTATTGGAAATGCATTCCAGATAGAATTGATCTAATGTAATGCTGATGTCTGAAATGTAAAACTCTATCTCTGAGCTACACACCCTGGGCTCCTTTTGTGGTCAGTGGAGAGGAATGGGTATCTTGAGGCTGTGACTGATGTCACCAAAAGCAAAAGGTTCAAGTAGGTCAAATGAATCAAGCCTGAATGTGCTTGTTTCCTTCAAGGGCAGATGCAGATTTCTCCACCAGAGAAGTCTAAAGTAACCCCCAAGTGCTATTCCATCCTTCTGCAGTCCAGAAGTCCAGGCCATGCTTGTCTAACTTACAGTCAGATTATTCTGTCTGAGTTCCACTAAGATCATACGAACATCAGAGAGACCTGACTGAACCTCACCATCTCACTCAGCATATTGTCTCCCATAGCTGGCAAAAAGCAGATGCCCAGGGAAGACCCATGAAACCAGGGCAACATATTATATTTTCTTCAACTTCCTTCCCAGCCTCTAAACCATCTGTAGCTTCAGAACACCCTAAGCCAAACATGTTTCTGATATGTTCAGTGATCTATGAATTGTGTCCCATTTTCCTGAAAACCAGTGTTTAGGACTAAACCACTGACCTTCTGGAAGGAGGCTCTAGTTTCAGTGCATTGGAAAGGTATTTATGGTCTTTGGGATGTGACATTGCATGTTTTATCTGTTAAAAATTGGTTTTACTTTCAGAATTCCTTTGCCACGATTGCAGTTGTTAAAGTGTTCCTCCATTTTCTTCCATTTTCTTCTTGAAATTCTGGCATTTATTCACAGCTGAATGATAGAATCACAGAATGGTTTGTGTTGAAAGGGATCTTAAAGATCATTGTGTTCCACCTCCCTGCCATGAGCAGGGACACCTTCCACTCTCCCAGGCTGCTCCATGCCCCATGTAACCTGGCCTTGGACACTTCCAGGGATCCAGGGGCAGCCACAGCTTCTCTGGGCAACCTGTGTTAGTGCCAACTGTACTTTAAAACTCAGTAAAGGCTGGAAAGTTAAAGAATGATGAACAGCTACGCCTGGAAATTTTTATGAGGATATTCCAAGGTAGAAGGGGAAGTAACAAACTAAGTAAGTGAAAGCTGAGTCACTCTGAGTGGGTGAAGGGCTGAGAACAAGATCTACCTAACCCCATTGTAGACCTTGGCAATAGAGTTAGAGACAATGAATTGATCATTAAATTGTCTAGAGAATATTTTCTAAGAGAAATATAAAAATAACTTGTGTAAAAGATAGGGAAGGTACAGAAAGAGAGACAGATATATATTTTTTCAAGTCAGGTGCAAAAAGACTGATGCTCATGAAGTAAAGCATCATTACCACTTTTTTTTGGGAATGGGTTCAGTTATGAAGAGAAAAAATGCAGTGCAGTCAAATCATGATGAAGAGGAAAGAAATAATATTTAAAAAGTAAAATGTTTATGAAGGCCTTGTAAAGGTAAAAAGAAAAAGATGAACAAATGAAGATGGTTATTGTCATCTGGGTGATAATTTTGAGGCTTTCCCTTCTCTGTTTTTTTTATTGCTTTACATCTCCTGTTAAGATCCCATTTCCCACCTGTTCTTCAAGACTCCTACAACTTTGTGCCTCTTTTCTGTCCTTTCTTTGATCTAATTGAGTTCTCTGCGTCTTCTCTATCTCTGCTAATTTCCAAATCTCTTGCTGCACCTTGCAAACACCAGACCTGTCAGTCACAGCCTGACTACCACATTTCAGAGCCATGAGCAAAACCTAACCCAAAAAGTGATTTGAAACCCCCATTTCATACCAATGTCTCTTGCACAGACTGGTTGGGAAAGCTTTGTTCCATCTGTTGTTCCTCTGTTGTTTGCTATGTTTGAATTTCATTATCTGTGGTTAACATACAAAAGTATTGAAATCCCCCATGAAAGCTCTTACTTAAGAATAATTAATGCCTGTAATAAGTATTGACAATGATTTTGTGTATTTTCAAGAATCCCATAAAATTTAATACAAAATTATATCCAAGTTACAGACAGTAACAGGATTTTTTTTCATCCATAAACCAAGAGAATAGTTTCTCTGTAAGAAATGTAAATTCTCTAGAATCCTACCAATTTTTGCAGCCTAATTTTAGTCTTTTTCAAATTGTTAGAGTGCTTTCACATAACATTAGACTAAGTGGCAGCAGATTTCCATTATTAATGACATACTTTGACAGTGAATAGCTACAAGCAATTATTGGGAGATTGACAATGGGCAATGAAAATAAATTAGCTAATTCAAGCTACACAGCAAATACTTTCACATAACCAGCAGCATCTTCAAAACCAGGGTAGATGATCTGCAAACAGTTCAAAATTCTCCACAAATACTGTTTACAGCAGACAATGTGTTGACAATCAGACAAGACTGAGATTAAATAGGGTCTGGCCCTATTTGTTATTTTTGTTTGCCAAACATTCCTTTTATAAAATACACTATATTTGGGTTTATTTTGTTGTTCACACATCTCACATGAGTATCACTTTTTAATTAGCAACACTAATGAGGGCATATGACTCAAAAATCATATTAAAATCTTTGCTGTTTAAACAGCCCAGATTTACAAATATCTCAGCAAAACGACCATGTCATTTGATATCAAAACACCCTCATCACCTTCTCTAAACCCACTTGTCCTGAAGGAGAATGTATTTCAGCATCATATGCATGAAATAACAAGTAAAGCAATGTCTTCAGTAGGAAAAAAAAGCCCCCAAAATCCCAACTCTATGTCTATGGGAATATTTTTTATTCTCATTTCCATTAGGTGAACCAATGATACAGCAGTTGAGCTGGATCTGTAATGGCTTACACTCTTCCTACCTTACAGAAATTTCCAGTGGTCCATGCTGGCAGAGATTTGGTGTGGTCTGCTCCCAGGGAGGAAATAATATTTCCCATATGTAGGTATAGAGGAGCCCCTATAGAGTATTTTGATTTTATCCTATCTTAGGTCACAAAAATAGACATGAAACTTCCTCACCACTCCTGTTGAAGAACTTTATTTAATGAAAATGAAACCACTAACATAAATTTTACACTTGTCACATATTTCTGGTCTCAGAAGTGCTGTCTACTCCCAGTTGTGTAAGAAGAACAGAAAAAAGGGAGGATGTTGATCTTGCTGCTCTAGGTTGAGACCAGACATGCATTTGATATATGTAGCACTGTCAAAGTGGGGGGATTTATATTGCTGAAGTGCTTAAATGGTTTTTAACTTTTAAAGGTAATGGTAGTGACACCCGTTCAGAGAACTGAATATTGACTGTCTCTATATATATAATATATATATATACATATACAATGTAATTTATTCACTGAAATAGTGGTTAAGCATTGAAACAGGCTCCCCAGAGAAGTGTTGGAGTCACCTACACTTCTAACTCATAGGTGTTAGAAAAATGGATAGACATGGCACTTTATCATATGGTTTAGTGACCATGGTGATGTTGGATCTTGATGGACTTGATGAATTTGAAAGTCTTTTCCAGCCTTAATGATTCTATGATTCTGTGTTGGTTGGACAGGGTAGTTGCTTTCTCTCCATCTCCAAACATTCCACTTTGCAACAGAATAAAGGAATTCATTCTGCTATGCCCCTTTTTTAGAGATAAGCTTGGGAGCCCTTGTCAAAAAACAAGTCAGGGCTGCAGAGTCCTTGGCCCTGACAGTGCCAGCTGCAGAGAGAGCAGGACAAAAAAAGCACCAGGAATAAAAAGATGCAACCCGTAGTGTGGTGGTGAGCTGAGGAAAGCATTTCAATGTTCTTCTAATCTTTGCCTACTTAAAGAAAAGAAGAAGACCATGATTAATAGATTAAAGGCTAGAGTTACTCTTAGGTTTACTTGGAGCTGAAGGAGACTCTTCATAATACATGGCAGTCCCAGGGGTGCCATAGGAAGACACTGTCAGAATTTTATCTGTTTAGTGTTTATCTTTAACATAGATATTTTAAAGAAACTTCCAGGAAGCTCCTCCTCTTCCTCTTCATCCTCCTTGTCTTACACCTTCATGGTTCCCACTCCATGATCTTTTGTTCCAGCACTAAATAAGCAAGAAAATACTTGATCTTTAGCTCAGTCATGGCTCTAGAAAGCTGCTCAGAACACCATATTTCAACCCTTCGGTTCTTACAGTTTCTTGGTAAGACCTTGTTCAGGCACTGCTTCATCTCCTGCTTTTTGCATCTCTTGCTCATTTATCTAAATTCCTGGAAGCAAGGACAGTTTCTTGTTAGCTGTGCATGGAGTGCATGGACCACTGGAGGCTCTGAACAAGGCAGTGCCAGAGACAATAAAAGCAACCAAATAATTGACTGTTCAACTGGGGTAACAGAATTGCCTTGAAAATGGGGATTTTTAAACAAACACAGCTAAAAATAGACTTTATTTCAGTGTTTTTAACAGCTACTTCTTTACTTGCTCAGATTTAGGTTTTCATGAAAATGAAATGTTTTTGCAAAATAATAAAACAAAAGCTGATAAAAAAATAGAAAAAGAGACGCTTTAAGTTTTAAAATTAAAACACATGTTTCAGAAATCCAAATAAATTTAACAAAAACTAGAAAAAAATCCTTTAATTTAATAAATCAAGGCATATATTTCAGAAATCCATAAAGTATTAGGGCTTGAAATACGATGAAGTAGAATGGCATTCTAGAGGAAATGTGTGTACTTTGACTTTCATGATAGATAATAATAGAATCTTATGATGGTTTGGTTTAGAAGGGACTTCAAAATTCATCTCATTCCAACCTCCCTGCTGGGGATACCTTCCACCACACCAGGTTGCTCAAAGCTCCATCCCACCTGACCTTGAACACTTCCAAACATTGGGCATGACTGCAAGATATCACAGCACAGATTATGTCATTTCCAGGAATGTTTGACACTTCCCATTATTTAAAACATAAAGTTGAATCCATGAACACTCCATTGCTGCTCTGCCACTTTGCAGACAGCTGTAATTTATCTGCCTGACTTAATGTGAAAGTCTCCAGAAATGCCTTTTTTAGAGCCTGTTATCAGACCTTGTTTTCCCCCATTTACCTCAGTCAGGGGAAAGAATTCCTGAATTGAGAATCTCTGAGAAAATCTTTCAAATGAAGAGTTGTTGACCTTAGAAGTTCCTTGCCAGTGTTTTATTGAGGCATGTGGTGTGTGATGGTTCCACCTCAGGGCTGGAAGCTCTGGGTAGGATTGGAATGGATGTTTCACAACACCTTGAGCCACCCTCACCACCAGCAGTAGTACAACAAAGGCTGGTATTTAGCATTCTTTTTGGAGCCATGAGCAATTTGCACAGAATCTTCAGTGATCCAGGTTCCAGTCCTCCCAGCCCAACAGGAATTCTGTGTCTGAAATAAAAAAGGAACTAAGACTGGAGGTCCAGTTTTTGGTGTGCAAAACAGAAACCACGACCGTATTTTGGAAAAGAACTTCTGCTTAAACACATGAGTAATTCTTTCTAAAAGAAAAGAAGCACTGATCTGCTTTACTCCAACATGAGTTTAAATTACAAAATTAGGGCCAAAAGCCATAATTTTTTTTCTCTGTGTAGACCTGTAACTATTTTTCTGTATCACACAGATGATAGATGTGCTTTATATAACAACAACAGCAACAACAACAACAACAGCAACAACAACAATAATAATAATAAACCAAAAATTAGTAATGCTGTGAAAACCTCTTTGCTGTTTTTCTTTTAATGTGAAATGTATTAAAATATTTTATAGATGGACTACATGAATCCTTACTGAGGTATAATGCTTATTTCTGAAATGAAAATTCAACGTTTTCTTACATGCCAAATATACAATAATTTATTGTATAATTTATTTTTTTCTTACACACATTGTTACCACGTTGAAATCAGAGTTTCCAAGGCCCTGTCTTAATCTTCATTTTTCTTTTCAACAAGGAAGCAGATATTGGATGCAAAAAGCAATAATATAAACCTAAGCAACAATGTGAGTCAACACAAACTGATTATTTGCACACATTTTCCTGAATCCTAATTGCTTTCAGTGTTCTCAAAAAACCATTAGATGGAGAAATAACAACTTTCATCATACAGTAAAAGGCAATTACACCAACTTGGAAAAGACACCTTGGGAATCTTTATATCAAGCTTGATTTACCCTGATGCTCTGCAAACATGTGTACCAATCACAACAGTTTTGACTCAACTCCAACACAAAACAGAGTTCCCAGAAGTTCATTGGAGGTAAAGCTAAATTTTCACAGTGGTCCCTTCCAGCCTTTAATCTATTAATCATGGTCTTCCTAGATTAAAGCACCAAAATTGCCTACACACCCCATCTTCTGATTTCCTCCCACTCATTTTTCAATAGCCTTTCTTGTTCTATATTTAAACTCCAAGTCCCTTTCCAGCCCTAACATATGCACTGCACTCTTCCTGCCTTATCTGAATGTGCTTGGGGTATTGGACATACCAGAAGAATATTTCTGAACAAAATAAATGTCTAATTGTCACCTTCAGCACAAGAAATCATGTGCTTTATTACTGAATGAACAAAGCCTGAAAAGCCAGTCCAGGTTTATTCTGTAGAGTAATTCAAGTGGAGCCAGTGGGGAAAAACCCATCTGGGATCAGAAGTCCCAAATAACTGGGAAAGCTGTTCCATGGTTTTATGTGGAACAACCATGGCAGTAGTTACTATTGCTTCCAGAAGCAAAAAATGCTACTTAAGAGATTTATTAACCCATGAATCCTGATTCCTCCTTTTGCAGAAACAGCTATATAAGGAATTAAAAAGCTGCTTTTGCTCCACTGTGCTGGTCAGAGACAGACATCAGCTTTATGGGCATCATAACCTGCACCAAAGATAAATTATATTTCTCTTCCAGAGAGACAAAGAAGGAGAAGGATCTATACGAATTACTGGTTCAACGATACCACTCTAAGTTCTCTGTCAATAGACTCCTTGTCTACTTTGCCTGTATCAAAAAACAATTTCCATGAATTCATCAAAAACATGTGTGGACATTGTCCTATTAAAATTGAGGGAACTTGCTGCAGACTGTGGCTGGAACTTGTTTGCATTCACACTGAACACACCAGGTAGAAATATAGACCAGACAGGAATGCAAACCCAGGAATATTCTGTGATGTTAAGATGCATCTCAGCCCTGGCACAACTCCTGCAAAGTGGCCAAAATGTTTGTCTGTGTCTGTTCTATAGAAGCCTCACTGGATCTCATGCATCACATTGCATGTAATTAATTTGCCTACTGTGGCTTTGGAACAGTGTAGAAACCATGCTCTGACTGAATATCTGGCACTGCAACCTGAAGAAAATTGGCTAAAATTATGTTTGTCCCAAACAAAATTTCCAAATGAAATACGAAAACATTAGGAGTAAGTACAGTCCAAAGCAAGATTTTCAATGACTTGAGGAACACATGATGTCCCTAATTTCTTCTTATTAAATAATTTTGAAAAATATAGACTTCCTTCCTTCCTTCCTTCCTTCCTTCCTTCCTTCCTTCCTTCCTTCCTTCCTTCCTTCCTTCCCTCCTTCCTTCCTTCCTTCCAACATAAGGACAATGCAGAGGGGAAAGAACCAAAGTGTGGTCTTGTAATTTTGGGTTTATGAATGTATATTGGCTTTATGTCTTTCTATAATATAATCAACTTTCACAAAGCTTTCAAAAATCATAAATCTTCAGTCACCAGTAACCTCACTTAACTCTGGGTCTTTAAAAGGTGGTTTTTAAGACTAAGCTCGACATCTACATTGCTTTTGCAAGCTGTGAGAAACCCATGGCCTCCAGAAATCCCTGTGACTACAGAGTGACTAGAGCCTTGGAATTCACTGCTCTCACTGAAATAGGCTCTTGGTGACTCATTCAGCTCTGGGAGTGTTTAGTGTGGAGTTAATTTCACTGTGCTTTGATCAGCCCTGCATGTTGCAGTTTTGCTCGTGCTGTGGAATTTTGTACTCAGAGCACATGTGTGCATTGCAGGAGGATTCACAGGGCACAGGAACTATGGGAAGTGGAGAAGAACTCAAACCTTTACAGACTCCCAGATTATTTAGAAAATTGTTGGGGTTTTCCCCTAAATTTACTGACTGCATCCTTCAACCAAAAATGTAGCTTAATGATATTTTATAACTATTGTACAAACTGCTGAGTAATTCAAAACAGGTTTATTCAGGCAGCTTTATCCCCAAGCATCTTTGTATATATATATATTTTATTTACATTATATTTTTCTGTTTATTCTTTCTATATTTAGAGTGGGCTACCTGCAGACTAAGAAAAACATGCTTCTAATGCATGTGGAAAGTAGTTAACATGACTGGGATTATCTCAAGAGATGCAAAATTATCATAACTTTTTTTATTTTTTAACATTTCTAGTTTTGCAAGACAATTTTTAAGAAACATTGAACATAAGGCCACTTGTGTTCCACCACTGATACAGTTTATTCCTTGTCTGTGTAGGAAACAATGAAGTAATTTAAATAACTCCAAATTTATGTTGTCCTGGATGCAAACAAAAGTGATCACTATGAGGGATCATGACAGAAGCCTCATCCCTGCAGGTTTAGGGGAGGATGAGACATGAGTTCTAGAGAAGCCACTTCCAGAGTCACCCTCAGTGAGACTGGTGTCACCCTGGTTACCTGCTTTGCAGAGCTCTCTAAAGAATGAAGTTGGTACTGAAGGTAAACAGGAGATTTAATTTACTATTGTGAGAGGAAGGGGTAAAAAGGACGCCTTACTGGTTTCAAAAAGAGTTTATTCACCTGTTAGATACTACATGTAACTGGATGCTTTCATAGTACCTCTGGGAGGGGAAGAAGACCAAGGGGGGAGAACTGAAGCTTCCTTTTCATGAATTGCAGTCCTGGTCAGGAATTGATTGAATTATAATGGCAATTTTTTAATTCCTCTTGTTTTTCTGCCCAGAAAGCCCCGTTCCTCTTGGATGCCTTTGACTCCAATTAGCCCTGCAGACCCAATGCTCTTCTGGGACTGTGGGCTGGCCCCTGTGTCCTGAACTCCTCTGTCAGCCAGGAATGACCCAGTTTCCAATGGAGGTAGTGGCAGGCTGCCCACTGGCTTCAGTCAGCAAGTGCAGTTCCAGGAACCAGGTCACTTCTGATGAGGCATGGGATGGAAAGAGCAGGGGTTGACTTTTGGGTCCGAAGGTTGAGCATGTGGGGTTGACAGCTGGAAAAATAATCTGCCTTTACCTCCAGGTGTGTTATCCAGCTACCTGCCTGTTTCTATACATTTCCTCGGGAGCAGATTTAGAGAAGTTCCTCCCTACACAAGGCTGAGCAGCATATGGAATATTTTGTTTATATGTTGTCTCAAGGTCAGGTGGGTTGGGACTTTGAGTAACCTGTGCTAGTTCAAGATATCCCTTCCTGTGGCAGGGCTGTTGGAACTAGATGATTGTTGAGATCCCTTTCAACATAAACCATTCTGCGATCTTATGATATAGTAACCATTTTATCTTTGTCAAGGACAGTGGTCTTAAGCTTATTTTAAGCCTTCAGAAAATGTGTCTTATTTTGTGTCTTTTCTCAGACAGAAGGATATAAATCTAACTTGTAGAATTTGAGGTATATTTTCGCAGCTTAATAAATTAATCAATATGTAGAAACAGCCCCCCCATTTAATCAGGATCTCCTGCAAAGGATTGTTATCAACATTGCATGAGTCATCAGGTTGTTCCTTGCTAATTATTGGTTAATACAACAATAAAATAGGATAAAGGTTTTCTGTAAGATACACTATCATATCGGCAATGGAACAGAAAAACTTCAGATAAACTGAAGATATGAGTTAATATTTTCCAGTGAATTATTAAGAAAAATACATAAAAATTAAGTGTAAGTGTAACAGAGCAAAAGGCAACTCCTGAGAACTTGACATGCAAATGGCCAAAGAAGAGAAACCAAGGAGAAACTGCTGCTTGACCTTTGCAAGTGGCTGATTTTTGTAGTAGAGGGTTGTTCAGGATTTATCTGAACAGTTCCAAAACTCTTCTTATCAGAGAGACTTGGAAGTCCAAACTTAGTTCACCAAGGGATGCATATCCTGATCTAGACACTGACTTTGGAAACAAGGAAAATGAGAAGGGGTAGACCATTCTTCTCCAAGCTTAGGGAAATTTAACTGAAAATCTATTTTAGTGTCATTTTGGAGCTGATATTTTTTTTCATTTCCTGATGTCTGAGGGATGGATGGCCAAGGACTAACCAGGCAGAATGTAGAAGCCCCACAAAGCTACCCAAATAAAAATGGCATTTTATAAAAATGGAACCACAGGAGGTTCCAAACTGAAGTTTATGTATTTTATTCTAGTTATTCACTGGCTCACTCTTGTGTATGCTAAGCATATTCAGTGGAGCATTCTGACACCCAGAGTGGTCACACTGAACTTCACAGTCATTCAGTTTGGTGGGTTCCATTTGTCCATAAATTTTCCCAGATTTCTTTTTTTTTCGTTCATCACTTTCTTTGAAATTTTGTGTGCATTTTCCAAGTGACTTATCCAAAGTGGTTCTGATTCAGTTCTGGTCAGTGTGACCTGGCAACAGCTGCCTTTACACTGTCACTAGAAAAGTTGGATAACCCATCCCTGGAAGTGTTTAAGACCAGGTTGGATGGGGCTTGGACCAACCTGGGATAGTGGAAGGTGTTCCTGCCCATGGCAGGGATTGGAATTAGATGATCTTTAAAATCCATTCCAATCCAAACCATTCTGTGACTCTATGAAAGTTTTTAGGAGGACAACTCTGGTGTTAAGCAGAGGAAGGCAATGTAATTTGATATTCTCTGGGCTTTATGGAGAAAAACCATTTCTGTTTATGTCTTTGCGTGTGTACATAAACAGATCCTCAGGGGAGAGCTCACAAAGGCCAATTTTGCCCCGAAGAGGTGGATAACTGAGCTGACCTCTATTCAGGAAAAAGAGGGAGAGAGATACTTGCTCCCTCAGGGAATGACTAAGGAAAGCCCTTCCCAGAATTTATTTTTTCCTGGCACAACAGAACAAAGTGCTGTAGGCTACCATCAGCCTTTGGTGCCACCACCCTTAGAGGTTTTGCTGCTAGCCTAAGAGCTGGGATAACTGGACCTTTCACAGGATGGACTTTTACTTGGAAACTGTAAGTCATGACTCATTAAACCTTTGGCCATGTGAAAATTTACATGCACCATTAAAGCCAATGAAATTACTCACAGTGTATCACATCAGGGTCCTGCCTGCCATCTTATTTATTCCTAGTTTGGAAAACCTTTATATATAAGCTTAGCTTCAGGCACAGCAGACAGCAGAATTAGTTTATAACTAAGTTATAGATAATTGGATGATTTGTTAATAACAAAAATACATTCTAGGCAAATAACTTTGTCAACACATCTTGCTTTGGGAAGGGTTTTTTCAGGTCCAAGAGAGGATTTCCTGGGGCAGGGAACACTCAGGTTGTCTCTGTGCTGCCTGATTCAGCCCAGGTGCTGGAATTCTTCTTCCCATGTTCCAACTAAGTGATCCTTGGTTGGCCTAAGGCTGGATGTTTCCTTCTGGAAACTGAAAAAGTTTTCAATTACTTCAAAAGGAAAAGGAAGCAGATTGGATTATACAGCATCTTAATGAGGAATACATTCAGATTTACACTTTTTATTAAAGTATCAAGACTTCTATCAAGACTTTTTATCAAGACAACTATCAAGATTTTTATATTAAAGTATCAAGACAAGTTGAGAAGGATGTTTTTGGAAAGACATCCTGCATAAAAGTACATTTTCAGGTCTTCACTAGGAAAACACTGTGTTCCCCATTTTGTATTCTTTCTGGCACCTACTGTTTGGTAATTTTCCATTAACTTTGAAGTGTGGTTCAAGCACATATTTTTTGTCAGTAAATTAATAAACACATTTATAATTTATCAATATGCAAATTCAAATTAGTACTAACTGGTTTTACACTCAAGAACCACATATTTATTATGAGTTATCCTACTAGATCAAATTTTCATGCCACATTTTGATATGAAGACATATATCAGAAGTACCAGTTCTAATAGGAAGTAGGTAGCTTAAAAATTTCCCATCTTTTTAATAAGATGAGAAAATAGCTTCCAAGTATGTTCATTAAAGTGATGCTGTTGCCTCAAAAAGGGTAACTTGCTGTCAGTAACACTGAGGAATCTGTGGTGTGTTTAATAGAGAAAGAAGTTAATCTGTCTTTTAAAAATAAACCACAAATGGATGAAATTATTATTAAGCAGCAATGTCATCTGCAAAGATTTTTTTTATTATTTTTCCAATGTAATGGAGAAAGAAAAAGCAATACTGGCGGCTTATTTGTATGATTCTTCCTGCTCTCTTTAAGCTGCAGCAGTGCATTTAAAAAAATTAATTCCAATAATGTGTTTTGTTCTTTTAAGTACTCGGTCTCAGATAGAAATGGACAGAGATGAACAGAGGTTTAGTTGGAATAACCTCTAGCTTGGTTTTGTTTAGCTTGGCAATTAAATGTAATATTTCACATATGACATTCAGCTTCCTGAAATATGTTTAACAAGATCTCTAATTCCATCTTATAAAGGAATGTAAGAAGAACATTATTATCATAAGCAAGACAATAATTCACCACAGCCTGGTAACTTTCCATAGCACGTAACTTTTGTTCAAAAAATTAGAGGAAAACCAGAGTATTCCTAGTGAAGTGCCTTATTTTTATTTATTTGTTTACTTTTAAAGGACAACACTTTATAGTTATTGGACAAGAACATACACTCCAAAGTAAATTGACATGCACAGGAAGTACCACCTGAACATGAGGAAAAACTTCTTTCCTGTGCAGTGACCGAGCACTGAACAGATTGTCCAGGGAGGCTGTGGAGTGTCCCTTGCTGGGAATATTCCAGAACTGTCTGGACACAATCCTGTGCCCTGTTCTCTGGGATGACCCTGCTGAGCAGGGAGGTTTGATGAAATGAAAGACCCACGCTGGTCCCTTCCAACATTACCCATTCTGTCATTTGGTGATTCTGTGACATGTAAAGTTTTCACCATCATTAGTATTCAATCCCCCAGAAAACAACTTTCCCTCAAAAAAAAACCCGCCCCCAAAAATTGGCAAACTTTGGTCCTCAGTTGTGAATCCTTTGATGAACATCATAAGAAAAGGTCAACTGACAAAGCAGAAATGGTATAAAATTGAACTCTTGGAGTATTCAGACTCAGAGTTGTTCCCCTTCTTGCTCTCAGCCTTTCCAGCCCCACTGAAGCAGTTCCTATTAAGGACTTTTCCTATAAAACTCACAGGGGAGGGTTTTCTACCCCATGCCTCTCTTCCATCTCAATCATTCATCTTTAGTGACATCTTAAAGTGTTCTCCAGAGATAGATGAAGTTTACTTTGGAGATCTCTCAGTAAAATGAGTCTCTACTTTTTAGATTTGTAAATAAGTGAGAGAATTTGAACGTTCTTCTGTCTGATTGCTGAGCTACTCAGAATGAAGACCCAGTGAGACCCAAATAAAAATGAAGGAGGCAATTCTCCAGGAAACAGCCATGAAAGAGAGATTTAGCCAACATTGGATGCTGATTGAGGGAACCAAAAAGATGATAGGTGTGGGTTTCAGGGTCTGAAATGTATTGGGTTGCTCCAGAGAAGGACAACAGATTTGAAGTGTCTGGAGCACAAGCCTGATGAGGAGCAGCTCATGAATTTAATCCAGTTTAATCTAGAGAGAAGAAGAATCAATAAGGGAACCTTGTCAGCTTCTACAACTCCCTGACAGGAGGTCGTAACCAGGTGGGGATTTATATCAAGTGATAGAACAAGCGGTAATGGAAGTTGCACCAGGGAAGGTTTGGACTGGATATTAGGAAAAGTTTTTTCACTGGAAGTGTGGCCAGGCATTGGAATAGGCTTTTTAGGGAAGTTGTGGAGTCACCACCTTGAAAATGTTCAAAAAAATGTGTAAATGTAGCACTTGGTGACATGATTTATTGGGGGGCTTGGCAGTGGTGGGTTAATGGTTGGACTTGATGATCATGGAGTTCTTTTCCAGTTCCAATAATTTTATGATTCTAAGTCCACCTTGGCTCTATTTTGACTGTAGCACTTGCTAGAGAATAAAGAAGGAAGGAGGAAGAAAGAATAAAGTGTGAAGATTTTAATACAAGTTCAAGAAAATAATTTTCAGCGGAAGAGTGTCTCTGTAACCTCTCTGCAGTCAAACACTTTCTCAAGAGCAAACCCTGTCTTGGTGAGCAGTCTGCCTGAAATGTGGACCCCCTGAAACACTCAGATATCTGAATCCTGAGCAATCCTACAGCCTTCAGCTAAGACACTCCATATTTACCCTGATTAACCGTGATTATGCTCTGCCTCTACAAAAATAAGCAGACAGAAATCTGTCAGAGCATAAGGCTACAAATTCTGTGTTCATGTGCAATTCTGAGTGGATCATTAAGGTCGAGAGGCTGAAGCTGAATATATGTGCACAGGTTTAAGGCTCTGGGCATCAACTGTTATTTATGCTTGTGTTTAGCACATAGACTAATGCTGCACTCGTGTCTCTGAACGTTAAAGCAGTGCATTGGAATATTGAGCTGATAAATCAGCCTGCAAATACAGCCTGAGAAATGTTTGTATTGCAGGGGACAACTCTGCTGGATTCTGTCCTGCAAATTGAGGTGTTTTATAAGACAAATGGTCCATATTTGTTGGACTGTGTAAATCAGCAGAGTTCTGTGGTGTTAACAGAACTACACCAATTTCCACTGGCCCAGAATCTGATATCTTTCATAGAAAGGAATGAGTCTTCATTTACAGTTTGAGCTGGAAAAATTCATTACTTGGAAATCCTTAGGCTACATTTATTGAACAGAAATTATTGCCATAAGGGTGCTACTTTAATAACCATGTGCACAGCTCAGGAAAAAGCCTTTGCAGTTATTTTACCTTCCTGCATTTTTTGTTGTTCTGTTGAGTGTGTATTTGACCATGTATCAGTTTAGTCCTAATTGAGATTATCTGTAGAAACTTAAGAGATTGGGATAAGGGCTGCTGTAAGCCTATGATTCATATTTTGATTTTGCAAAATGAGTAAAACAAAAAAATTATACATATAAAAGCTATGTCTTACTGCATTTTTAATGGAATTAAATGTTAAATATTAGAATTATCATTGCTTTTAATGGAAATGGCTCCTATAAAAATAACAGAACTTGCATGCTTTCATTGCTTAGATATGTCCTTGTTAAATCTTAACATATTGTTTCCCATATTTGAAAAAAAAAATTGTAAAATATGATAACGAGCTTAATTTTAACATAAAGCCTGAGAAGGGAAGACAGACCCTGTGAAAGAAAGCACTTTTAGAATCATTTACTGGATGCCTCTGATGTTAGATATCACAAAGACTTCACTCTGAATACCTTGAAAAACTGTTTTAGAAGGAAAATAAAATCAATATTATGTCATTGCTGAAAATCTACAGGGAATCAGTAAATAGAGTCCATCCAGATTGATAATTCTTATTTTTAAATTTATTAGCAAAAAAAAAGATATAATCTTTACAACTGGGTTAAATGAGCTAACTAAACTGAGAACTTTTTTCTTGCTTTTGTTTTGTTTCTTGTACTTTCATTGTTAGTAGGATGTATGTTATTTTCTGCATGAGAACAATGAAAGGTTAAAGTAAAACTTTAATTTTGCTTTTAGGAATAACACTGTAAAAAACCCAGAAGTCCAGTTTTCTCTTCTAATCTGTTTCCTTTTCATTCTATTTTTGTTTCTTTATGTATGTATGTGCTTGATAGAGATGTATCTTAGATTCAGATTTATTCAGTTCTACTATAACACAGTTCTCTTAGAAAAAAGCATAATAATAAAACAACCCCTCCAATCTGTTCTGCTTCAAGTGCATAAATAGAAGAAAAAAATGAGCTGATTTTATGTACATACCTATCTGCAAGTTATTTTTTCTGAAACCATATCACACTGTACCCTATAGAGGACTGGCTCTGTAAAAATGTTGCACACACAATCCTACAGTGCTGGACATATTTTGCAGTTTGCAAGCTGTCACACCACAGATAAATGCCACAAAATCCTACACCCCATCTTTGAA
>NW_005054377.1:1185319-1223819 GCF_000277835.1 Geospiza fortis | reverse complement strand
ATGCAAGCCCTGCAATTTTTTTATATAAAAATGCCACCTTCTATGTTTAAATGACTGGGTTAATATACTAAATTATTGTTGTGATAACTCTTGGAATTGCTTTTAAAAACAATAAAAAATTGCCTTTTAAAAAACTTGCTGCCTCCAGTCTCCTCAGTGTGATTCTGAACACAGCAACATCAGACCAGACTGGAGATTTCATGTTACTTTCTACATTTCAAGCCTTAATATTAAACACTTTTCCTTGCCTAGTATTAGTTTCATATGTTAATATCATTTTTTATTAACATAATACAAATATCACTTGCAGTACTACATCCTTCATTGCTAGCGGCTTTCATATCAAATGTCATAGCAAATTTTATTTTCGCTAATAGATTACGACTTGTACATTGTATTAGTGAAAGTGAACATTATTACAGGATGACACTAAAATTAAAGAACATATTGTACAACAGCACTAACACTCTGCTAAATTCCCTACTCCTTCTGACCCACTCTCTATCCCATTCCACCCCACAAAATGCTATCAGAAGTTCTGTGAGATATTTTAGTGCTTCTTTGGAGAAAACTTCACCTTTCAAGAACCTCGCTATATCCATTGTCAAAATATCACATTATACAATTCACTGGAAGTGAACTTATTGCTAAATACCCATTAGGTTCCCAGGAGATGCCTTACATTAATTGTTTAGTGAAAGCACCCTTAGGCTATCACTGGGGAAGAACATTAAATGCATAAAAAGAGAAGTTGACAGAGATCCCTGTAGAACAAGATACATCTCCTGGCTTAAAACTTCTCCAGGAAGAATCCTGTGAGTCGCTGCTCAAAATGGTCATTTTGGGGTTATTTTTTTCCTCACACCCCTGCCAGCACAGATAGGATTAATCTGAAAGGAAAGTGAATGCTGCATCAGCAGAGAGTCTTTATGAAGTGATTTTGAAAAGCCAAGCTGGGGATGGTAAACAAGGAGGAAAAAAAAAAAAAAGGTTGCTGGGCATTGCTTTGGATCTGAGGTGTCTGCCTGGCTTGTGGAGATAACAACAAGAAAAAAAAGTTGGAGAGCAGAGAAAGTGCAGAACTAATGCTACAGATGAAAGGGAAACTACGAAGAAAAGAAAGATGGTCAGGAGAGAGAAGAGGGGAAATGAAGAGAGAAAGCAGGGATTGGATGCTCGAATGAGCAATGATTTCAGAAAGGTTGTAACTAAAATGTCAGTGAGCTGTTCACCAGCGAGAAGTCCAGTTCAGAAGGGAAGGGGAATGATTTTAGCAGCCAAGCACATCCTATTCTCCTGTCTGCTGTGTCCTTCCTGCCTTGTCGCCTGAACACTGTTCTTTTTTCTAATATGGACACCTGATTGATCTCCTCTTGATTACACATTTCATGTAATTTAGTCTATTTTACTGTACCGGGTGTTTAAATCACCTCTGGAACAAACCTATATTACATTCTGAATTTTTTTAACTTAGAAAATTAGATTTTGGGGTTTGGTACTGCTGCCAAAGCACCACAAGAGGGGGCACTAGTTAAACAAGACGCAAGAACGGAATTTTTACTTTTCCCAGATTTTTTTCCTTTTGTCACTCATAAATACAGGAAAAAAATCTCTTTCACTCTTGCACTAAAGTAAAATGCTATTATTATGTTGAGAATAGCTATTCCTATTGGGATAATTAATGGAAGAGTAGCTACCATAAAGATTTATTGTAAAAAGGGACACAGAAGACTGACCGTCATCAAAAGTAATTAGCAAAATAAAATTAAGCTTTTGTTCACATCTCCCTTAAGAAAAACCTAAGAGGGAAATCAAATCTTCTTTATTTTGGGCTGATTTTTCACATCAGTTTGTAACCAGTGTTTGAAAACACAAGGCTCTTGGATATTGAGATGTGTCTCTATTTTGAACTGCCAGTGCCTCACAGTCTGTTTTGTTTTTTCTTTATAAAAAGGGTCACAAATTATGTGAATCCAAGTTTCACTTCTATTTGGCACTCATTTTGTGCCAGTGCAAATGCCTGCAAGGTTGTAGAAATCAAGGGTGTGTACTCTATACTTTATATTAGCTGCCTACCTGAGGGACTTATATGTCTGTATTAAACATGTAATCACCCCAATCTGCTCAGGACTTTCCTCCAAACAGCCTAAGAAGATAGCAAGCACCTTCATGTCTAATTTTGTATTTGGGGTGCTAAGGCAACCAAGGTCTAAAATCACAAAGAGCTTCAATTCCCCCTGAAATCACCGGAATTCAAGCAATTCCATATATGTAAGTACATAAATAAGAAGACAAAGTATTTTGCCCCAGACTTCTGGAGAGATCAAGAAACTGAAATGAGAGATCCACAGTCCTAAACTGGAAGATGAAATTCTGTCCCTGAAAGCAAAATATCTGCCCCTAAGCTGCTTCTATTCTAATTTGTGCCATCTTTGTCAAAATGCAGCTCCCCAGGTTCATGACTGGACTCTCACATTCCCAAACAATGGATGCATTTTGTAGTTTTCTTTATGTGAGGAAACTTAAAGCCTATTTTTCCAGCTCTTTCAAGATTCTATGACTTTTCTCCACTAAAGTTGCCAAATCTGGCTAAATACAGCAGTTCAGACTTAATTACATCACAGCACACTCCCTGGGGCATGTTCCCACGAGTTCACCCATGTTAAAGATTTGGGGCAAGTGAGGACAGCAGCTCAGGAAAGGGGGTGTTCTCAGGGTGTTTTCAGGTATTGGACTTTGTCCACAGCCTGGCCAGCACACAAATATTAAGCACCACTAACCAATTTCTGTTTTCATTTGCTGTGGAAAACCAACAGGTTATGGAATAGGAAACCAACCCACATGATGAATCCCATCTCCAGCCATGCTGGGCACATTGATGAACCCTTTTCAGTACCTGTACTGGGGAGTCTCATACATTTCTCATGACTGGATTAAAATAAGTTTGCAAAAATGGCAATTATCTCTCAGAAAGAGGCACTAAGATGACGAAAAAGAAAGACGAGAGTTTTAATTTTTAGCTTAGATCTTAATTTCATCTCAACATAGAATAGTTCAAGAGATTGTTTCACACGCAGCTTGAGTTGAATTTACTGCTCATTGCAATGCAAAGGATTAGTTTCCTTTCTCATTCACCTTGAGCCAAGCTTGTTGTACATCACAAAGGGAGGACATCAGCCTGTTTAAAAGAGTCCAGAGGAGACCTCCAAACTGATCAGAGGGGTGGAGCAGCTCTGGCAATGAGGAAAGGTTGAGATAATTGGGATTGTTCAGCCTGGAAAAGAGAAGAATTTGAGGTGACCTAATTTTCACTTTCCAGTACCTGAAGGAACCCCACAAGAATGATGGAGAGACCATTTACAAGGGCCTGAAGTGAATGGGCAAGGGAGAATGGTTTCAAATTGAAAGAGAATAGGTTTAGATTAGATATTGGGAAGAAATTCTTCCCTTTGAGGGTGGCGAGACCCTGGCACAGGTTGCCCAGAGAAGTTGTGGCTGCCCCATGCTTGGAAGTGTCCAAGGCCAGGTTGGGCAGGGCTTGGAGCAACCTGGGATAGTGGAAGGTGTCCCTGCCCACAGCAGAGGGTGGGATTGGATGAATGTTAAGATCCCTTCCAACCCAAAGTCTTTTCTGTTTCTATGATTCTAGAAAATATGTCTGTGTTAGTCAATCATATTACACAATTTCTTACAACTGTCCTTTGGAAAAGTACATGAGGTTTAAATCTAGAATCATCAGAATCATCAGTTGGAATATAGAGTACATCTCTTCATTCTAGGAGTGCACAGCTTATCACCATTCCTGCCCTTCCAGTCAATCCCCTAAGTACCAGTTTGTATACTGGCATTTCTGGAACGAGGTGATTGGACAAATCAGTCATCAAGGTGCTGTCAGCTGAAATTTCTAAAAGGACTTGATTCCATATCAGAAGAGGCTACAGGACATTTATCATAACAAACTGCATTGTCCAGTGGACAATTTTTTTAGCAGTGCCAGCAAAGCCAGCTGACTGGCTTTATTTCAAGCCAGAGAGCATCACTCAGCCAGATCCATGGCCTGTGGAAAATTCATAAGAAAATCCACATGCAAGAGTTGCATCATGGGAAACGGTGCGACCATTTGGAATGAAAACCATCCCTGTGAAGAGGAGTGGATATAATCATGCAAAGAAGACTCTGGCATGGGTAAGAAAAAGAGTGTTACTATGATATTTGAGTAAAGACATTACTGGTGTAAAATGCAGTCTAGAGGTACAACTTACCTTGTGGCTGATATCCTGGATGATTTCCCAGGGTATAAAATACAGGAATCCACATCAGAGCAAAAGTCCACTTAATTTGCTGTCCTGCCTCTGACAGGTTTCACAGGAACACATAGAGAAATGAGCCATTGTCCCTGACTTGTCTGTCATGATTCTGGGAGGTCTCTGGCCTGGGGTGTTGAGAGACAAGTTACAATGATTTATCTAATGTACTTTTTTTCATTAATTCATCTGATCACTGTTCTAATTCACTCAGTATTTGGACTTCACAGCACACTGCAGTGAGGGTTTCCAGTTTATGGCAAATGCAATGGGTTCTTCTTGTTTAAAACTCATTACCAGGGAATTTTGTTTCCTGCCATCTAGATCTGCATGTTAGAAGAAATAATAAATCTTTTCTGTTCACTTTCTCTACATCAGTCATAATTTTATCTACTTTTGGCATGTGAGAGGGGCAGCTCAGGATGGGTTTACGTTTATTCCTTCTCTCTTCTCTGATATAATGTGTTTGTTTCTGAATTCCAACATTCAATAGCCTGGACTAAAACAATCCCAGCTGGCCTAGGCTGCTGTCTGAAATCCTCTGCAGATGGACACTGCAGCCTGAGAGATCCTATGGAATAAATCCTGTTGAATCTATAGAATTGGTCTCACTGCTGACACACAGAGGGAAGGTGCAAAAGATATCCCTGTATAAAAAAAGACACCTCAGATCCACTGGAATTTTGCAGCTCATTCAAATTTGTGAGTCCCAATTTGCATAACTGTGGCTGGAGAAGGAGTCACACGTCAGTCTCTGGGAAAACTCACGAGTTTGGAAACAGGGAAGGAAAAGCAAAACTGCACTATGAGGAATCATTCTCACCTCCTGAAGCAGGGACAAGAAAATGCTTGAGGGTAGGAAATGTGGGGGAAAGGAAAGTTATGATGTTAAAGATGGTGACTGGAGTATTTCTATGTTAGTCACAATTTAGTATGTCTGCAATAAATTTGGAAATCTGATGTCTACGTGAGAAAAGTCACCTGAGAATGTCTTTATAGTCCAGAGAAAGAAAGATGCTTTCCCACAAATCACACCTTAAAGAGTGTCTAGTTAATCCATGGAAATTCTGGGTTTACCCACTCCTTCTCCTTGGAGAGAATTTGTTAAACACCTCCCTGTTTGTCCCATCAAAAGCAGGGGAAACCCAGGTAGGGAGGAGGCAGGAGGAGGTGTGATAACATTTTGAGTATAATCCAGCCTGAGAGATGTGCTCTAAGAACATCTACTGAAGCAAGATCCTCAAATGAGACAGATGGAAGCCAGTTTAACTTACGGATCCCAAAAGCCATATAGGTATTAACTTGTTGATTTCCATCAAGTCTGAGACACCTTGTGGCACCACCATGATTAGGCAGTAAGAAAAATTACTGCAGAATATTGGGAAGGTGATCCAGTTAACTTATTTTTTTTTCCTCTAGGGATATAGGCACCTGAATTTCCTACACATCACCAGCAGACACTCCTTCCTTCCATCTACTTTTCCTCTCTGTCTTCAAATAAGAGCTTAACCCCAGCAGTAACCAGTGTGTTTGTTCTTCTGGGAGATTGCTATCAGTTTTAGATGAAAAAGAGTATTTAAATTCTAAATTTTTTTTGAGGAAACTAAGAAATGTAATTTCCCTGCTGTGATGTTTCATTTTTTCCCCTCTTAATAACTAATCTAATGATCGGTACTCTGTGCAGAAAGAAAACAGCCAGGATGCTGCTTCAGGAGAGGATCCTAAACAGCCTTTCCATCATTTCATGGGAGTGCCCCAATCAGGAGAATTCTCAGAGGGGATCATCTCCATTTCTGAAGGTTATTACTGAGCACTTGAGAATGAAAATGTCCCCAAGCCCTAAGGTGCCCCAAAGCCTGACTTCTAGAAAGGGGACAGAAATGAGGTGATGGATCCTTCTCCCAGGAGTGTCCCATGTCTGTGACCATGACATAATTTTTATTATATGGGATAATTGCTCTGAGAACTAGAACTATTGCCATTAGTATATAGATATTTTCAGAGAGAACAATCCTTACTCTATTAAACAATTATTTTAACTTAGGTAGGGGTAGCTGAACTCCTAACAGGAGCACAGGTATTTTTCCTAATACACCATGAAAATCTTACTGACCATGGAGTTTCTGGACCAGTCTGGTGGTTTAATACTGACTTATCAGTAATTATAGAGCTTGGATAAGTGAGAGGTTCTTCATCAGCCATTGTTCCAGCTGTACTATTTTGATCACCTCCACACCACACAGACCATCTGTCACTCCCTACTGCCAGGATATATTTCTACTTTAGGGTTAAAACATGTAAAGGTAGAGGATTAAAAATGGACATTGTTCTGGCATTTGAAAGGGTGAGAGTTTATCATGTCAAGTCACATTATCTCAGTTTCCAGCCATGTAGTGATAAATGTTTTTGACTCATTCCTCTCTGATGGAATTTCCTCCTCTGCAATGTGGAGAGCTCACATCTTCACAATATTGACTTAAACTAGTCCCATTGACTCATCTCTAATTTTTCTGAAGGTATTTTTTTTCAGAGAAAGACTGAAAATAAGAGGAATAGAAAAGGACTCTGCTCTTAAAGCTCTTGGCTTTAAGGCTATGGTTTGATCACAAGCACAAGTCAAACCAGTCTAAATCCATGCAACTAATTAAAGAGAATTTCCTTCAGTAACAATTCTGGAGCAATTAAATTTCCTTACCCTGAATTGCCAGTTTTGTGGTTGAGTGATCAGGTGGATCTGAAAGACACTGGATGAAAGCTATGGTTTTTTTAGACCTCTTTTGCATTCAGAACTATTTTCTTGATATCCTGATTCTGATATTTCTGGAGGTGTGTGATGTCACAGTGAAGACTTAAGAGCTGGTGACTAGGATGGGATTTTCCCTTTGAAAACAGCCTTGGATTGCCCTAAATCCACTGTGAAAATAAGCCCTTTGTCCAGGGCAGTGAAGTTTGTTTTAGTTCCTAATGAGGCTGAAAGAGACAGTTCCCTGGGATTTAACTAATGTGTATAGGTCTGTGATGGAGATCAGGCTCTCCAGGATTTAAACACTAAAGACTGATCTAGCAAACAAAAAAGGAACACTTAGAGCCACATTTACAAGGAACTTTGCAAAATATCCGCTTGGATTCATTGAAAAGCCCCCTTGTTTACACTTTGGAGGACCCATTTTTTCTAAGATAATGCTTGTTTTTGTGTGTGAACTAACTTTTACTGTTGAGCAACCACTTAAAGCGATCCAGGGAGAACCAGACTGGCAGATACCACAGGGCTGAGAGCAGTGTACCCCATTCCCATCTGGATGGGATGGGGTACACTTCTTTCACCCAGAAAACACCATCATATTAGGCTTATCTTCCAACAGTAAGTGCTTCCAGTTTCTATGGCCACAATTCCAGATCTTGTTCTCCAAGAACGCCAGTCCCTTGGACAACAGGGTGAAGATTCATCTCATCAAATTCAAGCAATTGCAGCACAGAAATAATAATCTGTGGGGCTCATTGTAGTGTCTCTGAGTAATTAGTGGAAAGGAATAAGCTCTCTGGGTTGTTGCAGGTTTCATCTTAGCTCAGGTGTCTAAAATGGGCCATGTGAATCAAAGGAGAGAACCAGACTGCACACTGCTACCAAGTATGTTTTCTGCCTTTTATCTGCACTAAAAACATCCTGGCTCTGCAGTGCTCAGATCAGTAGAAGCTTTTAAGATTCAATCTGCTGCATAAAGAAAAAGAGAGAAGGAGGAAACAGTTGGGTTTATGTGGCATTACATACATTTGCCTCCATTTTCATATTGATTGTATATATAAAAAAGGGGAAAAGTAAATAAACATGAGGAGGATAATGTCCCAAACTGAGTCTTATCACAAGTGCCTCCTGCTGGGATTGGAGAGGAAAACTTCCCCTTGAGGGGACAGAATAATATCATTTTAGTTATGGCCATATTCTTCATTTGGAACCTCCTCATCAGTATGTCAATGCATGTTATTCACTTCTTGGAGAGACAATAAAATCAGAGGGCCCATCTTTAGCAAGGAACACGGTTGTTCCCAACGTTTACACTACAGAGACCTTGGCCCTTAATAAAACCTACATCCAGTAGCGAAGTTATCAAATGGAGTTGTGCTCATTTTCTTTTATACCCAAGGAAGGGGCACAATATATCTTTACCAGCAGCTGGGAAATTAATGCTACAACTAAAATGACATTCCGTGTCTCAATGAATGATTTCCTGTGGGGTTCGGATAGTGGCTGTGATGGGGAGAGGTGTGATAATGGATCTAAGTCCATAATGCATTTATCCCCAGGTGCACTTGCTCAATCTGTTCACTGTGCAGCTTTTTTTTGGGGGCTTACTGGGACTTTTAGAGTTTTATTTTGCTGCACCGAGGCAAATGGTTATGATTTAAAAATATCGGAAAGGGAAGGTTTCTGTGCTTGTGAGGTTTTGTGGAAGGGAACTGGGTTTTTTTGCAGCTTTCACAAAAGAAATAAATGATGTTTTTCAACAGCAGTGCAAAACAGAACTGTGCTACCATTTCTTTTAAAATAGGGAAATTGAGGCACACCTCAGGAAACCTTCATAGGCAGATGATGGTGGCTAAAGCCCAGCTTCTTTCCTGTGCCATTCCTCTCTTGCAATGGGGGCAGCACTGCAAGAAACACTTTTTCTTTCACAGCAGAAGAGCAAGTCATTTCTAAGCATGTTCTGTATTAAGGTTCACTTATATTAATAATTGAAAAAGTGCTACTACATGATTAATAAATATGATAAGCATGTTACAGTCCCAAGTAAAATTTCTCATAAGAGGACACGAAGATCTGCAACCACTCTTTTAGGCAGTAAGTTTTATGTCAGGAGTTTACTCCACTAGACTATTTAAGGAATCTGTATTGAGGAATTAAACACTTTTGAAAATAGTTCCTTAAAAATGGAACTGGAATGCAGTGAAAGAAAATGAGCAGAGAGACAGAACAATGTCTTGGAGTGAAATAGAGAGAATATTCATTACATACACCCAGCTGGGGGAATATTATAGGGTGGAGATGACTGTGGAAAAAAAAAATGTGTCTCAAGGTTTATTTTGTCTTTCTTAAGGGAGAAGACTCACCTATTTTTCTTTTATGATATTTAAGGAAGATTATTGCTAGTGCCATGTGGACTGCCACTTGATTACTTATCTCTTCAGTGATTTTAGTAAATAATGTTAGTGCACTGTTACCACGAATGCATACAAATTAGATTCATCTAACCCCACTCCTGGAAGTGTTCGAGGCCAGGTTGGATGGGGCTTGGAGCAACCTGAGCTAGTGGAATGTGTCCATGCCCATGGCAGGGGGGCTGAAATGAAATGATCTTTAGGGGCTCTCTCAACCCAAGTCATTCTATGATTCTGTGACTCTGTATGGCAAAACTATTACTATTGTATATTTTTAGTGCTATTGTACCTCTGAAAGTTGGGATCTGAAACTTCTGGGCAGGGGGAGCTTGGGTTGTTCCGGAAAGCCCTGTGCTTGAGCACCACATCTACACATTTTTTTAAGACTTCCAGGGATGATCCGGGGACAATCTGTTTCAAAGCCCGACCATCCTTCCAGAGAAGAAATTTTTTCCTAATTTTCAATCTAAATTCCCCCTGGTGCTTCTTGATACCATTTCTGCCATTTTTTCTTGTCCCATCACTTGTTACTTGAGAGAAGAGACTGACTCCCACCTGGCTATGATCTCCTTCCAGGGAGTTGTAGAGGGCAGTAAGGTTCCTCCTGAGCCTCATTTTCTCCAGGCTAAGCACCTCCAAGTCCATCAGCTGCAAGGAGTTGTACTTCAGGTCTCAGCCCGCCAGGCTGCCTTGGTCCTGGCCTGTGCTGTCTCACTTGTTAACGAAAACTCCCCTCCTTTCTTCTCAAGATCCCACCATGATCCATGTTCTTCCCAGCAGGAGACTGTGGAACTGCTCTAGGTGAGCAGATGCCGAACAGGTAAAACTAAAAGCTCCTTCAGGAATTTAGGAATAAATTTTTTTACTGTGAGAGTGTCGAGGCACTGGCACAGGTTGCCCAGAGAAGCTGAGGCTGCCCCATTCCTGGAAGTGTCCAAGGCCAGGCTGGATGAGGCTTGGAGCACCCAGGGATAGTGGAAGGTGTCCCTGCCTGTGGCAGGGAGTTGGAATGAGATGCTCTTTTGACCATTCTATGGATCTTTGATGACTTCTGATCTCCCAAAATGTCATGGAATTGCATGGGAAAATGCATTGTAAAAGAGCAATGTACAGGAGAGTTCCTTGTTGCTCTAAGTACAGTCTGAGGAAGGCTGAGTAACTCCAAAAATCCAGGAAAGAGAACAGCATGTGTTTCTACCCCTAAACCTGCAGGAAAAGAAAAAAGAAAAAAAATGTTTTTTATGGGGGAAAAAGAATCCTCAATTATCCAACACAAGACAACTTTCCGAATCCAGCTCACCTAAGCTATTTTTTCCCCCCCTCTCCTTCTATGAGCAAAATGAATGCTGCAAGCAGGCACGGTGCTAATGGTCTTTTTTCCCCGTCTCTTCCCCTTGCTCCCCTAACCGAAGGCAGAACTGCCGAGACTTCAGGAGCCTCTTCATGCTATCACTTCACAGGCTGCAAGGTGACAGCTTCGCCAGGGACTAATGCAGGGCGACATAATTGAATGTGGCCTGCAGCAAAGCAGCTGCCTGGAGCCACTGTTGATTGTAGCTGTCATCAGGTGGAGTTTGCTGCCGAAAAATACGGTCCGGAGGAATGCGGCTCTGGCACGCAGCTCTGCGCTGATGGCTTATTTACTCTTGCCCCTCCAACAGGTTTGTGGTTAATAATTGTCACCATCACACTCTTGAGTGAGCACAGATGCTCAAGCTCGGGATCATCAATAATCTTCCCAGTAACCTGGCCTTGGAAATTAAACAATGGTCCCGGTATTCCCATTTACTGGAGGTATATTGTGTGTTTCAGCTCGTCAACCTCCTCTTTTATTTATTTTTTTTTTCTTTATGGAGAGCCTTAAATGATTTTATAGATATTTCCTATGCCTGTTTATTTAACTGTCACAGGATGTGGGAGAAATATAATCTGCTAAATTAGGCATGAAAAACTGTACACAAGAAAAGGCTCCCTGATTTCTGCCTTGAAAAGGAAGTGGCTTTAATTACAAATTCAGATGAAGAAGCAATCACATCTTCCATTTATCCTGCTTTTTTCATTTCAAAGGATCTCACCACACTGAACAAGCAATAGGTTTAATCTTTTCTCCTTTATTTGGAGATTGTGAAGTGCAGAAGGAGTATGATAATATTTCATATGAACAAGGCTGCAGGATCTCTCTCGTAGATGCAGTAAGTAATGTGTATCTCAGATAACACTGATCTTTGCTACTTTAATCCTGTCTAAACCCTTTGTGGAAAAATAAACAAGCCCCAATATAAATTTGATCTATTTTTTTTTATTACTATTTTTCCTAACAGATTATAAATTGTTTACTCAGTATTTAAATCCAGTATACAAAATATAGTATACACAGTACCATACACCAAATAGAATATTTAAAACATTTAGGATACCATATTTAAATTTAAATATAAAATACAAACCTTGGACTGTATTAAAGTACATAGAGACTAATGAAGACAATCCTCTGCTCTCAATTTATTATGTAGTCGTGCTGATAAAATTATAACTCAAGTTTAAAAAGAGTAATTTCACTTTAAATGCTTGCCATTTGCATTTTAAAAACAAATCATATTGGTGTCAGTGGCTTTTAGACATCCAGTTCTTCCACATCAGTTGGCAACTAAGGAAGTTCTGGTGCATCAAAGAACTCAGAGTGGGTTGATTAATGAAAAAGAAGATGGCATATTGGAGAAAAGAAATGAAAAGAGGAATTGTCAGCCTGCACCTACTGGATGGTTTGATTGGGTTGCCTTGCTGTTTGTACCTGCTTGGATTCCTAGGATTTTAGCTTGCTGGGGATGATGGCAAGGAGCTGGCTGCATCTGCAGTACCACATTGCACACAAATCCCTTGCTGGGACTGGTGCATCACTTTGGATGAGTTTCATGAGGCTCTGCCCAGCCTGTAGGACCCAGACCAGCCCCACTGCAAGCTCAGGACGTCCCAAAAGTCTCCACAAACCTAAGTTTAGCTCGCAGAGAACTCTTCCTGAGTTCTGGGCCTTATTTGGGTTTTGATGACTTTGGGTTTGCGAACAGTCCATTTCCCCAGCTCTGCTATGGTGGGGGTAAATGACATGGCAGTTAGGCCTGGTGTTAAAATCATTAGGCTTGTTGATTCTAGTTTCCAGCTATGACTACATTATGGATGCTCCTTTGATTTGGAGCTAAAGGAACTGGGAACAACATTTTCTCTTTTGTCCTGATCTTGAACATTTCTTGCACTGCTGCAAATAAAAACCAATTCTGGTATGAAACTGATGCACAATAAAAAATGTCTCCACCGTGCTTATCGTCTCTGTGAACATCCTGAATGAAAGCTGTGGCTTTTTCAGATTGTCCTTATGGTGGTTTCCCGGCCATGTAACTTTAATGACTTCAGTAGAGTTGCTGCTGATAGATGCCCTCATGAGGAATCAGAAACAGAACAGACCAGTCTTCTGCAGAGCTCCTCTGCTGCAGTCAGAAACAAAAGGTATTTCTTCCCAGACCTTAGCTACCTAAGTCAGTTGTGAAATATTTTTCCCCTTCCTTGACAGAACTGGATCTGCTGTTTATGAAAAGGAAGTGAAATTTTTCTCCCCCTCCTTGTCAGGACTGGATCTGCTGTTTTTTGAAAAGCAAGGATTAATTATACAAGGTTTAGCCACAAACATCTGTTTTTTCTTCTTTAAATAAACATATCCCTTCATCTGGTACTGAGGGTTCTAGGGAAGGGAAAAGCTGTGCACTGCAGAATATCACCACGGGTTAACACGAGTGGTCTGATCATCTTGTCAGGGATGACTCCGTACCTTACCCAAAACACGAGCAAGCAATATTCTCATAAACAGTAAAAAAAAAAAAGTATTTTTAGTAGGAGATCATGATGTCAACTCAGCTGTCTGCTTGTATTTAGATTTTGGGAGCTTGCAAGAGAATTAAAACCACTTGTTTCTTTTCTTTCTCTCTTTCGCTTTCCACCCCCCTCTTTCTTTCTTTTCTCTCTTTTTTTTTTTTTTTTTTTTTTTTTTTAACTTGTCACTGCAATAAAGTTGGCTGTGGCTCTGGGGAGTCCTCTGTAAAGTACAACGCCCTGGGCTATGGGAGATGGAGCCCTCAATAACTGATATGAAAGGTCCTTAATTAAGCACTTAGCATTTCAAGGCAGTTATCACGGGTAGCCCACAGACCGAGCTGGCAGTCCGTCACCACCGATAGGCCACCTACATGACTAACATGAGTTGAGTCGAGTCTTTTGTACTTGAGGCGAGGAGCCCCGAGGCACAGGCTGATCTGGTGACCCTCCCAGATCCACTTTCTCTGCCGGAAGGAACTGGATATCGGATGTGACAACACTGCAGACGGGAACGTGGGTTTTTTATTTTCCCCCCCTGAAGAGCAGGGATTGAGGAGAAAGTTAGAATGACAGTGGCACTTTCTTGGCTCTGTGCGTTGGTATGAATATGACCAAACCAAATGAATGAATAATTATGAATGCATTATGAAAACAGAAGGGAAAATCCTGTTGCTGTTGTGCATTCAATTATTTCACCGATTGGGAAGTTAACTAAGAAGAAAGTGCTCGTGTCCCCAGCACCTGTCTCCTTCCTGTTCTCTTTGTGATCCACTGGACACGAGAGCATAAGTAATTCAGGGGAAGTTTATCTTTGTATTAAGGAGAGGGGAAAGACTCTGGTGGCATTAAAATGGAAAGGGTTAATGGAATGAACTATAGATTAAATTGTAAAGCAATCAAAGAAAACCAAACACTTTATAGCAGACAACCATCTTCTGGTGTTTGGGTCTGTGTCAAGCCATGGATGTGGAAAATTAAAGCCATACTGAGAAGGGAAATGAACCATGTCTAATACATCCCCAGCAATAAAATGTTTTCACTAGGACTGTAAAACTGTGGCTTACATTAGGAAAAAGAAAATCAAACTATATGTCAATTCCACATCATGGGACATGAAGTGTCCACAAAAATTTATATTACTATTTAGAAGTGTTTCATTCTGGTGTTTTATTGTGATTGGATGCGCCCTTCTCAGTATCTTTTGACTGGTATGAAAATGATTTGAACTACTTTTTTAGCATTTATTTTACATCTATTACCTGTTCTATTACTTTTTATTATTTTATTGTGCTTGTGTAGAGGATTTTGCACAGTTTTCATTATAATGTAACATTAAGTCAATTTATTTGTGTATTACATGCTGTATAATTGCACCTTTTTTTGTGGAACAATTTGGATTTCATTATCCTACAAATCAGCAGTGTTACATTTTGAAAAGCTCTTGTTAGAAATCAAGTGCATTTTCCGAGTAAGACAACAGAGGTCAAGTTTGCACCAAAAAGGGAGCAGAAGATTCCATTCCTAAAAGACTTGCACAGATGGGAAGGGTCATGGGGGAAAGAGAAATCCTAATTTCTTGGAGAAATTATCTGATTTCTGTAATCTAGATCAATAGAGATCAATGTTTTCAAGAAGGGAAAATAGTATGGAACAAGGTGGTCTGACACAGAAAAAGTTTGAAGGGGACTAGATCAAGGCAAAACCAAATGGGGTGCAGGGAACATGTCAAACGGAACAGCATTTTTGTTTAAAATTCTTCCATATCATTCTGTTCCTTAATTTACAAGTGCCATAAAGAGTCTAACTAAAGTAGGCAAAGCAGAGTGTACATCTGTTTGTGCAGATCTGCTCTGCTATCATTTATCAGGCTGAAACCTTTCATAAGAGGTGACAGAGCAGCAACTGCAGCTCTCTCAAAGGTGAACTGACAGCCCCTCTGAAAAAGAAATTCAAAATAACATTTTAAATAGCACACCAGCAATGAGAAGAGATGTGAAGATACAAACCTTCACTTTTATTTAAGCAGCAGAAGTTGCTATGTGGATCCCTCAGTTCTTTGGTAGTTACAGCTTCAGTCACAAAAGTTAAAATTAGCGTGCAAGGAAATAAACAGACAGGTTGTACCCTGAAATCCTGAAGTTCTGAGGAAACCTTTACCACTCCTAGGTCTCCTATGTCATTCAGCTGTCCTGACACAATGGATCCACCAGTTTTCAGAGGTCCATAATTTCAGAGAATCATGGAATCACTAATGTTGAAAAAAACCTCTGGAATTACCTCTGGTCAGCCCAGCACCACCACCGTGTTCACCACTAAGCCATAAGTGCTTGAATACTTAATTGGGATGGTAATTCCACCACTTCCCTGGGCAAACTCTTCTAAATTTCATGCATCTTTTTATTTTCTGTTTATCAGGGCCTTTTAATTAAAAACATTGTATTTACAAATGAGGACGTGTATATGATAAGGTGTATGTGCCTTTACAGTGGTGAGCACAACCCATCTACAGTATCACTTGAACTTCCATGATCAGTGAGCCCTCCAGGACTTCCAGTCATGAGGAAAACAATGGAAATAATCAGCTTTTAGCGTTTTAAATGTTGTCAGTTTTTATGTGGCATTGAATTCCCCTGAACTGAAATGCATACAGAAAAAAAGAAATGGAATGTTATTCTGCAAATGCAATTTTTTTTTCTCATATTGAAACTATTTTGATGTTGATAGATTTATTCCTCAAAAATATTGTCCTGACAGACCTTATGCTCTGTACAGAAATTCCATAAGGAAGATGTGAGTAAAAGCAAAACAGATTTAGATGCTTTTTCAAATGTAACACTTTTTCAACAAATTGTCAAGTTCACTCTTGAGCTATGGTTTAAAGTCTTCACCTGCTTCATGGTAGCAGATGAATCAGAAAAAAAAAGAGCAGAATATTTCAATTCCTAATAACACCTTTTAACTCAGTCTTTTAATTCTCTTCCATCACAACTGGCTCAGAAACTCTACTACAGAAAGCCTTGTTTATTCTTGCCTTCCACCCCAACCACACATCCAATCACAATGTATTTCAACACCTCTTAAAGATAAAGCAAAAGATAGCAGCAGAACATTGTGGAAGACTGCCCAGGCATGAATATAAATTTTTTTTTTTTACATTTCTAATGTTTATCATTCAGGCTCTGGTCTTTTTGTGAGTGTACAGGTGCTGTATGTTTGAATATTCTACCACTCAATGCTCCAATATTAAAAGCATCACATATTTAATACCCAGAATTACTGAGGTGATTTGAACAACTCAACAGATGTAGTTTTTCACATTTCATGAGACTTATTCTAGGGATGTGATCATCTCCCTACACTTGGCATTGGTGAGTCTGCATGTCAAATATCATATTTGGTTTTGGGCTCCTTGCTGCAAGACACCGAGATGCTGGAGCGTGTCCAGAGAAGGTCAATAGAGAAAATTTCCAACCTAAGTGAATCTGTGATAATATGATAATGGAGTTTTCCCCCTTCTACAGTAATTTGCTTAATTTTTGGTAAGTATTAACCTCTTTTATGAGCTGAGAAGGTCCCAACATCATCCACAGAGTAGTAAGTTCCATACCCAACTCCAGTACAATACTAATGAATGCTTGCATGTGTGTCTGAAAAATATATTCAACTCCTGTTCCCAGACAGAGGTCAGTGAAAACCTTTACTTCTTTCTAGTAGATGGCCACACTGTAATCAATGGCATAATGAACTCCATCACTTCAAAACATATTGTCATAAATGGAGTTAACAGCTGAGTGGGTGACAATCCACTGTGAAGTGTTTTGTCTCAGTTACTCAGTTTCTCACAAACTTTGAAATCCAGCAATGAAATCCAAGAGTCAATAACCTTGAGGATTTTGTTTTTTTCTTTTCCTTCACTCAATTTCCACATGTAAAAGGGTAATGGAGCTTTTCTGTGTCTGCTCTTGAATTGTCATTATATTTTACTGTTCAACTGTGATCCTAAGGAAGGAGAAAGTTTGGGGTATTTTTGAGGACAAGTGTCTTTTCTGTGGCAAGTTATTTCAGTGGCAAAAAATTGCTTCAAAATGTATTTTTGTTATTCTTTTTAACACTTTTAAATGCTTACAAATGCATCCTAAGTCCCATGGAAAGTTTAATTTATTTCGATCAACAGGAACAACCCTGAACTTCAGAAGAGAAGAGAAGAAGCAATCCACCAAAAATGTTCTACAAAAGTGGAACAAAAACCCACATGTTCAGCACAGAGTGAATAGTCTGGCATCTAAGAATCCAGATAATTTCTAGAGAGTTTGTCTCTTGTCTGGAAATAAAATAAAATATGAAAGTTTTCTAGTGTGACCAGTAGAAAAACTTGTTTTAACACTGCAATGATAAGAATAAGCTTTAACTTGAACTTCTAAACAGGAGACACAAATCAGACACACAATAATAAAATAAGAAGAGGGAATAACTTGCTTGACTTCTATCCCCTATGCTGGACAAAAATGTGGAAATATCCTTAAATGACAGAACCCGGCATTTCTCAATTGTTGTCAAAGTAACAAGTCTGTCATATAACAACTCCCAGAAAGTGCAATCTCCTTTACTTTTTAATAATCTTGGTTCATGAAACATTCCTTTTGCTTTCTCAACACCTTGAGTAAGTATTTATGACCATAAATGCTCAGACTCTTTAATGGGCATTTGTACTAGATGCAGTGGAATTACCCCAGAGATCTCCCATTATCTTTACCAGTATTTTTCTTCCATGTTCATCCATTTCTGCTCTATATTTATCTCAGAAAAGCATCTTGAGCTCCAAAGAAGTGTTTGATAATAAGAATTCATAAGCAATGACTTATGCATAAGCAACGACCTATTTACATGCAATTGATTCTGTGGGGAGAAGGAAGCTGAACGTAAGATGACAAACTGCACGACACATCGAAGACCCTTTTAATTTACATACCTAATCTGGGCATGGATTCTGCTCACTCAAATTCAGTTTCTTCCCTCTTTACTGTCTCCTGCCCTGTTCTAGGAAACAACTGCTCTCAAAAAGTCCTTAACTGGGCACACCCCTGATCTAGTAAATCATAAAACCTTCATTCCTATGAAGGCAAGGCATTCCTTTCCTTACACAGGGCATCTGTAGTGGAGTAGGATTTTTTTTTTTTTTTGATAGTTATATTAAAAAGAAGAAAAATTAATGATACAAATGTTTCTGAGTGGTAAAAAAGTATTTAAGTTTAGGCTAGATGCACTACACAATCTTTGGCTAAAAGTTCAGGTGTGCCTGTAGCAGCAACTAAATCAACAAACCCCATTTTTCCTCTGCCCCATATTCCCCAGTTTCTCATTAGTTGGTTACAAATGTTGCTGAACGTGAAGAAGAAAATAGCCCAAAACTGCTATGAAGAAGGAAATAAGTGTAGCAAAAGCTCAAATAAGGAAGTGGGTTTTCTCAATGCAGGGGTTTATAATTATGATTATTTTATTTTATTGCTTGCCGGGGAGAGTCAGAGTTTCGAACAGCACTGGCACGTAGCTATTTCCTCTCTTGTGAGAAAGATGGGAGATGACATGTCAGAGCAATTCTTTGTCAGAAATATACATCTGCATGAAGAGAGTAGAGTTAAAAATTTAATCTGCAAAGCTATTTAGAGAGTGGATAGGCCTTGACAGGCCTCCCAAATGTATTAAAAGAACAAGAACAGCAGAGTTATGGAAAAAAAAAGCTGTTGCAAGCAAACAGAATGAAACTAAGCTTTCTTGACAGAATCAGTTTGCCAAATGACTTTAAAATTGCACTATGTCTTGTAGTTTTTTCTTAAATAGATTTTAATTTAGATGTGTAAAGCAGAAGAAACTTGCTTAACTTCAGAGACCCACACAGCTTTTCCTTCAAAAAAGGGAAAGAAAAGGACCCTGACAGTGCTGTTTAGTCAGGTCAGGAGGCTGATGAAGGAGGGATGGATGGTGGTGAGGATGAGCAGAAGCTCCAGACTCCAGAGAGCTGACTTCAGCTCTTGCCTAAACACAGACTCTGTGTGTGACTTCATGGAAGTCATTTGATCTTACTGGACCCAAATAGAAAAATATTGTGAGATTTGGGTTCCTATGTCACTGAAGTGCACATGGTAATGCTGCCCTTTTTACCACATGCATCCCTGCCTGTGAAAATAACACATGCTACATTCCTTATTGGTTTTTTCTGCATATGGAACAAGCTTTTGAGTCAGGACAGCTAAATGTAGGTGGCAGTCATATTGCCTAAATATTTTTTTTTTAATTAGACATCTTTCCAAATCAGTCTTGGATTCCTTTACAGTCAGGGGTCAGCATGTCCAGAGACCAATTGGTTCTATTTTAGATATCCCTGTTAGAACTGGATGAATCCCACTCTGAAAAGCCCTTTGTTTCTCCTTTGCCTGTAGGAAAAAAATTGATGACTGATGTAGACTTCTACATGGCTAAAAATGGGAATCTTTTGCATAGTTAAAGACAACCCTATTTTGTTAACAGTAGAGTACTCAGCATGAGGAGGTCTCCAGGACTTATATTCAAGTAAACAATAGAGAGCAGTCAAGTCTCAGATATTTGACAAACAGTTCTGTTCCCTTGAAGCCAAACCTGAACTTCCCACTTTCACAGCCCAGAACTGCAGAAATGTTTGCACAATTCTGGACATCTCAGGCTTGATATGATCATATGGAGCTGCTGGCTGGACTGGAGCCTTCAGGGCTGTCCTGCAGAGAAGGGATTTCCTTCATGGCATGGACAAAGGGGAGAGCAGTTCCAACAGATGTTGAGTTCCTTGGCTTCCCTTCCTGTGTCATATACCTGCCTGACAACATTACTGGAAGCATAAGATTTCAAGTACCAAGGAAAAGAGAATTTCACAGTTGTAATAAGAGCAACTCTTGGCCACATGTAACTACTGACCATGAAAAATGAAGTCCATATGCTGCTGAATGACCTCAGAAGACCTTTCAGAAAACATTTTGTTGCTATGAAATTATATTGCTTTCAAAGTAGTTTGTAGATTGCACAATAGATGGAAAAATTCCATAGAATCACAGAATGGTTTGGGTTGGAAGGGACCTTCACGAATATCTCATTCCAACCCCCTGCCATGGGCTGGGACACTTTCACTTGATGGGTTTGCTCCAATCCCCATCCAACCTGGCCTTGGACACTTCCAGGGAAGAAGCAGCCACAGCTTCTCTGGGGAAAGTGAAAAAATTAAATTCTAACACTCCTCTGCTCAGGCAATTCTCTTTCTCAGGAGACAGTGAGAACAGCCAGCTCATGGTAGGTTCTGTTCTCCAGTTACGCCACACTTTGGACATTTCGCTTATATTGAAATCTGCTATTGATAAAAGGATGGGAGAAACAAGAGGAATGAATATATCCACTTTCCTTTCCATGATCATTCTGATCTTATCTATTTAAAATAAATATTATCACTATATTAAAATAGTGCGGTTTAGTTATCCAGATTGTTTTAGTAGATTTAATATTATTAGTGGAGTGTAATAAACAATTAATTATTTAATAGAAACAAATAGGCAAAATGATATGATTGGAAATAAAATTAATAAAAAGCATTTTCATAATTTAACAATGAAATTTTAGGGTTAAAAGGCTTGGAATTAGAAAGGGGTGTTTAATACCCCTTAATAATATTTTTACTTAAAAAACTTTGATTTCTGATTCAGATCAGAAACAGCTTTAGACTATATTCTGCTTAGAACATATCTTTTCCAGATGCCCAAAGTACTGGAGAATATATTTAGCTTCCTGCACTACTGCGATACCATAACACAGTCAAAATTACAAGAACATATTGTATAAAAATAATATCAAGATTTCCTGAAGAGAAAGGTAAGGGAAAATAAATGGATTGCATAAACATGGGGAGAACAGAGAAAGTGGAGTAATTGGAAAGAAAACCGAGACCTGAACCTTAAGTATAAATAACAGGAATGTGGAGTATTATTTGTGGTTGTAGCAATGATACAGAGATTTAAAGGAAATGCTAGAAGGATTTTGCATGTGATACTTCTTAGCAAGCACTGGAATCCTTGGATTTGGTGTCTGAGTATAATAATCAGAGGACTTGGAGGCTTTATTATTTATCTTCAGCATGGTGCTGGGTAAATTTTTAATTTCTTGGAGGCAAGGTTTTCTTAGGTAACTTGAGAAATACTCTCTCAGCCTGTACTTTAACAGCAGAGCTAAGAAGTCACTGTTAAATGATTTTTTTTTTTTTTGCCTCTAGAGGGTGGTTAATCTCATTCTGAAGAAAAAAAAATCTCAACTATATCAGATAATTCACAGCTGGAAGCACCTATTTGTTTCCTTTGAGCATAATGGAGATCTGGGTGATGATACCTGGCTTAGACAAATGATACAGTTGAACTGAATTGTTTCCTTTATTCCACACTGAATCCTGTCTCAGATGAGTGCATCTAAGGCCAGTAACTCCTAGTTCTTGTGACCTTATGCCTCTTTTCTTTGAAAATTAAATAGTGTTATCTAACCAAGGGAGTCTCTTAAGGATGCTCATGTCAAGGTGTGTGCACATATTCCTAAGTGTGTAAATAAATAAAAAAACCAGGTCTTAAGAAAAACTTGTCTTGGAATAGATAAACTATTTAACTTTCATGGATTTATCACTGAAGCTACTGAGTATGAAAAAAGTGAAAAAAAGGATATAACCAAAATATCAATGCATGGAGCTTTCATACAAACAAGAACTTTGAGTAAAAGAAGCTTGCCTTTGATTTCAAATGTTTCCTAGGCATCCATATGTCCGTTGTTATTACTTTTTATGCAGCTAGAATGCTGGTTATGGTGCTGCAACAGCAGAACTAGAAGGAATTTATAGTTCTTCTCATACTGAATTTCTCCACAGTCTACAGGATCTAGCTGCTGTGCACCCATACAATCTTTATTTCCCCAAATTTTTCATTCTTTTGTTTTAGCACAAAACCCAGAAGTGGAAATACAGCAGGATATGGGAACCAGACAGAATATTTGGAGCAAAATGTAATAACTCGTGGGGCAATTTCCCCCATACATTTTAGTATAAATTTTGCAGACATGTGGAGTAGTGGCATATGTTAGAAAGTCTTCAGATAATAAATTAACATTCAAAAAAGTAGCGTCAAATCTTGATGAGAGTTTGATCAAGTTAATCTTAGAAAGTACATCACTAAACCAATACAAAAATGGTGATGGCTAATTTTAAATAGCACCAACTACAAATAAACCCTCTGCCTCCCATTCTATCCACCCAATCCATTACCCAAGCTTATGTCTCTCTAGGAGACCTAAAGTTATTATAAATCATGTTTGGATGCAACATTTCATGGTTACAGAAACTCATACACTGAATGCCTTTGTAGGACTTTAGGATGCAAAATATCCTCGGGCCTTAGATCCTATTGAGGAGTAATAACATATCCCTTGCATTTAGAAGCCTATGAAAGGCATAATTTTTATTCCCAGTCTCAGCCTTTAGGTGTCAGATTAATAGGGTGTAGAAGATTTAAAAGTGGCATCCTGAGGCCCTGAAAGCAGGATTCATCTAACCTAATTTTAGCCATCTAAAATTTAGTGGCTTGGTTTAATAGCCCACATATGCTGTGGTTCCAAGTGCCATCTGAGTCTAGGGAGTTGCAGCTGGAGCCCAGGTGGAATACTTTGGGGTATCCCAGATGGCACTAAATGGTCATGTTTAGCCAGCTGACTATTCAATGTCTGCTTCACATTAATGACCTAGGATTTGGTTTGGTACAAGATTAACACACTGAAATGTGGGTGTTCACACTTTAGGCTCTTGATCAGAATGGGAATTTTGTCAACATAGTTCAGTTCCCTAAAAAAGTCCATCTAATCACATTTGAGATCATAGAAACCATTGAATTGTTTAGGTTGGAAAGATCTCTAAGATCATCAGATCTAACTGTTAATGGTCAAGGGCATTACCTAAAAACTGTGTTTGCTTCACTGCTTAAAGAACAAAGGAATTAAGATTCTTAGAGAGCAGAAGATGACTGAGGTTATCTCCCATTATATTGTTTTTCCAGATCATGGGTTTCCTGTAGGTCCTGTACTACACCCATCAGGGCTGTGCAGATGTCTCAGATGGCCCAGGGCAATGTTTACATGGTTATGCAGGAGAAACAATCTCCAAAAGATCCTTGAGAGCTTTTCTGCTGGTTAAATGTAGGTGGCTATTGACTCAAAGGGGAAATTACATAGGAAGTAATTCCTGTAACTTGTGTCACTTGATGTGATATAGGAAGGACTCTGGATTCACAGCTCGTGTTGGGATGAATGCAGATGAGAGCCACAAAAATTATTAGAGGGATGGAACACCTCTCCTATAATGAAAGTCTGAAAGAATTGAGTATTAAAAAAAATTCTTCCCTATGAGGGTAGTGAGGCCCTGGCACACGGCCAGAGAAGCTGTGACTGCCCCTGGATCTCTGGAAGTGTCCAAGGCAAGGTTAAATGAGGCTTGGAGCAACGTGGGATGATGGAAGCTGTCCCTGCCCATGGCAGAGGGGATGGAATAAGATGATCTTTAAGGTCTCTTCCAACCTGAATGATCCCATGATTCTGTAATTCTATGATTTATGGAACTTGTACTTTTATAGAGCTAGACATCAGTTTATTTATATGTGACAATTTCTCAGCCTCTGTTCATACCTTTTTGAGTGCTCTTAACCAGGATTATTAGAAAAGAGTAAACTTTATCTATTTTTTTTAGAGAAGTCCAAGTATACATTTTCACCCCATTTTTCTAAATTTTATCTAAAGAGGAAATGACTAATGACCTCTTTTGGAGGTGATTCCTCAGTTTTTCTAGCAAAGTCATTCTAACTTTGGACCGACGTCAACAATCACAGAAAGAAAAGGACAAGATCATCAATTCAGGATAAGAAGTGTATTCAGCACATTAATCTTTGTGTGTGTGTGTTTATGCTCATGGGTTATTCACAAACAGATTTAAGTTTTGAGCAAAACTTTGTGCTTTGTCTATTTGTGCTGCACAATGGGCCAGCAGAGTCACAAGATCCTTGCTGAGAGGAACTGATGTTTGTAAAAGTTTCTGTTTTTCTTCCAAGCATTTTGCTTTCCAGCATTAGAATTAAACACCTCCAGGTTCAAACACAACATTTTAGCATTATTTCAGCACAGAGGTTAATCTGTATTGAGAGAATGAATTTCTGTTTTCTAATGAACTCTGCAGAATGCGTTTGAATATCTTAGTGACTTGGGCAACTGTGACCAAGTCTTCTAGACCAAGAGATAAACATGAAGATTTTTCACTCAGGAACTCCTAAATTCAGATTTGATAGGTGATACAAAGAAGGTATAACTACATATAATTAGCCATAGATGACTGTCCCCAAAAGAAATGATGAGAAAATAAAATTACACACTTTGAGTCAGTAGGGAGAGAAAGAAAGAAAATATTTGACCAGCTGGAAATCACAGATGTTTTTCCTGTCCATTACATCAATTCTTCCAAGAACATGACATTGGGCATCAAGACCAGCTCCTTTTAGGACATAGTTCATCTTATCATTAATACTTGGCCAAGTATTGTTCCACCTAAAAAGAACAGCAATTTTATTCTCATTTAATATAATTTTTTCTCTTTGCAAGGGTTTTTCCTGTATGTCTCTGGCCTGATAACAAGAGTCTAAGTTCAGATCTTAGTCAGCCTCTACATTTGGGGTTTAAATCTGATTCACTCCTAGAAGAATCAATTCACTGAAGCATAAGGTCTGCTTTATTATACCCTGTACTTACCAATCCCTGATGTTCCTTACTACACTGACTCTGAACACAAGCTGAGGGATTGTATTAAAAACTTTCATGCCCCCAAAGTTAGATTCAGAATCTCCACTGATTCAGTTATGCAAAAATTGCTAATTACTTTAAGCCTAAAGCCAAGACCAGGATTTCTAAATCTTTCATAATGCACTTAACTATAACATAACCACTCATATCCAGTCATGTGTTGATGCAAATTTATCCACTACCTTTTCTGCTTCCTTTTATCGTGGTTGGAGACAGGCTCTATCCCAAGCCTGTCCAAAATATTAAAGCTAAGTCTATGCAACATTTTTATGTTTTTAAACATTTAATAAAAGGTAAGTTATGCCAATTTTTAAAATATTCATTAGTGTGTGTGTCTTTAATTGAAAGAATATTTTGGTAAGGATTTATTTAGTTTGAGGCTGGGGGTTTTTTTCTCTTTTTTTTTTTTTTTTTTTTTTTTTTTTTTTTTTTTTTTTTTTTTTTTTTTTTATTTGCCATGTTAGCTTCGAGAAAACAGGTCACCTCTGCAGATATATTGCAGCAAATCTGATTTATGGTCAAACCCTACAGAAAAGGAATCTCTATGAAATATTCACTTTGATTCAACTGCAGTGGGAAAATGTAAAAATAGAGAAAGCTCATGACATGATATATGAAAATAATTCATTCTGCTGTATATAAAAAATGAGGGGATCCGGCAGCATCAATGATTCATCCTCTGCTAATACAAATTCAAAGTAGAGGAAATGCTGAATTTTGTAAAACAACAGGCTGACAAGAGTTAAGCTGCCAACTATTGTTTTGGATCATCATTTCCTGAGAAACTGGGAAGATGATTATTGTTTTTTTCACCTGCTGCAGCTTCCTAGCACTCTATTAGCCTACACAAAGGGCTTTCTATCTCCTTCACACCATCCACAGACATATTAAGATTTTGAACAGCTGGTGAACTGTTTTGTTACTGTTTTCAGTGCAGGTCACCCTTTTTTTTTTTATTTTCTTTTTTAAAGCATACCCGTTCCTATTATGCTGGTGAAATATTCTTGATCAACACACTGGGTCAGCTCCTGAGCTGGTGTAAATCAGCAGAGCTCCACTGAAGCTGAGAAAATTATGTGGATTTACACCAGCTGGGAATCTGTCCCACGGATCCTAAGACAAGCAAATAATTCACAGTGAATTATTTATAGCGTGAGTTTTACATGATTTTCTGCTTATGAAAACCTTTGATTTATTTTGCATTCTATGCAAAGTTGCTTCAGAATATTTCCTTTGGCAAAGAATCCTCTGGACTGCAGAAGTCTCAGCTTACAGGGGATGGGTGTGTTATTCAGAGTAGGTTGTCATGAGTTTGGGTAAAGACCCATGAGTTTTTCATTGTACTTGCTCTTAGTGATACAAACATTTAAGAAATACTGTTAGCATTGTTTCATGGTTTATTTTTCTTTCTTGAATTGAAGATCTAGAACCACAAAGAAGGTTCTTTCATGCAGTCCATTGGTAATGAAGATCCTTGACAGCAGTGGAAGGAGATACATCTCCAGGCAGGTGGAAAAATGTTTCAGTGGTTTCAGTTCAAGATACTTACAATCCCTTCCTCACTTGCAGAAACTCTTTTCACCTGCTCAAGTAAGTCACTTTAGCTTCTCTATATAATATTTTCCCTATCTGCAGAATTTTGGAGTAATTAATATATCTTTCAGTTTCTGAAATCTCAGTATTTATTCCAATAAAACCAAGAGGATTTTCATACACTTCATGGATATCTTATATTACATATTTATTGACATATCTTGGAATGGGAGGGAGTCACCTAATTATTTCTACAAGGAATTCCTGTCAGCTTCTCTGAAACATTTATCACCTTTCACTACTTGGGCCTGAAATAACATTTATTTATTTATCTATTTACTAACAAATTAATTAGCCTTTGCAGTACTTAATGTATTTCCCCTTTTCTCTGAGCACCAAAGACACTGCCAATCTTAAATTTTAGCTTAAATTGCTCAGTGTTGCTACAGTTAACCCACTATTTTGAGGTGTTGCTCAAATGACACTAATCAAAATAATTTTTTTAGGATTATTTCAGCAAAAGGTTTTTAGGATCATTCACAACTCTCTTTCCAAAAAAAGATTCAGAAGTCAATTTTTCTTACAACCAGCAGGACAAATAAATGATTTTAAGAGAAACATTAACAACCCTCTGTTGGCATCACCTCCATTAAACACACATAACTCAATATATTTATTATTTCTCACTACACAACATTCATCCTCTGCTGTCCCTTATTCCTTTGGAGCAGCACTGCTGCACATCACCAGGGTGAGAAGTGATACAATTTTTAATTTCAACACAATGTGGTGCCTGGGAGCAGCTTTCATTGCGGGAAGTTCAGAAGGCAATAATTGTTGTGTGCATGGCACGCCAGCCTGATCAATGGGCTCTGAAGCCTGTGTGGCCAGCTCTGCCCAGCCCCACCATTTGCAACCTAATTAGCAGCTGCTCAGAGATGGGAAACAGGTGCAGATCCGGGCCCAGGCCAGGGAAGTCTGCCTATAATTAACAAGGAAAAAAGGGTCAGATATTGGGAAGAATATCAAATCTTGGTCCACTGGGGCTATCATGCTGGCCTCAAAGGCATAGTCACCTGAGATCTTAGGCATGCTAATGTAAATTATGCAAGCTTTCAAACAACATGGCTGCATAATCAGTTGGCAGGCAAGAAATGACTGGCTGGTTTTGTGTGGTTTAGTCTCAGCGCTTAAAAAAGAAATAGAAAGGATTTCAGTGTTCTCACTGTGTTGCTTTTTTGTTTTGCAAATAACAGTGGTTTGCTGTTGAATAAACAGAGGAGAAAATGCCTGACTTGTCTACAGTCAGTAGTAATGTGCAGGCATATATTTTAGCTCTGACATTTTATTTAATCATTAAACTGAGCGAGCACTTATATATGCAGAAAAATTGGTTCTGAATTAACAAGGATAACCCTGGTTAACACTTGTATGGGCCTCTCTGAGCTGGAACTTGAAGACTTTTTAATATCAGCACTGCTTTCTGTATGTATTTGTATAACTTGTGAAGAACCAAATTTCTTCTCTCGGATACTAAAAAGGAGGTGTTTGATGGCTGGTTGATTCTGGCCATGGTGATGGCACTTGGGGCATCAACTGGGGTTCCAGATCCCATCGGACCAAGCAGGATATTTACATGAGAGAAAAAGGAAGGCATTTTACATCAGAAGAAAAAGATAGGAAACTACCCCAAGGTAGTTAAAATGTACTGATGACTTGACAGAACTTTCTGGATGCCAACAGGTACTTCAAAGGAAGGACTGTGTCCCCATGAGGTGAGGCATAATCCTTCCATTTGCCCTTTGAAGTTTATCTGATTAACTTCAGTTCTGTGGCAGAACAGAGGCAAACCACACACATTTATACTAATGAGCCCATTACAGAACAGATCTAATTGAGATGTTATTATGTCATTATATACACACACACCCATACACATATTGATAACCATTTTTTGAAATATGGGATAGAGGGAAACCAAACTAAAAGCAAAATGAGAAGGAAGGCAAAGGACTTCTTAGTTTCTTCCATTGTAAAATTTCTGCCCATGTTGTATTTAAATGCCTACTTTTAGTAAAAGAGCAGCCAGAGAGTAATACCTGTACCTTTTTTTCATCAGTGCTTAAAGAGTAGATCCTTTCCTGCCTCCTAGCAACTTACATTATCTAAAAATACATTTTGGACTTACTCAAAAATATAAGAAATGTGTGAAAATCTCAGATCCGGAAGTATGACCATTTTTTGACAAAATTGAGTTTTTGCAGAATGGAGGGAATTAGACCCTGCTGAAAGTAGAAGTATTTTGTGACTAGAATAGCTGTGAAATAATTTTAGATTTTTTGGATTTTAGCTCCTTGGTTGCTCAAATTTCCAGTTTCAAACCATTTGACAGTTTCTGATTTTCCCATGGGCTGGGACAGTTTCCACTATCCCAGGCTGCTCCAAGCCCCATCCAGCCTGGCCTTGAACACTTCCAGGGATCAGGGGCAGCCACAGCTTCTGTGGGCAGCCTATGCCAGGACCTCACCACCCTCACAGGGAAGACTTTCTAAGAATATTCATTATTTGGTATTTTTGCATTGTGGTAGAATACAATAGCAGAAGTAATGAAAACAGCATAAGTTTTTAGAAGACGAAGGATATTCCTGTGCTTACAAGGCTCACTAGACCAGAATTTTTCTCAAAGCAAATGAATTCCCAGGATCTTTCTGTCACTGTGGGAAATGACCCCCTGGGCATGAGTCACTGACCTGCCTGTGCAATAGACAGCCAGTGAGAGGACCCACAAAAAGATCTGGAAATTTAAGAGCCTCTGAGGTTAAGCAACAAATCCACATCCACAAAATAAGGAATGGAAGTCTGCCAATGTCATGTAAAGAACAAGAGTCCTGGAGTGACCTGGAAGTTTACTACTCTGAATTTTAATGTATGTGATTAGTTATAAGAGTGACAACTGTAAAAGGTGGCTTATCCCGGAGATCTGGAGCATGTGTGGTAAGCAGACCTGCTTCACCAAAGGAGTGTCACTGTATTCACAGTATCCTTCTGGTTTCTGTGCTAAAACCTTTCATGGACTTGATATGTTTTCTCAGAATTTTTTCGTTCTGGTGAATCTGGCAGAAAATCATTTTACTCTGAAGTTGTTGACTGACTCTCCTTGGTCTAGACATTAGCTTTGATCAACAGATGGGGAATTGAGCCAATGTGGGCTTAAAACACCTGCCCAAGATCGTGTGAGAAACAAAAGCTGAGCTGAAAAAGTGTGCCAGGGCTGTATATATTTTTTTCCTTCTACTAACAGCAAAATCCATGAAGCTTAAAAGCAGAAACCAGTGAAAAACATATGTCTAGTTTTTGACTCAATCACATTGTGATCATACAAGAGGCTTTATTTAAATTTCTCATTTAAGCTAAACCCCAAGAATTTAAGAAAAAATAAAAAGATATTACAAATATTTAATTTGCATTTTATTGGTTTAATTTTTTGTATTCTAAGAAGAAATTCAGGAATAAATTTGAAAAACTGCCTCATTTTTACCTGCTGGTCTCATGATTATGCATATAGGTCCAGAAAGCAGCTTGGGACAGCCAACCACATTTTTAGTGATCATTTACCCAGCATTGTGTGTGATACTACAGAATGTTATTGTGGAATCACAATATCTTTACAGTTGGAAAAGACCTCTAAATCCAACAGTTGAAGCTTAGTGATGCTGCATAAGAAGCTCAAATGCATCCATATTTATTTTTTTCTTAAAATGCAATTCTTCTGCTTTATTCCTCTCTTTTTCTTACCCTCACAGCTGCAGTGGTGGGAGCTATGTTGTGCCTCTCAGTGGTCCAGACTGCAGTATAATACACAATGCCTGACAAAGTCCCACAAAGCAGAATACAAATCACTCCATGTCATACTGGAAAAGGAAAGCAATGTGAAATTTCTAAAATATCAATAACTTTTGCTTCTTCTGAGGAGATGATTTCAAGGAAAGAGAGAGAACTTTATTGCTGGAGATAATTTGGAGATGGGATGTATGACTGTCATTTGAATTTGACAGCCTGAATTCCCAAGATGGTTTTTTTTTTGATTATTCTTGTTCAAAAATTTCAGTGCTGATTCTAGAACTACACCCTTTATGCCTAACATACAAAGTAAAGGAAATATTTATATATATTCTGCATATATGAAGCTACATATACACACACACACACATTTTCAAATCTCAAGTGATTTGAAGTGATTAATTAATCATTGCAGTACCCCTGGGACAGGAATATTATCTCCAATTTAGAAGCAGTGAAATGGATGAAAACAGTTTGAGTGATTTATTCAGAGTAAGAAGCCAGCAGAGTAAAGAAACTGATTCTGACTCATTTCTAACTCTTTGCATGATCTACATATTTCTGTAGGATACTGAGCTCAGTATTGGAACCCTGAATCCAAACACCCTTGAACTTCATGATTATTCACATTGAATTGACTTCCAACTCTTTAGAAGGGTTTATATTAAAAAAAAATTGGCTGTTTTTGGCACCAACTCAGCTAGAGAATAAAAAATTTCAGCATTTACCATTAGGTTCTAATTCTAACCATGCATTTCAGAGTACCAGCAGGTATGTACACACAAATAATTACTTCTTGGCCTAATGAAAGCTTTCAGCACCCTTTACTAACATTATTTATTTATTATCCTCAGATCATCACAGCTAAACTAATCATAGTCTTGTAATATATGGCAGAAAATATAATTGGAGTCATTGGAGTTATGATCAAAGGAGATAAGGAAAACCTTGACATTTTTAATGGGATTAAACTGAAGGTACTAAAATAAACCTCTTTTGCTACAGAATATAGCTCATGCTTAGTAGGAACAGAGATTTTCAGTTTCTTCTCACCCATGGAAGAGCTTTCCTGTCTGAAAGTGCATCCCTACAGTATTTTTAATGTATTTTTCCCCCTGCTACTGTCATTAACCCTGTCTAGCCACCATCACAAGCACCAGACAAGGCAATCCAATGCTGAGACACTGAATTATTGCCAACCCATTTGTGCCATCTGCTGCACAAGTGTCTGTTGATGGAAGGGGTGGTGGGGCACCTGGTGACCACGACGCCAAAACAAGATTAGTAAGGGCAGGCAGGGAACAGCAAAAGGGCTGCATAAACAAAGCAGTGAGGCAGGCAAGAGACTGGGATAAGCAGAAACTCCAAGGCAAGCAAAACTGATGCTCTTCTGCTTGGTTACTCTGAGAATCCCAACCACATGCGTTGAGGTGGCCTTCTCTGACATGGGAGCAAATTTTGCTGCTAATAGGACGCAGAAGTGATGCAGTAGCATTGCTGCCACTGGAAAGCACAGAGGAAAAGAGGGGAAAGGATAAAGAAATGAGGAAGGGAGCTGTGGGATCAGGTTTAATCACCATCTGCCTGAAGGGATGGGGAAGGAAGGGAGGATGGAGTGCTGCTGTGAGAAGGAGTCTCTGCTCCTGTGTTTCAAGGGTTTGGTGTAGAAATATCTGACAAAGCAATTAACAATGTATTTCCATCATCTGTAGGTAGCCTGTGTTCCTCTTGTGCTTATATGAAGTAATGTAGCATCACCTATATAAATACAAAAAGTTATAAATACTTTTTTTCATCATAAACCACTAATAGAATAAAATGCTCACCCAGAAATCTGTCCATTCCTACCCTTAGTGAATATTCTCACCCTGTACTTCTGCCTGTGCAACAGACTGTTGGAAGCTTCTAAACTTAAAAACACCTCCCATCACTAAAAAAAACCATTTTTTTTTTATTTACCAGGTTTTGTGGCTTTATAAGGAACTGCCATCATCCTCAGTGTGCCTGTTAGTTACCTGCTCTTTTTCCCTCCATAAAGATCTCTCATTCCATGCTCTTTCAGGATTCATGACAGACACCACTGAATGGAACTGGTTTTTTGATTACTTTTAAACATATTTTTAAATAATTTGGTATAAACTCCATATGGGGTGCACTTTCTTTTTCTGTTTCTTTCTCTCTCTCTCTCTTAGTCTCTCTCTGAAGTGACACGGATTTGTAGCACAAACTTTGAATTGATGTGATTCGGTGAGGTTCATTGCTGGAGGCAATGTTATGCAATAGCTGAAAATTTTACAAATTTCAGATGGCAAACATTCTTTTGTGGCCTTTAAGGTCTTTTTGTGTGGATTGTTTTACATCTATGAGTTGCAAGATGTAAGCTTTACATTTTCTAATTGGCTTCCTAAAAAGTCCTGTTTTTCTTCTTTTTGTTGCTTTCCAAGTAATATTCTGAACACAAACAAGGAATACAAATATATTACTTATTGCAAGTGTTCTTTTCTTTTTTATATTCAGGTCTGCTTCATGTGTTCAGTTGTAACAATAATTTGCATCTGGATGTCTAAAATACTGTGAAAGAATTGAGTAGCAGAAATCTGCACACCCCAAGTTAGAAAACAAAAAGTCCAATAGGAAATGTCTTACGAGCTATTCACCCATCCTTTAGGAAGAGGAGTTTCTTAGGATCACTGATCCAGATAGCTGGAGAGTTGAAGATCTGCAGTGTCCATGATCAGTATCAGGCGTCTTTTGACCTTCACGTTATCCCAAAGGTCTCTGCATTTTTCTTTTTTCCGCTCTTGCAGTCTTTTAATAATTTTAAAGAATTCAGTGAACATTTATTTTTCTTGGACCAGTTTCAAAGGTCTTTCATAGAACCACAGAATCCTAGAATATCCTGTATTGGAAGGGACCCACAAGGATCATTGAAATCCTACTCCTGGCCCTGCACAGAACAGCCCTGAGAATATCCCCCTGCACCTCAGAGCTTTGCCCAAGAGCTTCTTGAACTCTACAGGAACAGCTACACCTCTTCCCTCCAACTTAATTGGCTCTTTCTCATCTTTTCAGTCTCTGACCATTCTTGCATTCTCTGTAGAACTGAGGTTCCCTTTTACTCTCCTCTAGACCCACTTGCTATTTTTATTGACGTACATTGTCCAGCTGAAGCCACGAAGTGCAGTGAAATGTTCTGATTCATTTTAGAAATCTTTATACCTCCCAGCCTGATATTTAACTCTGAAAAAGAATGACAGAGAAGAGTCACTGTTCCTGCAGTAGGCAGGTATTTTTGGAGAAGTGCTGACCGCTCAAACATCTCTTATTCTGCGCTAATTCATTTTTTACTGTATAACTCTAGAATTTTGTACTTAGATTTACAGAATTAAATCTACTTGTGATGATAATTTTGACTTTTAATCATTTTCCTCTGGCACACTTGCAGACCAATTAACTGGAGTCATTCACAAAAATTAATAGTCTTACTCTCCATTTTGTAATTAAACTTCTTAATAACAACATTAAGCCATACCACTCATAGAATACTTAAGTTGGAAAAGACCTCTAAGATCACCAAATCCAACCATTAACCACTAAACCATATACCTAAATGCCACATCCACACGCCTTTTGAACTCTTCCATGGATCATGATTAGACCACTTCCTTGGGCAGCCTGTTCCAATGCCTGACCACAGTTTCAATGAAGAATTTTTTTCCCCAAAATTCCATCTAAACTTTCCCTGGTGCAACTTGAGGCTCTTCCCACGCATCCTGCCCATCTTTCCACTGGTTACCTGGAAGAAGAGACCAAACACACCTGGCTACAATCTTCTTTCGGAATACTTCTGGAATGCAAGATGTTACATTAGGTTGACAACATTATGAAACTGGAGACAAATCATATCAACTGAGTATTTCCCCAAGGAAAATTCACTTTTTCTGGTTGAAATTTCTTCTGCTCACTTGTCAGAGGAAACCAGAATCTGCAAAAATTAAAACTCGCAAACCATTATTGCATGAATTTATTGTTAGAGATGGAACCATGCCACAATTAAAAAAGGACAAATGTTCAAGTCAGAATTAAAAAGCTGTTATAAACTGGTGGTAATTAAGTCAACAGATTGATAAGGATTGGGATTGAAATCTCATGGTTGTTGAGAATTTTAACTAATTTTTTGCCTTTGTCATGTTACATTTAGAGGTTTAAGATTATGGGTGTCAAATGCTCTTTGTTCCTGGTGCATTTGCAATGCCTTGCAAGAGATCGTTTTTTTTTTTTTTCATGTGAAGGAACAAACATTTATTTGTTGAATTTTGAAGAGGAATAATATTTTGTAATACTACTCTCCTGTGCTATTTTACTATATTGTTTTGGCTTCAGACTTTCCCAAGCTTCTTGTATCTGTTTTCTAGAAAGAGTTACTTTTTTATTTTCTGAAATCCTTCTGCTGAAAAGTCAATACAAAACAAACAGAGGTTTTAGTTGACCTCATCATGAAACTTTTTTCTCACAGTCAGAACACGTGATTTCATGCTGTCTCCAAATACACACAGAATCACATAGAATCACCAGGTTGGAAGAGACGTTCAAGATCATGAAGTCCAACCCATGCCCTAACACCTCAATTAAACCCTGGCACCAAGTGGCACATCCAGTCTTTTTTTAAACACATCCAGGGATGGTGACTCCACCATCTCCCCGGGCAAACCATTCCAGTCCTTTATCACCCTTCCTGTAAAAAACTTTTCCCTAATATCCAGCCTATATTTCCCTTGGTGCAGCTTGAGACTGTGTCCTCTCGTTCAGTCAGTTGCTGACTGAATTGGAAAGAGACGGACCCCCACCTGACTACGGGCACCTTTCAGAGAGTTGTAGAGAGTGATAAGGTCACCTCTGAGTCTCCTTTTCTCCAGGCTAAACACCCCCAGCTCCCTCAGTTGTTGCTCACAGGGTTTGTGTTCCCAGCCCCTCAGCAGCCTCGCTGCCTCCTCTGGATGTGCTCAAGCATCTCAACGTCCTTCCTAAACTGAGGGGCCCAGAACTGGACACATCTATACCTCAGCCTGAGGTGGAAGAAAATAACTCACTAACAGTGATAGAACATTTTCATATTGTGAAATAGTTTGTATTGAGTTCCATAGCAGAAAAACACTGACATCCTTATTTTATGAAGTAAAAGAAGCGTGCATTTTTCTGGTGAAGATGAAGAGCTATTATGCCTTTTCCTACATCTTTTGGATAAGACAATAAATTAAGGCTCTGGCCATATCTTTCATTGCACTTTCAATAGTTTATGTAGCTTTGTATGTCTCCACCTGCCTCCCTGGCAGTAAACAGATGTGGTTTTCAGTCCTTCAGTGCTAGAGTTCCTTTAGCTACTCCAGCACCAGCACTCCATTAAAATATATGTGACTGTAATTTGCCCACACAATGACCTACTTTAGTTTCTCCTGGAAAAAAACTCATTTTTATTTCTCAAGCTGAACCATGGTGTGTTTCAGCTCTATTTGTCAAACAGAGGTTGTTTTCCACCCAAGATGGAACTGCAAATATAATTCAGGATTTACAAACGCTGCACAGTAAGGTTGGCCTTCCACTTGTATAGAAGCTAACTAATTAACCATTCAGAAAATAATATGAGCTCCAAATAATTTTCTGCAAAATTAGAAAACTTTAGACCAGTGCTTGAAAGTATCTTAGAGATAAATCAAATAGTGGTTCATCCCTAGGTCATACCTAGATTGTCTATGAGGGACAAAAGTAATTCATCTGAATATGAAATTCATAAAATAATAACTCTCTTTGTATCTGTGACAAATCTTTGTTGATTTCAGAGCATCTGGGTAACTTTATCATATAGGCAGACGCTCATGTAATCTGGAATATTGTCTTATTTTCATAATAGCAAAGTTTGCCTTAGGGTTTACTGTTAATTAATCATGTCCAAATATTAACTGACATCCGTTCTTGGGTGTGAGCAAAACTCCCCCCCAGGGCACCTCCTCTGTGAAAAATTTAACATTTCCATTTAGAAAGTGAAAAGGATGAAATGCTCTAAGAATTAGGGCAGCTGTATACAAGAGGAAAACCAGCTCACATTAGCTGGGGGAAGACAGGGAAAGACCAGTTGGCTCCTGGGAGCCAGCTGAGGGAGAAGTCATCAGTTTTGGCAGAGTTTGCATGAAAAAAGGAGAAAGGAAGAAAGAGTAAGGAACGGCCATCTTCCCCTGGGATCATACTGGTGTAGAGTCCAAATGGAGCCCAAAATAAGCAGGAGATGCAATCTTTGATCAGTATTGCATTAATTTTACATTCTTGGTGATCTGTAGACTTTATGGAGTTATTACAGACTTACAGCAGAGCAAATGAGGACAGACCTAAATCTAGAGAGAAAATTCTATTTTTTAGCAGAATAATTTGGGTGAGCATGTCCATGCAGGATCTTACCATAAAAAGCCTCCAAGCTTCCTTGAACTTTTTGGGAATGGTGTGAAAATTAACAATGAGTGTTTGAACTATTTTTCATTTACTCATGGAAAAACTGAAAAAGTGGCAATCCTGTGGAATAAGACGATGATAATGTATATGTACAAAGAATGCACATCAAGACAGCCATGCAGAGGTGAGTTGAAGTCTGTGCACAAAGAGATTTTACTCCCAGTGTTTCTTAACACCACTGTACATATATATTATATAAAAAAAAATCACCTAGAAATGGTGATTCCTTCCCATCACAGTCTAGCTTTCAGAATGATTCTGATTTTTTTCCAGCAGTCCCTGGTCCTTAAAGGTAGACAATGAGTTAAAAATTATGTGGTTTGTTGAAAGCTGTAGTAAAACCTGGAATCCATTCACTCACATGGTGTAAGATACTCTAGATAAACATATGTTACTCCATGCTTCCTGCTTGAAAACTTTGCTGTTCAAGCCCATTTTACTTTGAGGCACAGATGGGTTGCAACTTGCTTATATTTCCATATTTGGCCATTGAATGAGCCAAGAATAGTATGAGCATCACCATTTCCAGCTCTCACTTGCAGTCTTCCCTCTTTATATTTTCCAATGGCAATTACAGTAAGTTTGGGAGAGTCTTTTTTTTTTTTCCTTAAAGGTATATTGATGGTTGTTTCAATTATGTTTTTTCTTTGGTGACTACAATGTTCTTGGAAGTGTTCAAGGCCAAGTTGAATGGGATCTCGAGACACTTGATCCAGTGGGTGGCATCCCTGCCTGTGACATGGGGTTGGAACTTGAATATCTTTATGGTTCCTTCCAACACAAGTCATTCTCTGTTTCAACAGTTGTTCAAATCACCCATTACAATTAGATCACATCTAGAATACTGTGTCCTGTTCTGGCCAAAGAAGGGAGAACATGGCTTTGCATGACAGGATGAGGACAGCCAAAGGACATAAACTGAAATATAACTTCAGACAAGATTTAAAGAGAAACTTTCACCAGGGGAGCACTCAAACACTGGGAGGTGTTACTCAAAGTGGTCGCACATCTTCGCTCCTCAGAGGTTTTGAGCAACCACCTGGGTCAAGCCCAGAGCTACAGCTCTCCATGCTTTGAGTAGAAGGTTTAATCAGAGACTTCTGAGGCCCCTTCCAGACTGCATTAATCTGGTCCCAGACAGCTTTGCATTTATTAATAGAATCACAGAAACACAGAATGGTTTGGATTAGAAGGGACCTTAAAGACCATCCTATTGCAACCCCCCTGCCATGGGCAGGGACATTTTCCACTTGACCAGGTTGCTCCAAGCCCCACCCAACCTTGTCCTGGACACTTCCAGGGATGGGACAGCTACAGCTTCTCCAGGCAACCTGTGCCTCAACACCCTCACAGTGAAGAGTTCTTTCCTGATATCTATTTTAAACCTACCCTCTGTCAGTTTGAAGCCATTTCTCTTTCCC
>NW_005054377.1:1158505-1185301 GCF_000277835.1 Geospiza fortis | reverse complement strand
CTTTCCCTCTCTCCCTCTCTCTTTCTTGGGTTCCCTTCCCTAGAAGACCACAATTAGATGACCCTGAAGCTTCATTTTTTCCAGACTGAAGAATCCAAATTTTCTCAGCTTTAACTCGTAGGAGAGGCTCTCCATCAGTCTAATCATCTTAGTGACCTCCTCTGGACTCACTTATTATATGACTCTGCAGCCTCATTAAAGATATATTTTGAATCCTGCTGCACTGTTTGCACACACATTTTTTTGTGCTTCTCAAAGAATCCCTTGCCTTGCACTTATGCAAAACTCCTTTGATCTCACATTAAAAATTGCTGATGTTTCTTGTGTTTTCTTGTATTATATTGATAAGTTCTCCCATGACCCATGGCTAAGAAGTCATTCCTAGATGACACTTTAGTCTCTCTTGAAATCTTTGCTGAGTTGCTTTTTTGCTCTTGTAAAATGCACTCAACATCACAGATACACGACAGATAAGTGAACGTTCTGGCAGATTCCAACCTCAGGAAAACAAACCATTTTAAGTCTAAATTTGTATCAAGCTATCCCTTCCTGTATGTACATATTTTGACACCTTCGTCAACACAATTTCACTGTGCTTTTGTGGAGTATCTATATATTTCTTGAAACCTCTTAAAGCAGATAAGCAAAATTCAGGCACTTCTCCCAGTTTATTGAGTTTTCACAGCTCCATTTATAGTTTAGTTACTTCGGAGGGTTCTGGAACAAAAGCTGGAGATAAGAACTGAGAGGTTTTGAAAAGCTGAAGGAGAAGCAAGTGTGGTTTTGTTTGCATATACGAATGTAAGTGTATATGAATGTATGTTTCTTTACACAGCCTCCTTCTCTTTTGCAGACCCTAGAATTTTTTATATTGTCAAGTTTTGTGCTGCAAGCCCAAGTTTGGCTTGAATTACAGCAACTCAGATTGGGAGGTTTTCAGTTTTACTCCTTGGAGTTTGCACTTACAAGCCACAACTTCTAGGAAATATGGTAGAGAATCAGAGCATGGCATGTGGATGTGGCACTTGGGGACATGGCTCGGTGGTGGCCTTCATAGCACTGGGGGAATTGTTGGACTTGATGTTCTTAAAAGTCTTTTCCAACTTAAACAATTCTATGACTTTATAATTCTATTGTTGTAGCAGGAAAAAGGTGATGTCCCATAAATACCCATTTTACTGAAGTATATTGGCACTGATTTATTTTCAACAGGAAACTGCGTATTTTTTGCAGCTTTCCTATGCCAATAGGTATTCAGTGCAACACTCACATCTGAGATCCACTGCTTCCCAGGACACCAGAAGAATATAAATAAATAAGGAATTTCACATGGGAATCCAGGAGGCAACACAACTACATCTGTATTGGTAAACTGAAGAGCCAGTTTCAGTTTTTGGCCCATAGGCCAAATGACAGAATACTACCATACTATCAGATTCTTTTAACCTTTGAAATATAATAAAAAACATTTGAATTCCTCTTGGAAATGATCCATGGCCTGTGTTGATTGAGAAACTATAATTAAATATTGTATAGCATTGTGCTAGTTTACCTGGGTAAAAAAGTGTTTCAGGCATCACACTGCTAAAATAATTCAGTAAAACTCCAGGGCCTGTGTTCAGGAGCTGATAGGTTCAAATTACCAAAACTGACAAAATTCAGGTGCTGATATCCAAGAAAAACTGGAAAAAAGCTGTCTTAATAATAATACTAATGAGGAATATGCTACTGGAGAATTACTCTTCCCAAATTGTATCTGTGGTTATAAAAGCTCATAAATTTTTGTTAGTCCCTCGTTCACTCAGGGTGTATATCAGAAAATCATGGCTGGAAGCAAATTGATATAAAATTAGACAGGCTTCCACTACCACTGTAACATATTTCTGAAGATAATGAGGACTTAGGTGCCAAGTCCCTTAAGTGTTTGCCATTCCTGTGTGTTAACTCATTGCACATTTTGTAGATTTGAACAGAAAAAAAAAGAAAAAATGGAGGAATTTTTAAAAAATTAGGCTTCTTAGGAAGATAAGAAGAAAATTAGGAATAACTGGATTACTAAAACCTGGGTATTCTTAAGATTCCATAGGAGTATATACTGTCCTCTAGCTGTCTTTGAAAAGCCCTAAAAAATATAAGTTGTTTTTTTTTTTTCATTTGGTTTTGGAGTTTTTTACTACTTCCAGCAATTCTGTTTGCAATATAAAATATTAAATTTTGTCACAGGGGTCAAAGTCAGTCACTTTGCTAGTTAGCTTGTTTGGAAGGAAGATTAACATCTTGTTTGGAACCTACAGAGCTTTTCCTGAGTCACTTTGGGTCCATGTCTTGCATTTCTCGTGTGTGGGCAGAGTCTTGTACCTGTGTTACATAACGAGGATCTCCCCAGGCACAGAAAATATCATGAGCCTATAGAAATTTCAGCCCTGGATGGTACAAAATAAATGAAACATCATACAGCTTCTGAGAAAGGGAAATTTTTAATTGTTCTTTGTTTTATGTCATCCTTTTTGATAAGTAGTTGCAGACTATCAGCAACTTCTGCTGTAGGAGTCACAGAAAAGGCTGGTTATAATCTTGTTTATTAAGTGCCACAAGAGGGGAATAAATCAGCTTCAACACAGCTTGTCATATGTGACTGTTGATTGCATGTCTAAATAAAAAATAGAGGATGATGAAGAATCCAACAGCAGACCAACAAGGGTGAGTTTGTTAACCTGCTCTGCATTTTCTCCACTTCATGTCTCTGCTGTTTTTCCTGTTCTTCCACACGTACAGGTTGGACCAGACGTGAAAATCTGAGTGCCTACTGAGAACAAAACTAAACCTTTGCAAATAGTGATAATTGGGATCAGAAAATTCTTCTTTAGCATCTTTGTACTGAAAGAAAACATGTCTGTTGTCACTAAAGGAAAGAATAGGTGGTGGGAGCATTATAAAAAACTGTTTCTTTGGCAAAGGAACAAGCCACAACTCTTGTTAGTGTAGGACCAAAGACTGCTGCCTTTATCAAAACAAATAGCAAAGCAGTTAGAAGCAGAATTTACTGTATGGATAAGGATGCTAGGCAGGAAAAGTGAAGAGCAGACCAATAAGAATAATTATATGTCACAGTGAAAACCACAAGAAAGAAATGGGAATGAGTCATGTGCAGAGGTACTGTACAAATTAACACAGCTTCCAAAGTGCTGTATTGATTTTAAAATAGGGGTTGAGAAAAGAATAATTAGCAGCAAAAGGGGAAAAGAAAAAAAAAATCAAGTTAGGGATGTACTTTTCCAAACCCGGGGCAGATATTTTCAAAGGTGCTGAAATTAATGTGATCTCGGTAGATAATTCCCCTAGCTAGTTTTGAACTTTTTCATAGAGATGCTTACTGTTGGGTAGCTATAGATCCATAATTAGGCCCTTAAACCAAAGAAAATTAGTTTTCAGAGAAGTTGACCTCTTCTTAAAGTTACTCAGAGTTCAGCACTTTTGAAGATCAGGTCACTTTGATTTAGGTCTTGGGTCCACAGCCTGTGTATCTTCACCTGAAGGGCCTCCTGAGCAAATGTCACAGGGTCACAACCTCCATGTCTACCCAGGACTGCAAAATGAAAGGCAGGTAATGCAAAGATCTCCCTGCAGAGGGGGAAGCCTGGTAGGACACAGCCATCCTTGCTGGCTCAATCTGAGACTGTTGCAGGAAGGACAAATTCCCAACAACCTGCACAGCTTTACTCAATGTTTTTCTGATGTCAGTCCATGGTGCGTGAGGGGAATGAGAGGCAGTCACGAGACTGAATTTGCAAGTGACTGACCAGTCCATAATTCAAATTATTTGTTTAATTTCCTCAGATTTCTGAGTCAAGGCTGGCCAAGAACATCTCCTTACTTCAAATCAAGGGAAGAAGCTCTGCTGAAAACTGATGAGCTCTTCTGCCACCCTGGGGAGGAATTAATGATTAGACCATGCTTGAGGGTTCAATTTCTTAGCTGTACAGAAAATAAAAAGCAAAATTTCCAAATGGTTGCCATCCTCAGAGGATTTCCTTGATTTCTCTCTGTTTTGCCTGTACCATACAGGCAAAATATTGGGTTTTGTTCCCATGACAGACAAGGAGATTTTAGCCACCTCTTTGGTTCTAGTCTGGTCTAAGTTAGTCTCTTTCACCATCACAGAACCATTAAGGACATGACCTCTAAGACTGTCTTTGCAAAACAATTTCCAAGGAGATTTATAAGAAGCTCAGTGCAACTTCTGGGCTTACTAAGCCTTGTAGATAGATATCGGTTGGTTCTGTGGTTATTTAATTGATATAATTCCAAATGTCAAGATACACATTTTACAACTGTCCGTGCTTGTGTGGCTTTCAGGTAGTAACAATACACTGTTGGAAACAGGGAGAGGATTAACATCACCTTTAAGCTCCCCCAAAGCCAATCTGCCACCATTTTTGTTCCTAGTAAAATTGCAATGGGTTTGTGCAATGATCCCACATATTAAGCCTTCCATTTTTGTCTTTCCTTGTTTTCCAACTTCTTTCTTTCTTCTTTACATGCCTTCTTTTTTTTCCAAGATCTGTTTTTTTTTCTTCCCTCCTCTCCTCTGCTCATTTCATTTTTCCTTGATTGCAAGAATCAGTCAATAGAAGGGTCAACTGTCTGTTTTGTGGCTTTGATGCTGCATTCTAAAATCTCAGCTTATGAAAACTGAGCAGGAAAATAAATCAGTTATATTAGATCATAGTTAATTACCCAAACTGACTGCTGCTCTTCTTAGCTAGATTCTTCATCTGAGACAAATATAATGATGTGACTCTGTTCCATAACACATGAGAAAAGTGGTGGGGTGAGATCTGGGAACTTGTCCATCAAGAAACAACTGAAAGAAGATTTCAGTTTCCATAGTTTTTGCTTCAATGGCTTCACACATAGACTGGAAACGGCTGCAGAGAGCACTGTCACTGTTTCCCCTGACCTCTTTCATTACACAAGCCTCTGAACTGAGCAAATCAATCTCTGCAGCTGGCCCCTAACTTGGGTTGAGTTTTTATGAAATCCCAACAGCTTCGCTCCTGGGGCAGAGCATCAGTACTGTGTTTATTCCACACTTTTTGGGAAGATATCTAGGCTAGTGTTGGTTTCAGTTTAACAAGAAAATGTCTCCAGTGTTTCTCCATAATCAGTGGAGAGAAACACTTTGGCTCTTCCAGCAGGGTAGTCAGGGCATCCAGAGTTTGGCCCTTGCCATGAATCTTAACATTAAGTAATTTTTCCCTGTTTCTGACTAACAAGGGAGCTTGTGGAGATAAGCATTTCTAGAAAGAATTCAGCCTGTTTGAATAACACCCTCTTATGTCTTATTGACAAAGGCTTCATCTGCAAATTGATCCCTTTTTTATTCATTTTTAAGCAGATGTTTTTTAAGGGAAGAGCCAACTCATTTTTGAGTGAGGGCATTATTTTCAAATTACAATATTACTGTTGTCTATTACAATGACATAACAGCAAGTAAAACTTGCAAGAGAGTGAACATTACACCTTGGAATTACTCATTAAACAGCAATATCCACATGTCTGTTAATGGGATTAAGCTAGTGGTTGCTGTTGGATACTTATTACAACAGAATTCAACCAGTTAAAGCAACATTGGTGCTTTCACATGTCAAATATTTGTATAAGAATTTGAGGTTTATTAGTGAAGTTGATGGAATTCTTTAAGGAAGCCACAAGGGAGCAATCTGTCCAAGCAAAGGAGAACATAGAACAAGTTCACCAGCAGGAGACTTTGACAGAAAAATCAAAGAGGGTCCCTCTGGACAATCTTGTGTCCCTCTGGACACCCTTGTGCACCCAGTTGCTGGCACAGGCAATACATTACTCAGATGTTAAACCCCAAGATTTTAATGTCATAAAAATGAACTATACAGACATCATTAATTTTCCAAATAAAAAACTGAAAGTAGTAATATTTTTCCACATTACCCATATGTTCATCTTCCTGCAGAAATAGTGGTCCTGGCCCATTCTGACAGTCATAAAACTGTCTGGACCTCTTAATAATAAAGGAGTTTAATTCTAGGATCACACTGAAATTCCAGTGCAGGTAATTGCATTTTGCATGTCTTACCCTCCCTCAGCCCCTTCAGCTGCCTTCAGTTCCTGTTCAAGTTGTGACAGGGTATTGTCAAATATGTTTAATAACTGACACCTTCCATATCTGAAGTGTCTCCGTTTTCTGTCTGATGAGGAGGTGAGTTCCCACTTTGTTTCCCTAGCTGGCTTTCTTGCCAGCTGTGTCAGGAAGTTCTCTTCCACACACTCCAGGAGCCTCCTGGGCTGTTTCCTCTCTGCTGTATTGCATTTCCAGCAGACATCTGGTAAGTACCCCACGAGGACAAGGGCTGGAGATTGTGAGACTTTGCTTTGCTGTTTGTAGAATATTTCATCTCTTCATCCTGGATGGGTGGTTTGTAACAGATTGCCAGCAGAATATTGGCCTTGTTGGCCTTCACCTGCCTCTTGTCCCCAAACATTCAACCCTAACATCACCAACAAAAATCTTCAGATAATCAAAACTCTCCCTGAAATTCAAGGTTACCCCATTGCCTCTTCTTCCTCGGCAATCCCTTCTGAAGAGTTTATAGCATCCATTGAAGGACTCCAGCTGTGCCAGTCACCCCACCATGTTTCCATGATGGAAGTTAGATCAGATTTTCCCTACTGCACATCTTCCAGACCCTCCTGTTTGCTGCCCCTGCTGTGTGCACTGACATAGATGGTCTTCATTTGGAGTAGTGATCTTGCCACATTTTAAGGGGAAAAGCCCTAATCCCTATGTGGCAATTCTCAGATGCTTCCACAGTTTCTAACATGTCAACAATCTGGTGTCTTTGCTGCCACATGGATCTCCATCCCCCACTCCAGTGAGAGAGCAGACTGAAGAACCTTGCTAGCATGACACCCCACAGCCATTGGCAAGCCCCCTCAGGTTTGTGTGCAGTTGTTTTGGATTTATCCCTTTCCACCTTCAAATGCAGTTTAAAGCTCTTTAGTGACCCCTGTTAATTCCTGTGCAAAGGAACTTTTCTCCTTCTGACACAGCTGTGTCCCTCAGATGCCAGCAGGCCTGATGTCATGCAGACTCATCCATAACCAAAACCCCCCAAATTCTGCTGGTGACACCAGCTGGAGACCTGCTGCCTCTCCCTGTTCTTTCCCTCATCATTCCTTGCAACTGGAAGGGTAGAGAAGAATGCTACTTCTTCTGATCCCTTAACCAGTTGTCCTAGCACCCTGAAGTGTCTCTGGATTGTCCTTGTTGCAACTTCTATTGCTGTCAGCTTGAAAAACCAGTAATGCATAATAATCTGAGGGTTGTACCAGGAAGTTTTCTCTTCACTGCTTTAGCCTGGTTTCCCTGAAGTCTTCCCTAGATAATCTGGCCTGCCCATTGGGCCTTCTGATCCCTCCACAGGGGAGTCTCCCATGACAATGAGACATTTTAGCAGGGTATAGGCTGATAAACCTCAGTAACACCTCCTAATTCAATGAACCATTGTCCGTGTTTATTGTTTGTTTCCTCTTGCACAGCCTGGCCCTGTTACCCAGGGGCACCTGGGGAGGTGGGGCACTCACAGGGATGTTCCTGCTGTGCCAGGCAGGGACTGGCCAACGTTGCCCCCTCTCCCTTAAGCCACTGTTCAGCCAGGTGGAGAGAGGGCAGAAACCCTTCATTACCTGGATTATCCTGTCCTCCTCAACCTACTCACCTCCAGCTGCCCCTCTGCCTCCCCCACTTCAGAACATCCTCCTGTGCACCACACTGAGCTCTCTGCTGCTAATTAAACCTGCTCTCCTCAGCTCCTCCTTTCAATAATTATCATCAAATGCTCAGAAAACAAAAACAAAAAAAAAACCCCAAAACAAACCTCTTGACCAAAAGGAAGTAAAAAAAGTATCAGAAGGTATTAGAAGAAACCCCTTCACACCTGATTTTTCATGTGCGTGTGAGCCTGTTTAGCTCTATTCAGTTTTTTGTTTGAATTGTATAAAACTGTTGAAACAAAATAATTTATTAGCTCAGTTTTATTTGCAAGGAAGGTTCAGTTGCCCTTTATATTATTGTTATATCTCAAGACAATGTTTCTTTACTTATGAGCAGATGTTTGAAATCCTCCAGGAGATTTTTGTAAGACTATGGAAATGAACTTGGCATGGGTACCGGTCTCCCAGGTGGAGCGGGTGAACACAAACCTTCTTAGAAGTCTCAGATCAAGGCTAGTCAGAAAGAGCAACAGAGCCCAGCCACCAAAAGCCTAGTGCTTTGGTGACTGACAGGTACAGGCTCTTTCTGAAGCATAAAAAGGAATGCTAAATGATCTCACTGACAGAATAAATCTTCTATTTGTTTGGTCTGGACCAGATGTGCTAAAGGCTGATGTGGAAATGTCTGCTGATGCCAATCTCAGTTTAAATCACAATTTGGCAGCAGGGCTTTTTTCACCCCCTCTCTGCTCTCCCCCTATCCTCTATGTTTTTTTTAATTTAAAGTTGCAAGGCCACTCAATATTCCTTAAAAAGTTTCAGCAATGATACAATAAATTGGATATGGCCTCACTTGTTTTCCATAGGACTGTGGGGAGCAGCCTTTCAGGTTTTGCTGCCTGAATAGCACAGAAACCACTGGAAAGAGTTTCAGGAGAAACTCTTTAAGGCATCAGGCACCGAGGCCTCTGCCCCATCCTAATATCATCTGTCCACATCTCATTATGCAGACTTGGGTGCCTTTCTAAAACTTGGTCCAACAGGAATGGCTGAGAGAGTTTTCACTCAGTTAGTTTGACAGACCCCCCATGGTTTGGGGATGTATCCTTGTCTTCCAGAGTATTAAAAAAATAAAAAAAATCTGGTTAATAAATTTCAGACAATGAAGCACTTTAAAACCTTTACTATTTTATTTAGGTTTTATTTACTATTTTTATTTAGGTTTGGGGGTGTATCCTTGTCTTCCAGAGTATTAAAAAAAAATCTGCTTAATAAATTTCAGGCAATGAAGCACTTTAAAACTTTTACTATTTTTATTTATTTAATATAGCCTTTGCTCCTCCCCACAGCTGGTGTCATTTTCTGCAAAAATAAGATAAAAAAATTAACTGGAAAACAGCATTTCACAGACTCCTAGAATGGTTTGGGTTGCAAGGGACCTTAAAGATTAATTAGTTTCAACCCTCTGCCACAGGCAGGGACACCTTCCACTAGAGCATGCTTCGAGCCCCATTCAGCTTGTCCTTATTTATTTTGTTGCAGAATATGTGGTCAAAATGTTCTAATTTTTGTATGTAAATGAAATTTTCCTGGAGATTTATTGGAGAACATACAAACATCAGGCAAGAAATAAAAAAAATTAAAAAAAAAGAATAGAAATATAATTGTTACAATGAGATATTGTAGATATTATTAGCTATTGTGTGATAAATAAAGACTCTGGTTTCACTGAAATCTTGGATAAGATTGAACAAGTTTGACACACCTGAGCAGAAAGTCTCTGGCTGACTGACATTACAATTTTTTGTTAGAACCAAACATATGGAGGAACAACTGAAAGGCATTGAAAGAGAAGGACATGCACAGTCAAAGTTTGCTGTCTGTAAAACTCAATAAAATACACTATTTGAATTATCAGATTTTGCAAAATATGGGTGGAAACACTTCCAGATTGTAATTTTTTGGCCAGAAAAAAAAGCCACTGCATTTCAGAGCACAGCAGACACACTCAGCAGCCATGCAGGCATCCAAGGAGTTTGTTGTTCTGTGCCAGACTTTTACTGAAAACTGTATATCCAAGTGCTCAAATTGTATTTTCATTGACAGAAGGTAGATAACCTTCACAAATAAATCAGGTTTTTCATTCTCAGTGGTCAGACCATTTGCTTTGTGGCCAAGTGAAGTCAATTCTTTGGTCAAAATGTGCCGCAGGAGGAATTTTTGGGGACAAAAAACTGCAAAATTAAACAGTTCTGTGCGGCAGAGATGGAGGATACAACACTAAGTTTGGACAGGATCCACCTCTCTTACACCGTGAGTTAGTGTAATTTTTTGGTAGAATTTGAAAATTCTATGGGATGTCCAAGGTGCATCTATCTGGTGAACATAATGCCAACAATAAGGATTGTTAGGAAAGATTACAGTAAGGATTGACCAAGCAGCTTCAGTCAACATCTAGCTCCAAGGACCTCATTTATATATGTATTTTAGAAGCATCCTAAATATTTTTCAGTTTGCCAGGATGAAAATACTTCTCATCCTAACAATCATTTTATTGTCAGTTCCCTGTTTCTGTACCAGCTCTCCACTGGTGACCACAGGTCCCCAAACACAGCCAGGGGAGCTCCTTTCTGACAAACTGGTCAGACACCAGAGCTTGTATTGCAGATGTGTTACATATATATTTTAGGAGCATCCTAAATATTTTTCAGTTTGCCAGGATGAAAACACTTATCATCCTAACAATCATTTTATTATGAGTTCCCTGTTTCTGTACCAGCTCTCCATTGCTGACCACAGGTCCCCAGACACAGCCAGGGGAGCTGTTTCTGACAGACTGGTCAGACTCCAGAGCTCATATTGCAGATCTGTTGGTGAGCCAGGGACTGAATGTGCTTTAGAAATTCTTGTTGACTTTTACTGTTCTTGAAACAAGGTGTGGAGAAAATCTTACTAATGGAATCTTTGTTCATATGGAGATGAAGAATCCAAAAATCACCAGTTGTTTATTCTCCCCTCTTCTGCACCTACAGGAGACACTGGGCCAGGTCGTGGGTCACTGACATGCTGCCAGTGGTGATCTGTCCATTGTTATAATTGTTATAACAGAGGGAAATAAAGGTGATCCTGTGAAATTACCTAGACCTTACTCATAGACTTTTCTTCAAAGGCATCTGCACTCTGACTGCTGAAGCAGTCTATTGTTTTGTGGGTCTGTTAGATGTGTCCTTGCTCCAGGAAAAGCTGACAGCAACAATAGCAAAAAATAGGAGTGAATATCAAGTATACCCTGTAATGCATATTTCATCAGAGCTCAGCAGCTCTTTCTCTGACTCAAAATAAATTCGCTGCTTTCGCTCTGACTCCCAAAATATAAACACAACACAAAGCCTTTCCAAAATGCAATCATCAAAAGTGTGAGTCCACCTTCTCAGGAGTGCTGTAACTTCAGAGTACTGTTTGCTTAACTGGAAATCCCAAATTATATCTACAGTTAATAGAGAAGCTGCTACTTTAAATATCTGGTTCAATTTCTTTGAATACCGAGATTGACTTTTTCTCCAATTAATGTGGTGGAAACATGCTTTCTGTTCTTATTTAAGATGTCAAAGTGTCAGATCGTTTCTTTACAGCTCAAACAGGAGACACATGTTTACAAAAAAATAAAATAGAATAGTTCAGTCAGAGCTGAAGTTAATAATTTCAGAAATGATACAACAAGATAGAATTACTATTGTATTAAGGTATAACATGACATAATTATGACAGGCCTTGACATGTGCTGGGCATGATTGTCAGTCACACAGCAGTTGCTGAATCTTCACCAAATCAGTCTGAATGCAAGAAATCAAAATACGATTTAAGCTGGACAAATTCAGGCTGAGCAAAAGACTGATGTATTTTAATAAGGAGAGAGGAATTAACCTTTACAGCAAGAATTTGGATGGATATTCTATCTCAGGTAAATTTAAATGAAGGTTTTAAAATTTATTTTATTTTACTAAATAAGGAGTTCATTTAAGCACAGGGATATTCAATGCTGTCCAAACTAGACAAACAGTAATTTCTTCTAATTGACACAAAATCTACTGTTAAAGCTTCCTCCACAAAGCTGTCAAATATATTTCTTGAAGAAAGGTAGTTGCTATCAGCCCTCCTTTAGGATAATTAACCACTGTTTTACAGCTTCTACCTGCATGTGATTTATAGAGACCTGCTTTGCAGTGAGTGATGACACAGTCATGGCATCTCACCCAAGTTGAACTGTCTAATTATTAAATGTGTTGTCTTCTCTATCTATTTCTGGGGGTAGTAATTTAATTACTAAGACATAAACAGCAGTGGAACTATGGATGGCCATTAACAAGTTGTTTGTAAAACTAGATGGTCCTTCCAAAATGGATTTTAATTAGCTGACTGGCTTTGCATTGATAAGCTCTCAGACATTCCATAATTGTATCTCATGAGCTTTCTCAAATAGAATTAGCACTTTCACAAATTTTATTCAAGCTTGGCAGGAGAATTTCAGACTATTACAGCATGAACAGTCCTAGAGGTAGAATCTTTTTCTCCTTCATAGTTAATCTAGAAACTTTCAGGCTAAGTGCATTTTCCAATTCTATGGTATTGGAGGAAAAGTGTAAGGCTTTATAGCCAAAGGGGCTATAAGTCAGAGTTATTTGAAGGATTAATATGCCAGAGGCCATCATCTTTCAATATTGCAAAATGAGTTAATGGCTTTCATTGCATAGACTATAAAACCACAAGGGATCCTACTAAATTTTGACCTTCTGTCTATCATTGGGCACTCAGTGTTACCCAATATCATACCCCGGATTTGAGTTAGTCAAAGAATTTAAATTTCAGGGTTTGTCAGGTGTGTGTCATTGGTAGAGAAAAGGAGAAGCCAAGGTGTGACCAAAACCTGAGGTTGCAAAGCATGAAAATCAATTGGATATCCTCTTCCTACTGCACATTTGAAGATAAATTGCACCCTAATTGCACCTTAGCAGTAAAAGGCAACCTACTACATCCACAAAATCCAGGTATTTGCCTGCCAGACCGAAGTGGAAATTTCTTTCCTGAATGCAGTGAGTGCTCTGGCTATGAAAGAGCAAAAATTGCCTGTGCCACCTTGGAGTACTGAGCACCACTATCACGGATGTCTCTGAGGAAAAGGGAGAAAAAGAAACCAGCCAAATATATCTGGTTAATGGTGTACTCAGGAAAAAAACACTCCTGGAGCCCTTCAGGCAACTGAGGCATGACACAGAATTGTTATCTTTTGTCATGAAATCATTTTGAACATGTCAGGAGCATTTTATCTGCTTAGCATGCTGTGAAAGAGAAGTCTGAGACCATGCATGAGTGACGTTTGATCCTTCCCATCCTTCTCCAAGATCCTTCTAGGTCATGTCTGAGTTCCAGTTTGCAGGACATGGTGAGTAAAGACTGTGTGAACACCTACAGGGCCAAGTTTCTTCCAGACAGAAAAAAGCTTTGCTTTTCTGACGATAGGAGAGAAAAAAAAAGGAGAAACAGACAACACATTGGTTGTGGGGCTTTTTTTCAGAAAGTTCTTGGTGTCAGGGTCATGAGGGTGATAGGGCCAGGTTGGACAGGGCTTGGAGCAGCCTGGGATAGTGGAGGATGTCCTTGCCCATGGCAGGAGGTGGAACAAGATGAGTTTTAAGGTCCCTTCTAACCCAAACCATTCTGTGATTTTGTGATTCTATGCAATCAAATTTGGCCCCGCTCTGGTGGGGGGACTGGACCAACTGAGTTGCTACAGGGGTTGTTTCTAATCTGTTTTATCCTGTGGCTCTAGTAAAATCCTAAAAAAAAATAATTAGCTACAGAAACTGCACAAGTGAACAGCACAAATGAACAGCTGATTTCTGAAACCACAACAGAATGGCAATTCTCCCTGTCCTGTTTCTTTTCTCTGCCTTTATTAGCAGGGGCTGGTCTCTCAAAATGGAATTATTTCTCAGGAGCTCATCTGTTCCTTCTGTGCCAAGAACAAAGGAGAAAAAAAATATTTAAAATGAGTGTGATGTGAACAGGATCATTGCAAAGTAAAATGTTTTTCAAAGTTTCCCAGGAGGTATCACTAGTTTTTTAGATCCATCTGGAATTCAATCATTGTTACTTGCCAGCTGCTGCTGGGACCTTCCAGTTGTTTCTCCTCTTCTGGACACAACACGGCGTGGGAGCAGTTTTTGCTGCTGATATAACTCTGAAGGACGGCCACATAAGCTGGGAATACAGGCAGCTTTTTGGTTCTGCTTTTTGAACTGGACCAGATTTATTAAGCACTGTCTTGGCTGCTTACAGCTGGGGTAATTGGAAGGTACAATTTCTGAAATTCCACACGGAATATAGCCAGCAGAAGTATCCCTTTGCTGCACAATCCTGACAGTTTTATTTAAAGTTACAGGCTCAGTTTGGAGGGCACATATGATAGGATTTATATTCTATATTTTATACCCTGAAAGACAGCCTCTAAAGGCATGCAGATTTCTCTCCAAAACAAGCATGTTTAACTTAGAAAATAAATAATAAGAACTTATGAACTCTAGATATTAATCCTCACTATCTACCAAATTGACCCTGATATAAAACCAGCAAGAATCAAGCAAAATTATTTCTACTCACCTGTTTAAGTACCACAAAATATTTTGCTGCCCCTTGCAGGGTTTAAATTTGGATTACTGGCATGCTCTGTGTTCCTCACTCAGGAGAAAAGAACTGCAACTGCAGCCTTCTGCAGGTGCTGAGCTGGAGCACTGCAATGACTCCTCACTGCTTGTGGTCAATTGTATTCCTCAGCAGTGGAGAGTTTAACACATCAGATTCCCAGAAAAGTGCCTAATTCTTTCTTAAGTTTTCTAGACAGTTATTTCAATCACATTTCACAGATGTTTGAAGAGTTTTGTGAACACTCTTCAGTTTAGTTGCCCCAGACACCTGCAAGCTTAAGGTAAAGAGAAACAACAAAAAATCCAACTTAAAGCAACTGTTCGGGAAACAACTGTTAAGATGCTTGTCAATGACAAGGGTTGGAAAGTGAGTAGACATAAATTTTTAGAAGAAAAATCAATGGACCCCTAAGGTGTATTTCCCTGGGTGTCTTGGAGCTAGTCCTGCTTTGCACCCCATATTGATGCCTTGGAGGTTTGGCCTTTTAGTATCACACAAATCTAAAAGAAATGTGATAACACTGAACATGACAATGTGTTGCTAAAAACAAGCTGCCAAGCAGCTTAAAAAAGCTGTCAGACTACCTGTCAATAAATGTGTATTGTTTGGTGAAGTGGATCCCAGCTGCAAATTCTAGGAGATGAGAGGATGTTGCACACCCCACAAAGTTTCTCTTTGTCCCTGCAGGGTATCAGGACGCTGAGGATACAAACAGACTGAGGGCATCCAAAGGAATGTCTCAGTAACATTATTGACCTTTCTGGTGCATATTCAACCAAGCAGCATCTCAAAGCTTCTGTCAAATAATGAATCATGATATTGATAGCAGGGTGAAGCCTTTTACCCCTGGGTTGTTGGTCTGAACCTAGACAGGTAACAGATTTTGAGATGGGGATCTATTATGTGGTTGCCATTTGGGCAAAACAATAAAAATTAAAGGATATTCAGATCCAGGATTTCATTCTATGAGATTCTTTAATCAGGGATGACTTCAGGGAGGTAAGGCAGGCTTTGCCAAAGATGTGCATCATGATGTGATCAAAAACCAAGTTCATATTCCCACAGCATTTTGCATATTGTTGGAATTACTATTGCATCAAAGTACTGTTGTACAGGGTAACCACCCAAATATTTAATTCTGGGTAGATTTTTTTCAGACTGTGCTTTCTTTTGTAATATCAGGATTATGGTATTCATTGAACCATGGAATCACTACTTTTAGAAAAGTTTTTTAAGATTATTGGGTCCAACCCTTGACCCAACTTTACCATGTCAACCAGCCCAGAGCATTTTGAGTCATGTGCATTCATTTCTTGGACACCTCCAGGGATGGGGACTCCACCACCTCCCTGGGCAGCCCCTTCCGATGTCTGACCACTGTTTCAGTAAAGAAATTCCTCCTGATGTCCAATCTAAACTTCCTCTGGTACAGCTTGAGAACCTCTTCTCTTTTCCTACCTGGTTCCTTGACAGCAGAGCCCAACCCCCCTGGCTGTCCCCCTCCTATGAGGAAGCTGTGCAGAGCCACAAGGCCCTCCCTGAGCCTCCTTTTCTCCAGGCTGAGCCCCTTTCCCAGCTCCCTCAGCCGCTGCTGGTGCTCCAGCCCCTTCCCCAGCTCCATTCCCTTCCCTGGACACTCTCCAGCACCCCACTGGCTTTCCTGAATTGACAGCCCCAGAATTGGACCAGAATATGTGTTCCATATTATCCCAGATAACATGGACCCCATTTGATCACTCTCCATCCCAGTAGACATCATTAGCTCAGTTAAATCTGCACTGAATAGTTTACTAAAGTGCAGAACAAATGCAACTGAGCTTTTTCCATACTCACATCTGCCACAAAACTCATATAATTCAGTGAAAATAGACATATCCACTGGAGGAAGTTTAAATAATATGGTTTTCATATCTTAAATAAGAACAAAGACAGACTGGCCATAAAACAGTTGAAAATCTTAGTAGTGTCTACATATAAATAAATATGCTCAAAATATTTTCAGTGAGTTGACAGAATTTGCATCTGATTGATATCCAAAAGCTTCAGTTTTCTTTTCTTAACAGTACAAAGAAAAGAAACATCTAAAGCAAAGCATATTGGGCCTGTAAGTTTTTGGTAAAGATGTGAGAAACTTGAGATTTGTCTAAATCATTTGGAATCAAATGGAAAAAACATATGTCCCTGTGTAAGAGACAGAGGAACACTTCAGAGGCTACTCAAGGACAATGTCTTGCTTGAGACTGGCTTAGTCTGTCCTCACAGAGATGGAGATACAAACAAGAACAAAAATCAGAAAAGAAATGATTGAAGTACTAAATATTATGCATTAAAAAACCCCAAAAAACCAAAAAAAAACCGAATAAGAGAACATGGGAAGGATGTAAATATTTTGACATATAAAAAAATAAATTAACTGAGCAGAAATGTTCTGTATCTTGGAATTGCTTCTCCTTTTAATCATATTTTTTCGTCCTTTAATCTCTCTGTTATATTTCTTCTCATTGGTACAACTTGTGGAGGAGAAGGAAAGCCATCTTTCCAAAATAATGTGATTTTTTCATGGGAATTACTGTGTGGATCAGCATCAGGCACCATTCCTGGTGCAAAAAAACAGGGGATCATAGAATGGTAGATTGGTTTGGGTTGGAAACGACCTTCAGGATCATCTATTTCCAAACCCTCTGCCATGGGCAGGGACAACTTCTGCTCAGAACCCAAGCCTGGCCTTGAACACTTTTAGTGATTGGGCATCCACAATTTGATATCATTGATGAAACTTTTCCACCTTCTCAGTGTTCTCGCTGACCTCTTGCCATGACAGTCCTGCAGGTACTGGCGGTCATTTTCAACCACCAAACTTTCAACAAACTTTCCCCTGGAGTTTCAGTGGGTAGGAGGGAAGGAGTGAGGAGGGAAGAGAGCTGAGGATTCCTGTGCTGAGTGTTATCCAGCTACAAGATCTCTCTTTAGAGTCGTCCAGACATGGTGGGCTTTTTGTCATCTGAGTGTTTCTCTGTGAGCTGACAACTGAACCTCTGTCTAAACACAACACACAGCAAATGGCGAGGCAGAGAAGTGACAGCTCAGTATGAAGTCTCAGTGCTCAGATTTTTCATTTTCTATTCAAATCACTGTTTACAAGCTTCTCATGCAACAGTTCCAGGATGCAAAATGGCATTCACTCTCCTCCCTCTCATTTGGCTTGGCAGAATAAAGGTCACGAGCGAGTCTGTCACACCGAACGCCGCATCTTTTGCTCGCTGTGACAAACAAAGAGCTAATCTGATGCTGTAGGCTCTGTCACCTCTATCAAATCTCATTTTTGTCTGCAGTTTGTTGGCAGTTTCAAATGGCTGCTTTTCAAAAGGTTCTCTCCTGAATATGTGAATTTGGGGTCTTATATCTTTTTCTCCTGAGACGTTGACAGACCACTTAGAGCATGGACTAATGATCAAATTTCCTTTTCCAGTATATCATGTCTTTGCACCAGTCTGGTTTGGAGGGGGTTTTTCCACATATATACTTATTTAAACAGACTGAGTTCAATGTTTCAGGGCTTTTTTTTTTTTTTTGTTTTGGCTTTTTTTCCTTCTCCTTTTTTCTTTGTAACACAAAAATGTGAAATTAAAAGAGTCAGCTTTAACTTTAGTGTTGCAACAGAGTTCCTTTCAACTCGCCTCCATCCCATGAGTATCCTGTCACCTTAATTTCTGTTTGGAGAAAGACAGGTTTGTAGCACTCTTCTTAGTAATTCGTCTCTGAAATAAGGTTGACTTGGGGCCTCGTGTCTATCTTGAAGTATAATAGTGTCATTTACTGTTAAAAGTAGCATCAAGAGATCCTTTCTTTTGTCACATTTGCAGTGTCTCCATAGAACCAGATATTTTTCTAAAGCTTATGAGACTGGGCCCTGATCCTGCTAGTGATTTTTGCAGGGGAAACATTCTGAACCTGTGGCCTTTTACACCATGGCTCTTATAGACAAGAAGGACATTTTTTTACAGCAGCCTATGGCTTTTGATACTTGATAAAACCAGTGCTTACTTGGGAAACAGAATTTTTTCCCTTTCATCCTGTTTAGTCCCTCTCTCTTGAGAATTAATTTATTTTTTTATTATTTTTGTTTGTTTTGTTTTGTTTTGTTCTGTTCTGTTTTGTGATGTTTTATTTCATAGAACCATAGAAACACAAAATGGCTGAGGTTGGAAGGAACCTTAAAGATCATTTCATGCCAATCTCCTCCCATAGGCAGGGACATGTATCCTACTAGACCAGGTTGCTCCAAGACACATCCAACCTGGCCTTGAATGCTTCCAGGGATGGGGAGTCCACAACCTCTCTTAGCTTAGTTTTGTTTAGTTTGTTGTGCATTTTTTAATTCAGATGTTTTAATTTCTGTGTGACTGATACTTCCATGATCCCATTAACACCATTGTCACCCTCCAAATCACAATGCTACCAGTAATACTTCTGTTACAAATTTGATTGCCACTGACTTTTTTCTCTAAAATGGGATATTGTGTAAATCAGAGGAAGACCGACATCTTTATGAAATCTGCAATTGATACACTATCTTTCCTTTCAGCTGCAACATTTCCTGGATTTAGTCTGGGTTACACCCCTGCCACTCCCAAGTACATTCTTATTTTTAATGTACAGGTGAACCCAAGATGATTCCCATTGTTCAGTGGCTCCTTGACTTTGTCACTAAGTAATACCACCATGGGAAACAACATTAAAAATGTTGGATCTTTACTCTTCCCCACATCACACACAGACACAGCGCTGTTAAAACACATCTTTCTCATTACTGGTGCACAGCTGACAGTTCACAGCTGAGTTTGCTGCAGGAACATCATTTTATTTCTGTGCATCTTTGTCATAATTACCAACATTCAGAATCAAGTGTGTCAGACTTTACAAAACCAGTCTATTTCTGTCATTTAACTTCTCCCTCAGAACTTATACAGAAACCTCATTTTTGCTGTTGAGGTTCCTGTCACACAAGGAGAGGCAGTGTTTCAGGAGTCCTGGTTGTTCATCGCCTCCAACTAAAGACGCAGCTTTTTTTTTTTTTCAAGGTCTCCCCACCCTTTATTTCAAGGATTTCCTGAGATACACAGGACAATTTTTGTCCTGCATTGCGTTTGGTCCTCTGCTCTGAAGCACTCCTTGAGAAACCCAGTAAGTTTGGTTTTTCTATTTATTCAGTGCTTTCACATTCACCCTAAAATTAAATTAGATAAACAATGTGGCTCCCCTTTCTTTTTGTGCTTGTTTGCCATGCCTTTACCTTGCAGCTTCTAGACAGTTTAAGTTGCAGTATTTGAACCAAAAAACTGTCTCCTCTTCTAATATAATGAAAACTTGCTCTTGGATGATCATTGTTGGTACAGGGTGATAATGAGTAGATCTACATGTGCATGTACGCAGACACACACACACCACAGGGAAATAAATTACACTCTGTGTAACCACACATACCTCAGATTGTTGAACAAATTCTTGTACCTCCTCAGACCTGCTTTTGGTTCATATTGTTTTAGTTCTCATTTACACTATGGATATTTCATATTCTTCTGTCACCATGAACATAAATTTCAGGTACCAATTGCTCCAATGCAATTGTTGAACAATAATAGAAATTGCTCAACTATGCTTCCAGCATGGGATGAAGTGAGTACAGTGGAAATGGCAGGCAGGGCCATTTATTTTTCTTTATAGCCAAGCTGGCTCACTCATCCTTAGTTTAAGTGATAGTTCAAGCTGTGAAAGAGTTGTTAGGACACTCATCATTTTTATTACATAGGAAATGGTGCCTTTGGTTAATTGGATTTGGAAAATTTGCTGAGCATTCAGGTGAACCTCCATGAATCCCAGTGATATTGTGATAGCCCACAAATCTCTGTCAGCTGTTGACATTCTAACTAAGCCTTTCATTTTCTGGAGTTTTGAGCCCAGAATTGTGAAAAAACCCCAAGCTTTCCATGAAGTCTATTTGGACTTGATTGCCGTAATATATTTTACAGGGAGAATGCTGTGATACTGTCACAAATATATGTTCATAAAATACATAACAAGATTGATTTGCTTTTTAGATAAACACACTAAAAGTCTTTCTCCTAATATTCTGAGTGGCAGAAGAGAGCACTTGTAGGTGACTCAGCTGTACATCAAATAATGAGCTTTCAGTAGTCTCATTCAAGAGCTGCCATCCTCTCTATGTGTACTGTTCATGAATCTATGAATCTGTCCCTTTGAATCCCCTTTGCCACTTAGCCCTAAAAAAAAGAAAAATAAACAAAAAAAAAAAAAAAGCCGACCAAACCAACCAAACAAACAAAAAAAACCCAAAAAAAAAAAAACAAAACCAAAAACAAAACAAACAAAAAAAAAAAACAAAAAACCAAAGAGCCACAGAGGAAAGAAAATGAAAATAGAAGGAAAAAAAAAGGCAAAAAATAAGGAATCACTACAGAACTTGATTTTCCAGTTTATCCTCCCAAGATTTTTTCTGGGAGCCTCAAAAGGCTTTTAGAACAGTGTTTCAGTTGTCTTCAGGGGGTTTTGGATGAAGACTTTAGGGACCAATGTTCAAAAAAAGTGCAGATGTGACGCTTGGGGACACAGTTTAGTGTTGGACTTGGCTTTTCTGGGGGACCAGTCAGACTCAATGGCCTTAGAGGTCTTTTCCAACCTTAATTCTCTGGTTGTGAGTGTCTCACAAAACAGCAGACAGGAGTCTCTCTTTTCTTCTCTCACAGTAATGAAAAACAGTCCTAGCAAATTATAAAACCCTTCTACAACTTCCCAACTCTTCCAACCTTGGGAAAAGAAGCTGTAGCCTCTTAATGAGGCAAGCAAAAACAAAAGAAGCATGGGTGAATGAAATTCTCCTCATTTTAACATACCTGATTATTAGTGTATGACTGAGCTCTCTACCCTACAAAAATGACATCCTCCACAAGACAACTGGGATAGTTTAAGCTACCTTAAATCACTCAACCTGCAATACATCTGAAATGTTAATTAAGCAAGTTTTTTATCCTCACCTCTGCTCTGCTGGCTTTAGTGAAAGCTTGTCTGCCAGGGAAAACTCTCTACAGGTACCGCCAATTCTGTTTGAAGCTGGTGATCTGGGTTTGGCTCATAACATTCGCAGTAGATTTACCTGAAAGATCAATAAAAGCATGTTCAAAGCAAGATTGGCTTCATAGAGCCCAGGATTTTATTAATTTATATAAACTTCCTAAAACTTCTGCGATAAAGAAAAAGGGAAAAGCTTGAAAATATTCACCGTATTGTACAGCAGCGTAATGAAAATGGTATGGCAAAGTTCTGGAATTCGGTTTTTTTCAAAAAACAGCCCTCAAATATTCACAGATGAAATTTTCAAATATAGGTGGAGTTTTCTGATGTGACATCTCAAGAGGTCCTCATTTTCAGGGTCTTATTAGCCTCTCTTTAAATTATCTCAAATTATACAAAGCACCCCAAAATACCTCTCACATTATCCCTCCCTCAAAAATTTTTATTATGCAAATACTTGACTGAAAATTATCTCCTCTGTCAGTGATAACACGAGACAGAGCTTTGTAATGAAAGAATTATGAAGGCAATTCTCATCCCCAACCATTAAATGAAATAGGATTTCTCGGTGTGGTACATGTGATTTCTCCTTTATTTTTTTCATGGTGTATAGTTTAGTAGAATATAAAATCAGAATTTAAAAAGCAATCAAGCAGCCAGCAAGACTTTGATCTTTAAAATGCTGGAATTATCTTTAATCAGAGGAGATTTATAAGTAGTAGTTGAATTAAAGGTGGAATTACTGTCTGGCTTTGTTCGTTTAAGTTTTGCTGCTCTTCCCACTAACAAAATTTTGTCTCAAATATCTCCTGTATCCTTTGAGAAGGATTTGTTATCTGTATCCTTTGAGGGGGACTGTAATTGAGGCAGTCCTCAACTTTAGAATTGGGTTAATCTTCCAGATCTTTAGTGGCAGCACTGTGAGTAAGCAAAGTACTGTGAGCTTGGAGATACTTTTCAGTGAAAGAATATTTGGAATTTTGGTAATGTGTTTTCCCAAGTCCATGTTGGACTTCCTCAAAGAGCAAAAGAGAATAAGCCTGGGTGGAGAATTCCTTGTTTTTATTTATGCTCCAAGGGAAAAGAAGGCTATTATTTTTTGAAATACCACTTCTGGTTTTACTTGTTCTCACACCCTTAATGATTCTTATAATGGAGGATGACTTGTTTTTGTTGTTGTTGTTTTTTAATTGGAATAAAAGTGTTCAAAAGCTTAAAATATGTTAAAAGTTTTGTAGGCAATGATGCTTCCTTTAACAGGTCTGATGGGCAATTTGGAGCTTGTGAGAGTCTTCCCTTCCAGGAGAAGAAAAAGAGAGGGAAAAGGGTGTGCAAAGCCCATGGACTCAGGTATCACCAGAGCCCTCACCTACAGCTGAGCTCTCTCGTGTCTTCTCTTGTTACCCAGGTCAGGTTTGTCACTTCAGCACAGACACATTCAGTCAGAAATTATTTATTTCCATCCACCAAGTAAGAAAACTGGTTCTTATATGTGTGTGTCTTTACAGGCAGCCATCCTCATACTAAAAATACAGCTTGAAAAATTTTGATTCACTTTGTCAAATTTTGGAAGAGCTATTCCTAACCCCCATCTGAGAAATTTAATATAATTTCAGCAGAAATACCAAAAAAATCTCAAAATTATGGAGTGACACATATAAACAGAGCCTCCCTGCCTTTTTCCCCAAAGTAATATTGATGGACAGTGCCCTCTCCATTCCCCACAGAAGGACCAGTTTAATATATTTTCTTGTAGTATTTGCTGACACAGTCCTCATACCACTGAAAATCTCTGTAGTCTCTGAGTTCAAACTCAACACAGCAAAGGTTGGAAGTAATTTTTTCCTCAGTTTATTGATACCACCATGACATGAAAGAACCAATAATGACCAAGGGAAGCTGGCTGTCTGGCTGAGTAGCTGGAGGACAGTCTTCCATGAGCTTCATTGCCTTTACAGATTCTTCACCACTTTCCACCCAAATCGTCCTGAAAGAAAAAAAAAAAGTTTCTGTGTGAGGTGAAGTTATACAAAGAGGAACTGCTTTAAGAAAGTTTTCAGGGAAGCCAATTAGCCTGTGAAGTCAGAGATGTGATGTGGAGAAGGGAACATTGAGACAGGAGGTTACATTTCCCTTTCATTTGTTCTTTTCTTTTTTTCAGTTTCCAAAGAAGGTGCCAGGTGTTTGTTCACTTTCCAACCCCTGAGAACCAAGCTTCGAACCTAATCCACTGAGCCCTTTGCTAACTCAACCCTGCTGCATTTATCCCGCCTTACTTAGCACAAGCTTTCTGGATATTTTGACTGCTTCAGATGACTATGGCTGTAATTCTTTGTAAGGCTTTGCTGCACCATTGCAAAGAATAATAACACCCTAAATACAGAATGAAAAAAAAAACACCCAAAAAAAAAAAAAAAAAAAAAAAAACAAAAAAAAAAAAAAAAAAAAAAAAAGGAAAGAAGAAAGGAAGAAAACTCCACACCCCTCATCTCTGAATAAAAGCTTTTATAAGCAGCAGTTACATTGTGTGCTGCCTGAGTGTTCCTTCTGACAGTGTAACACTGGAAAAATAAGTATTCCCATTGCCCCCTTGCAAGGAAAGGTCTAGCTGAGGCACAGAGAAGAGCAGTTTAAACATTTCTTGGTTTTCCTTTTATTTGTGGGTACCTGGGACTGATGCTCTTGTAGCTGCAAAGTAGGGCACTGCAACCCACAGATGCAATTTTCACAGAGAAAGACCCAGGAAAAACACACTTAATAGACATGCAAAGGAAAGGGATAGCTAAATGTCCCTTAAGGAAACACAGAGACACATTATGACTGAATTCTGATAAAGGTGTGAGTCAGTCAAACTCCTGCACAAGAAAAGAGGGAAAATCACTATGAGCTCCCCATGCCTGCTGCTTTGGATGAACAGGAATCTTTATAACTTATATAAATACACTTGTTGACTCTTAATATACCTATAATACTCATAGTACAGTGTGCTGGAAGATGAGGCTGAGAAAACAAGAGCAGTACAGGAAAAGAAAGGTGAGGACAAAAGAATGACATTTTTCAGCTCACTGGTTCTGTGGGTCTGGAAAGGGGAAGAGGCTGGAAGGAACATTTTCCAGCCACCAACGATGTCATGTGGCAGAAATCACTGGGGAGGACAGATTGACTCCACCAAGTTTTGTAGTTTAGAATAAGGGTTCATGCCATGATTCATCTCTAATTCTCATTCCTTGATGTTGAGAAATATATACAACATATTTCTCATCATGTTGGCTTGAGAAAGGGGAGAAGAAAATATTACGTATTCTATTTCTAAAATTTTGGACACAACAGGGGGTTGAAGAAGATCAAAGGGATGGAACCCCTCTGCTCTTGAGTCAGGCTGGGAGAGCTGGGGCTGTTCAGCCTGGAGAGAGAAGAGAGGGAGACCTTGCAGAACATTCCAGTACCTACAGGAGGTCTACAAGAAAGCTGGGAAGGGACTTTTTGCAAGGGTATGTAGTGATATGACATAGGAAAATGGCTTTGAGCTGAAAGAGGTAGATTTAGACTAGATATTAGGAAGAAATTCTTCCCTGTGATGGTGGTGAGGCCCCAGAACAGGTTGCACAGAGAAGCTGTATCTGCATCATACCTTGAAGTGCCCAATGTCAGGATGGATGGAGCTTGGAGCAAGATGAACTTTAAGGTCCCTTCCAAGCCAGCCCATTTTATGATTCCTTGATTCTGTGTCGGTGGTCTAAAATGTATTTCAGGGTTCTGCTGTTCACTTTGGGCTATCTGGTGACCCCATTGTCTCTCCCTTGCCTGCATATTGCTTAGACAGATTAATGTATTACAGTGATCCCCTCAGCTCCTGTACATATAAACAGCTCCTGTACATATAAACAGCTCCTGAACTGACCCTTCCATCCCTTTCTTACTTCCAGGCCCTTTTATCCACGAGCCAATAACATAGAAATGGATTGGGTACCATCCTGACACTCCTGTGAATATCCTGACTCTCCTAAGTGCTCCCAGCCTCGTTTTTGGTCCTTGTTAAGCAGCACCCACCCAGACAGTGTCTGCACACTGCTCAGGGGCTCACACAATACAGGAGCCATTTCCAGGCAGCAGGTGGGATGCAGCCACTCTGTTTTCAGGAGGAAGAGTGTCCAAGCATATGGGTACAAGCTGTCTCCTCCCAGCTGGCCTTACGGACAGGGAAGGAGCCCTGGCCCTTTTTGTTTAGCTATGTACAGAAGGAGAGAACTCTCGCAGCAGACAATAACTTGGGGAGCAGATGTGGTTTCTTAGCATTTAACTCATTGTTACATTTTCTAATTAGATGTTTACTAATGCTGTTATGAATGCCTATACTTGGCTGTATCCCTGTTGTGAAATGAAAATAAATGTCTCATTTTACACAGAAAATATTCACAGGGGGCATTTTCAGGTGCTTCATTATCTGTGGTTATGTTTCTGTGGGAGTGCATCACTGCCCTCTTAAATGTCTATATTTCTCACAATCATGTTAGTCCTTAAACACTTTGTATCTTTTTTATTGTGCTTACATGTATCAAAATGGAATGATTGTCTATCTTTCAACCTTTTCCAGGAAACTATTTATTTTCTTTGTTTTCACACTTTGCTGCTATCCTCCCACCCTTGTATAAATCTTCCTGTGCAACAAAATAGTTGACATAAGTATAACTGCTATACATAATTGATGTGTTCTCTGTTTAATAAATAAAGTGTCTGTCATATAGGGGGCAAGTTTTCTGGTTTTTATATTGTCTGGATGAGTGGTATTTTTAGCTTCTGTCCAGGGGGATGGAAAATCTGATAATTTCTGGAGAAGAAATTGTTCATGTGAAAACTAAATTCTGGTTAAATATATTTCTGATTTCTCCCTTAAAAATAAACAATATGAATGATCCCTTAAAAACACATATCTGTTATATGTCAGACTTTTAGAATTGTCAGACTTGATCCACTGTTTGTTTCACAGTGGCAAACAATGCTAGTGGAAAAAAAATGAAAGAGACAAAGTTTTCCTGCTGTTAATGAGACAGAGGTGACTGTAAACAATAGATGCCTTATAGCTATTCTCAAACAGGAATCAAAGCTGTAATTAAATATAAAACACTGTCAATGATAGTCTCTTTAATGTAACATTTCTCAGTTGCTTTTCCTCTATGAAATAACTTCACTTAGACAAAAGCTGAGAGTGACTGAAACAATAGAAGAAAGACTTGCGCCGAAAACTGATTTTTTGTT
>NW_005054377.1:1139882-1158464 GCF_000277835.1 Geospiza fortis | reverse complement strand
TAGAAGTCAGAACACAGCTAATCACAGGATTTTGGTGGCATCTGTGTGACTAAATGGTGCCATGTGAAGACAGTTTATTCCTGGATGGACATAGGTGTCATCTCAGCCCCAGGAAAAGACAGATCCAAACAACCTTTGCTGCCTGCTCTGTTCATAACTTGGGCTGTCTATTCCCTGAGCTCAGAGTAGGCAAGGAATGAGAGGAAGTAACTTGGGGAAAACAGGTGAAGAGCTGAAGCTGCATTACCTTGGCCTTTGGCAGGTGTTTTATAGCACAGATGTGGCTGCTGGATGGATGGCAGCATCCTCCTAAAGCCTGAGAACCAGAAAGAAGAACAAAGTGCAGGGGGTACTAGAAGACAGAGGCAACTCTGATGCAACTCCTGCCTGAGCTAAGCAAAAGGATACAAACACCTCTGCACAGCCCTTGATCAGCTGTGTGATGCCTCAAGCCAGAATCTGGCCTATGTGTGTAAACAAATAGGAAGCCCTGAGCAAGTACGAGGAAGCGGGCCAGAGCATTTGGTATAAAGAACCACAGTTCTTGTGTGGTGCAGGTTGATTATCTTCTGGCATAATTTTCCATTCACAAATCAAAAGCAAGTAAAGCTGATGTTGTATGAACAGGTCAAAATCTAGACCATTAAATGTAGGTATATAAACCCAGTATAGCCAATTCATCAGCTTTGGGGTGGAACAGAAGTTAAATCCAAGGTATTGCTACAAAAAATTGAAAAAAAACATTTCACTTAAAATACAGGAGGAAATAGTCAAAATAAAAATATCTATTCTTAGTTTACTCAGAACAGCTCTACCACAGGAGTGTGGTGCAGTACTGGGATGTTGCCCAGAGAAGCTGTGGCTGCCCCATCCCTGGGAATGTTCAAAGCCAGATTGCATGGGGCTTGGAGCAACCTGGGGTAGTGGAAGATGACCCTGCCCATGGCAAGGGGCTGAAACCAGGTGGTCTTTGAGGTTCTTTCCAATTCAAAACTTTCTATGACTCTGCGGTACTAAATCTGACCCTGGAGAAGGTCACCTTCTTCACTAACTCATTTCAAATGTCACCATTACTTTCCAAAACAATGGAAATAATGCAGCTTGGTTTGTTAAGTTTTGAAGTTAGAGTTTGGGCTTTCTGATCTCTAATAAACTGTAAACACTGAGATTTTCCCACTCCTAAGCTACACAGTGCCCCTTCTACAGTGATTCTCTAATAAACACGTCTTGAGTTTATATTGCAACTCTCTCATGATGGAATCATAATAAAATATTTTTTCTCCTTTACTGAGCAAGCCCGTATCAATCCTTGGAATTTGATGCCATTGGAAGAGTTGTTGACAATGACAAATATGTTAACAAGTCATCAGGGAGAAACAGATGAGCATGTGAAAGCAGAGACTTGCACAGTCCCAGCTAAACTTCACAGACTGCAGGGCTTTATAAGAATCAAGCTTGGAGCATTCTTCTCCCAGGTGACAAGTGACAGAATGAAATGAAATGACCTCAAGTTGCACCAGGGGAAGTTTAGATTAGATATTGGAATTTTTTCTTCATGGTTGGTTAAACTTCGGAATAGACAGCCCAGGGAAGTGGTGGAGTCACTATCCCTCAAAGTGTTCAAAAAAACGCAGATATAACATTTAAGGACACGGTTTAATGGTAAACATGGTGGTTGTCAACAACTAGATTTGATGTTCTTGGAGATCTTCTTCAACCTTAATGATTTTAGTGATGACTTAGAGTTGAGAAACTGCTTCAGAGCAGAGAGAACAGCCCACAAATCTACTGTTTCATTGCACACGAGGGCTGAACACCCCTGTGGAGACAGCAGAACCATGCTGAATGAATAAGAAGCAAAGAGCCAGACTTGCAACAAACAGGAGCCCAACCTTCTGAACCACTCTTACAACCTGTCAAAGGATGCAAGGGGAACCCAGACTTTTGCTAATACATTGAAACAACACTGAATGATCCATGTTTGTAAATACACACATGTAGGGCTTATTTGGTTGCGCATGTAGAGCCATATTCATGTAGAAACATGTAGAACCATTTGGTTGCACAGGAAAATAGGTATAATGACATTTTGGTTGCTGTTATCTATAATAATATGAAAATATAAAAGCAGAAAAATATCACTTGTGAAAATGTCTAAGAAAGAGAAGGAAAGGATAAATGTAGAAAGGTTTCATTATCTGTAGGCCTGGTGACAAGGCTTGGCTGTTGCAATTTTGATGTCTGTTGGTTCAAGTGTTCACAGACTGGGTCAAATTGATGATTCCAGACTGGATGAATCGAGTGGTGGAGAAAATCCCAGAACCCAACATCTATTTGGTTTATATTCACTCAGGTTCAGGTGGGAATGCCCAGGTACCTCTTGTGGGGTGTTGAGTTTCAACTGGATGATGAAATGCTGTGAGCCTCTGACACCCTCTGAGACAATCCAGCTGCCTATTACACAAGCCCAGCTGAGTCAATTACAGCCCATTCTGGCCCATCAGCTGAGGTGAATACCTTCAGGCTTCATGTGATTGTCCCAGTACTGCTCCATCAGGGGAGTTATCACAGCTTCAGTAAGGACAAAGAGGCAGGACCACCTCCAGGCTTTGCCTCTTTCTTTACCTCATAGCCTGAGCTGGTGGGCTGTGCTGGGGAGTTATTGTGCACATCAGCAGCTTCCCCCTGAGTCTGAGCCACCAGCATTCCAGTCTCTCTTCTGGCATAACTTTTGGATACATTCTTCTCCTGGGATTGACCAATAGTAGCCCTTTTGTTTTATCCCAAGTTCCAAAGTCACAGTCCAAATTCCATTGGTTGGCGTATTTGGGGAGGGGTGGGCTGCAGTGGCTGCAGGTGAGCAGCTGCTGCTTTGCAGTTTGCTATAGTGGGAAAAAGTCCTCCAATGATTTTAGCAATGTTTAAGCCATTAACAATCTCTTGCACAGCACATCAGCAGAATGGGAATGGATGAAGTGCAGCACTTTAAAAAAAAAAATTCCCTAAGTTTTTCTTCAGTAATCTGAACTTTGTCTTAATTAATAGAAAATTTAATTAGGTAAAATTCCTCAAATCAAGATTGGGGAATACCCCATGATACCTAGTCTGCCATTCACAGTTGCAACTCCAGAAAGCCATTCCTCTCCTGCTCTGGTTAAGCATTCCTAGGTGCTTGCTAGCTGCCAAACCAGCACTGCCTGAGTACATTCTGCTCTTTAAAACCAGCCAGCAGCCCTTCATAGCTACCAGTGATGCTAAATGAAAACAGGACAAAGAATGACCCCACATACCCAGCTGCTTATCACTCCTCCTGCTTTACTGCTGGCATGTTCTCCATCACAGCTGTGGTCTGTACCAACAGGAAATCTACCAGAAGGAGCCTCAGCAAGGCTTGGGGATAGCACATAACATCCCATAGCTCATGGGACGCCTCGTGGAACACCAAAATGTTTCGGGTTTGGCTTCCATCCTTGGATGGTATTCCAATAAATTATAGGAGGCTTGGCAACCTCAAAGGTTTCTGCATGCTTTTCTGTTGCATGCATGAACCATTTCTTGGTAGCATGCCAAGAAAACACCATTCTGATGGTGAACACTTTTGACTGAAATGAAGGAAAATTCACACAGAAGATGAGTGTACTGTTGGTATCATAGGGAACCCCACACTGAGCTCTGCAGAGATCCAGAGGCAAGTGTAATTCAGAGTGAACATTGCCAACATTGGCTTCAAGTCCAAAGAAAAGAGGGACTCTAGACAGAAACAGCCCAACCACCTCAGAGAATTTTTTTCCTTTTTTCTTTATGGTATTTATGTAGTTTCTCTCATCACAACATGGGAGATGCCTCACAAGAATTTCTGTTTGTTATCTCACAGCTTTGCTCCTGCTCACAATTCAGGTGAGGAGCCGGTGCTCGAGTTTTATCTTGAACTCACGTCAAGTCAACTCTTGCTTCCACTTGATCATTTTGATGGGCCAGAGACTATATTAATGTCTTATTCCTTGGCATGTTATTGTCTACAGAATTTAGTATGTCTCAGTAATCTTGATTTGACAGGTGGCTCATAGTCCACTGACTTGCAGTCTCTTAAACAATGTGTAGAGTGAGCAGCTAAAAATTAAGTGCTTGGGGAATTTGTGAATTGGTGTCCTAGACACCACCAAGTTTATGTTATTATTGTTACATGCTGTGCAGTAGAGAAGAGGCTGCATGTTATGATATCAACTAAATTCACTTAGCCCAGTAATTTTCAGTGCTGCACAGTGTCTTGCTTTTAGATGCCTGTCCAGATGCCAAATCCAGAAGATTTGATCCATCTCCTGCTTTATACCTGACAGCTCCAAGCCAGTCTTCCATATTCTAACACACTCAAAGGGCACAATTTCCTTTGTTTAGACAACAGATATGAGCCAGAATCTACTATCAGATTCTGATAGTAATAGAACCATATAATCATAGAAAATCTCGGGTTGGAAGGGACCTTAAAGATCACCTTATTCCAATCTTCCTGCCATGAGCAGTGATGCCTCCTACTAGATCAGGTTGCTTAGAGCCTTGAACACTTCCAGGCATTAGACATCCCATAATAGGGAGAGTTTTGACCCTCAGTGTACCTTCAGACAGTTAAGTTTGGAGCTGAGTTTCACTTAGTTTTCTTGAGCCCTCTGATCAATAATCTACTGGGGCCATTTTAAAGTCTAGAAACTTATTTTAATTGCATCATGAAAATATAATATTTGGCACAGTATTTTGTCTACTAAATTCCCTCCACAGAATTATGCTCTAACTTTTTTAGCTCTACAGTTCTTTCTCTTTTTAAAACTAAAGGACTGACTTGAACAACAGTCAGGGCCTTCAGATTCCTCAAGGACCCTTCAGTCTCTGAGCTTCACAAAAGCAAATCAACTGCTTCAGCTAAAGAAAAAAAAGCTGCTTCACACTCGGAGACAACCTGGCAATATTTTCCCAGTGCACAATGCCACCGGTCACCTTCTTCCTAATTAATTGCCGCCCCAGTAGACTGGCACCAATGTGTTTTGAAAAGTTCTCAACAACAACAGTCTCTTCTGTGATGTAGCTTAAACATGCACATTACCCTCTGTTTTGATTGATTGATGAACCTCAGTGCAGTGTATATAATAATGTGCTAAATGTTACATATGCCCTTAGTGGGTAATTTCAGGAAATTATTAAAATGTGCTTCTTTTAAAAGGTTTGGTAATGTGAGTCACAGAGACGCTTGACAGACCCAATGCTGATTAGTGTGGGTGACCACAGTGTACTCGAGGCTTTGATATTTCTTGGCTTTTTCTTGGTTTCCCGGAGGCCCTTTGGACAAAGCAAGAAAGATGGCTGAGACACCCTTGGCCTTCTGGGAAACTCAGTGACATTTAAGGACTGCTGGGGCCTATTCTGTTAATATCTAAACTAATTAAAATCAAATCATAATTGTAGGAGCTTGTTCACCAGAATTCTAATCAGACTGGGAGCGGTGCATGTTGCTGTACTAGCGGCTGCCTCAGCTCTGTGAGAAGTGTTTTACCACACAGACAATTGTTCTCAGAGGTTTGTCTGGATCTTACAACCGGCTCCTTGAATAAGAAATGTCACTTCTAATGCAGGGTGAAGACTTCCTTTCAACATTTCCACTTTTCCATATACACCAGGCACATTTTGCTGCACCATGTAATGGGGTATTTGTCAGGGCGTGGCAGGCTTGTGTGTACCCACTGAGTGAGATACCCTGCACTGAACCTCCACATTACACAGCCTCAGAGAAGGCTGCAGCTTCCTTGTGAGGGGCAGCAGAGGGACAAGCACCCATCTCTCCTCTCTGGTGACAAGTGACAGGGCCAAGGGGGACACCATGAAGCTGTTTCAGGGGTGGTTTAAGTTGAATATCAGGGAAAGGTTCTTTCCAAGAGGGTTTTGGGGCACTGAACAGGCTCCCCAGGGAATGGTCACAGCCCGAAGGCTGCCAGAGCTCAGGGAATGTTTGGATACTTCTCTCAGGGATGCACAGGGTGGGATTGTTGGGGTGTCTGTGCAGGGCCAGGGGTTGGATTTGATGGGTGAGATCCTGGTGGGTCTCTTCCAACTCAGGGCATTCCGTGATTCTATGGCACAGATGGGAGAAGCTCATGGACAATATATCAGGGCATCACAAAACAGTATTGTAAATAATGGGGTCATAGCCTGAGCTGAATTAGAGCTGTGCCTGATGAAGTACCTGCATCTGCTGAAGTAAATGTCTGTCAGCTTAGCTCTGGCAGGTTTTATTTTTACCATCTGTTTGTTTGGTGTCAGCGTGAGCAGTGAAATACCTGTGTCAGATCAATAAGACACTCTTACTGCTGAGGAAAACAGCATGAGAATATAACAAGTATTAAGGCATATAGGAAAGGCTTATTAATATTTAGCAAAACTAATCTGTTTCTCACTAGCCAAAACATGCACATCCAGCCCTTTTGGGAAGACAGCTTTGAAGATTCCCTAAGTTGAAATGAGGTTTTTCTGCGCTGTATGTAACCATTCATATTCTCTGTGGGCTAAATCTTATTCCATAATTTTGAAGTCAACCTTTGAGATTTGGGAGATCATTAGAGGGTTTGTGTATGTTTTCTTCATTCTGTTTTTCCAGATAGACCAAATGTAGTCACTTTATAGATGGGAATGTGATTTAAATAATATGACTTTGCTAACATTACATTTTGAATTTATCTTTATTAAGGCTGCATTTTAATTTCATTCCATGTATCCTCATTAAGCAACTGTTTGCTCCCTCAGGCATTTTTTCAAGCTAACTTTTAATCTACCTATTGGCACTCAAAGCTGTAAAAGTTAAAGCCTATTTGAATTTTTATTTGGAAATCTGTTAGATTTTTTCTCCTTTATAGAACCGCAGGCATTTTGTTTTTGCTGGAGATTGTCTATTTTTCCTATATAATCGGATAAATACTAAATTAAATAACATATACTCATCTCAATGTGTTGTATGCAAACCCCCATTCTTCAGAACACTATAGATTAACTATAACATCACTTTATTTTACATCACTGTTGCAGAAAGTCTCTCTGAAATCCTGTCACTGCAGCACTCAGATGCTGGATTGCTGTTGAAACTAGCAGTGAGTGGGCCTAAAGGACTTACATTTTCCTTATTTCTATTGATTTTGACTTCTGAGTCATGCACACACTGCTTTAAGATGACAGGTGATGGAAGAAAGTTCAGTGAAAGTGGAAGTCACTCATGGGGAGCTGCTCTACATAATGTCACATAATGTGATTTCTCTGGACATACAACCACGACAACATTGCAGCACACATAAAAATTTCCTTTTTATTATGGTACACTCAAAGAATAAATTTCTCTTCTGCTTTATACAATACTTATAAACTTTAGACCCTAACCCTCTCCTCATCCTTATATTCCTCCTCCACTGCCTACATTTCTTCCCCTACAATCCAATTGAAATCACTGTATATTTACCTAGAGAAACAAAATTGATGGTCCTTGGTTTGATTTAATCCTTCATTCCCGGAGCTTGCACAGCCTACAGTTACTGACTGCCCTCAAACTAAGTTATTGTTTAAAAATATTCCTCTAGCTCAGCATCTTGTTTTGAAAAGCTGGGTGCTACCTTCAGCAAAAAAATAAATAAACCCTCTAAAGTAGGTCAGGAATCAGAACCAAAAAAGCTGCTCAAGGCAGGCTCAGATCTGTAGGTATTTGCAATTTTAACTCACTGGTTGTTCAAAACATAACTAAAGCTCCTGAGCATACAGCATAAACAACAGCAAGAAAAAATGGTTTGTATTATAGGCATCTGCATCTGTCTTAATTATTACCTGCTTGAAGACATATAAATAAAAGTGTGTAGAACTTAGTTAGATATAAATAGATATAGATTGCATAAATACAACTAGATTTCTTTTTTTTTCCTTGTGGTTTTTACTGTTTTAAGTTTTAATTTCATACACCCTTTCAATTATGACTGGATTTTCTCGCAAGAAATGTTCAGAGTTTGCTGCTGCAAATGATTCTTCTGACTAAAAATAATTCTGCTGAGAGCAGTGAGATCACCTGTGCTTTTGTGGACTCTGCACTGAGACACTGCAGGCACTGAGCAGGAGGAACAGCAGAGAAGGAAAATTTTCAGAGAAGAAAAATGCCTGTGTTGATGCTATTTTAAATGATAGATGTCTTTTTAATTTACTGCCCTATCTTTGATAGAAAATATTGCTTCTCCATTACTGGATGTTTCCAACATTAGTAAGTCAGACTTGTAATAAGCCAATCTCAACAGTAAAAATAGTTAAAATATTGTTGTTTGGAAGTGACTAGAGGAAGATGCAGCAAGGAAGATATCTCTGCAAACAGGTCTCTCCTTGGGTTAGGCAGAGCTGTGCTTCCTCAGAGCTCATCCCAGACTCCATTTCTTAATGGAGTGTTGAGTGTACACAATTTACAGGCATGGAGAAGGAGAAAAATCCAGTACCACAAAAATGCCTGCCCACCAAGGGCTTTTCTTCTCAAGTGGTCCAGAGAGCCCTCACGTTTTGGGCCAAGCTGAGGTCTTTTGAGGAACAAGAAATTGTATTATCCCCATGTACATGCTCCAGGTTGGATGGGGTCCTGAGCAACCTGGTCTAATGGAAAATATCCTTGCTCATGGAAAGATGTTGGAGAAAGACACTCTTTAAAGTCTCTTCAACCCAAACCATTCTGTTTATCTGTGAGCCTATGAAAAAGGTAACCACTTTCTCATTGACTTATTACCAAGCACAGTAAAACGTGGTAAACACCAGAATCAGTGTGACTGAGACAGCATAAATGAAAGCATGAAAAGAAGCCACACATTTACAACTCTCCTGTCAGTGCTGCACAAAGTGTGATCTGTGTCAGCCGTGTACTGAATGCAAGAATCAGAAATGATCCAGGAAAAGCATTGTTGCTATTAATAAATGCAATCAAGTAGCAGAAGCAGGTTCAGACAGATGTATCCATCTGACCTTGAAGTGACATGATTTTAAACCTCAGGTAGGTGGCAAATTCATCTGACCTGTACCCTTAGGAATCTAAGCTCCGACTCCCTGTTGGGCTGGAAGTTTGTGGATCCAGCATAATGACTTCTGTTAGAAAGTAATTGGTTCCAAATGGAAAGTTTCTACTGATATCTGCTAGACAAGGTCCCTGAGAGCCCCTGCAAGGCTGGCAAAATGCTGCCTGCAGTACCCAGGCTGAAGGCAAGACCTTGTGGGATGTCATGTGGGGGACCTCTTCATTCATCCCACTTTGGTCTCTTGACAGATCTCAACATGTTCCTGTTATTGCTGGAACTATGGTCAGAACCTTCCACTGTGTTCAAGCTTCAACCTTGAATTGATTTTTTTTCCTAATTCGTTTAACAGACACATCTACTGTTGGTTTCATAAGTACATGTAATCTGTGTGCGCAGTTATTACTTTTTCTCTACATAATTCTGATCCCAATTCTAAGACACAAATGAAAAATAAAAACAAAGGTGATCTCTGATTTTAACAGTTCAAGTTTATGAATCTTGCCTCACAAAAAGAACCAGACAAATAAACGATGCCAACCTTGCAATTTATCCCAAACCATTACCAAATAAAAACTGGGTTTTTCATTATCTAAAAGTTGGGCTAAAAGTTCCTTTAACTGTACATAATTGCAAGTTTATGACCCCCTTTGAATCAGCCATTGAATTCAGATAGGTAATTTATGGGTTACAAATTGCACCTTGAGCCACTTTCAACTGCATCCATCTCTATTTCAGGTCTATGTTTTCAGCTCAGATAGGACAATGAGGGAAACAGAAGTTGGGGAGATGCTCCTGACTCACTTCTCAATTCCTGCACTTGATTAAAAATCCAAGTCATGCGATGAAAAAGGGGATACAAACTTAAGGATAAATTCTAAAAAACAAAAGGATACTTTTATAAGTGGAAAATAATTTTCACCCTTAATATTTCTTCCTTCTTTCTTTCCTCCCTTCCAGAAACACAAGACTGAATAACGCTGTACTGATTTATACCATATAAGCACTCAGCCATGGTTCTTAAGGTTTGTGTGGGTTTCTTAAATGAAAATCGCTAAGGAATTCAGTCTCTTCTGCTGTGTTTTTGCTTTTACCATATTAAACATTCTTATTCTGACCTTGTTCATCAGATCATGCCATTTATTACTCATCAACTGCACTGACTTTCCTTCTGCTTTCAGAAATCTTGGTAATTTTATCTTACCAAAAAGTTGGGGAAAGTCATCTCCTTTCTGTAGGCATCAGAGGGTCTTTGTTGAACCAGTGTAACAATTGGCAGCTGAGCCAGTGCTGGGATGTGTGGCACTGCTGGTTGGTCATTCCCTGAAATTAGGATGTCAGCAAGACCACCAGCTTGGTCTTCCTGGACAGCTGCTGGGTAAGTCTCTAAATGTGCTGCTAATTCCATAAAAAACAAGTAGAATCAGAAATATGTGATATCTCTGCATGAAGCCCAACATGAAAAACTGTAATTTGAGTTATATTAGGAACTCAGCAGTGAAGAAGCCTGCTGAAAAAAAAAAAAGTTGAAAAATTGCTTCTAGCACAATATTTTCTTTGGGGGAAGACTTGTAGCATTTTACAGAAAACTTATTCAAACTGTAGTGATGCAGTTTCTACCACGTTGAATAATGTCATTGCTTTATGTGGCAAACGTGCTTGTATCCCACACAAATTTGGCACCACTATCATTTTCCCAATCACATACATTTACTTATATCAGAAATGTTGAATCAGAGTATAGAAGTAGGCTACAAAGCTCAAATTATACATTTGGAACATTCTTGCTGATATTTTAAGTTTCATGTTGTAAACACTTTTTTTAGTATCTCATATTACAGTGGAGTTGTGAGAAGTGCAGTCAGTATTACCAAAAGGTCTTATGGATTTAATTCAGTTTCACAGATTTAATTTGAGCAGAAAGAAAAAGAAAATAGTGTTTGCAAAAACAATTATATGTTTCTAAGTCATCATCCCCAAAAGGAAACTTTCAGATTTTTCATTTAGAATTACTTAAAAAAACAAAGATCAAAAAAATGTTTTAACTTTCAATTTTTGATATGGTAACACTGTGATTTGGAGGGTGACAATGGTGTTAACTTGGTCGAGGAAGTATCAGTCACACAGAAATTAAGACATCTGAGCTAAAAACTGCTAAATAATCTCAACAAAACTAAACTTAGAGAGGTTGTGGACTCCCCATCCCTGGAAGTTTTCAAGACCAGGTTGGAAGGGACTTGGAGCAACCTGGTCTAGGGGAAGGTGTCTCCACCCATGGCAGGGGGCTGGAACAGGATGAGGTTTAAGATCCCTTCAACCCGAACCATTCTGTGATTCTGTGATTCTGTGATCAAGGCATACTTTGAAAGCTTCTCTGTGCCTCCTGTAACAAAGACCCAGCTGGCACAACATGAAGCCACAAGAACACACTGCTGATTCTTGTCCCCTACTGCCAAATTTGCCTGACCCCATGGAGAAGAGAAATGTGAGTGAAGGAAGCAGCAGGCTGGTCAAAGAAAGGTTTTGTTCTAACCTCCCACTGACACTGAGTTTCACAGGTAACAAGCAGGACTGGCCTAAGGCCAAAAATAAACTTTTTATTTGGCTCTCTCAGCAATGGAGATTTGACTCCTCCAACACAGAACTTCAGCAAACTTTCCCTGGAGCAAATGAAATTTCATTCAGATCAGGACTGGTAAAAGCGATTCTAGATCATGGGTGGGCTAACTGGAGTGCCTCATGTTGGATTTCACTCCTAAGTCCTACCAGCAGCTAAAGAGACATTTGGCCATATATTAACATAATTTTAAAATGTCTAGATATATTTAATGTCTACTTTATGCACTATGTGGGGGAAAATAAATAAACAAAATTCCACTTCTGTTTCTTCTCTGAAGATTTTTCTGGAACCACATGAATAAAGCTGTTAGTGTACATGTCTATGTACTTTCTTTAATCAAAGGATTGACCAGGAACCTACTTTAAAGATTCTCATGACTGGAATTGATTCTGCAGTCAAAATACCACAGCAACATAATAAAGAAGAATCTTTAATTCAAACTATGTGTCTCCAAAAATCTGAGGGCATTTCACATCTGAATGACAACAGTCAGCTTCAGGATGTAAATCTCTGCTGCCTCACAGAGAAAAAAAAAATTAAAATCCCACAAAATTCTGAAAAATGCAAGCCAAAATTGTAATTTCAGTTTTCCTGCAGAAAATGTCATTTCCTCCTACGTTGATTCCCTCCTATCTCTAGATTTTCATCCTCAATACTATGACTCTTAGCTCTTCTTTTGCATTCTGTAACATTAAGTAAAACACTGTTGGTGGAATCTTTTTTTCTAATTTCACTTTTCTTTCTTAAACGTGACTCTCAATAAAATAAACTCCCCAAAAACTGATTAGCTATTCTAAACCCATTTGATCATGCTCCAAAGCCCAAGTGAAGCATGAAGAATAATTTTCAAGTTTTATATTTTAGAAACAATTGAATATTTCTAATCCTAGGTGTCCCGATCCCATGTGTTAGTTGCAGAATGAAGTAAATAACCTTCTTCCATATTTGCATTTTAATTTTCTTTCAACATTTTGCAATATAGATTTTCATACAGAGAACACTTCTCTTTCTTTATAAACAGATGCCACTCTAGCTGTCATTTCAAAGATGTGTGACTGAATTTCTGAAAGTCTAAGAGACATGTTAAAAGTGACATGAAGTAAAGCAAACGATTTGACTATTGTTTCAAGTGTTCTTTTTTAAAATTTAAATTCAAAAAAGAAAAAGCCCTGAAGATATTATTCAGTAATACTAGTAACAGTATTTCTATAATGCTTTAAATTTCTAAAGTTCCTATGTAGACAGTAACTAATTTAAATAGTACCCACGACTTTTAGATGCTAATATTCACCTTGCCAAATAAATTGATTTGTTTGTGTGTGGGTGTTCTTGAGGGCTACACACACACAGACTCTACAGTCATTTGTCAGTCTCTAATAAGAAACAGAAGTGACATCTGTCATGCATTCCAGTAAACACATTAAGCAAACACAATAGGACCCCAAAATGTTTACTCAAGTACTCTAATTAATTGTGACTTGCTGGAACAGAGTTTTCTATGAATTAAACACAAAGATCCATGCTCTCTCCTCCCCCTTGCTGTAGCTTTTTGTGCAGTGGGAAAAGATTTAAACTAAAGACTTCCCTTCTGGCTCTGCCAAGGTGCATTTTTTCCTCATAGACTTGACTCGCAGTAGAAGTTGATGTGAGAGTTTGTCATGGCTGTTTTGACAGTCCGGTCATCCTAATCCAGGGATCTGGTCCCTGTGGTTTGTCAATTATCCTACTAACCCTACAGCGAGAGGAACACTCAAGGCACTGAACTGTCATCCAATAACCAAGAAATAATGTCAGCAGCCAGTGAGTAGGGATTGCGAGAGATGGGGATGATTTTGACAACAGAGAAGTGTGGATCATTTCAGCATTTATTTTATTTATAGGCATTCGTAACAAATTAATTACATCTCACTGCAAGGCTTCACTAAAACTTGCTGGATGCAGACCTGCCTGTACACACAGGGTGATGAGCACCACTGAGTGCAGGGATTGCAGCTTGGCAGATCTAGGCGTGGAGGTTCAATTCCCAGTTTTGTTCACTCCCCTCCTGTGACCTTGAGCTTGTTACTTGACTTGGATATGTTTCAATATCCCCCTGGATAAACTGAGGATGAAAGCATGCACTCTTAAGAGCAGGCAGAGCCTTAATCAATTAATTCCTGTAAAGGACATTAAGATCATTTAGCAAAAGGTAGCATTAAAGTGCAAATTATGCTAAAGTCCTACTGGAATGAAAGACAAGTGTGTTTAAAAAGAGATTTAGATGCAGAAGGTTAGACAGCAATGAAAATCTAGGTGGAGGATCACAAGAGGCTTGATTCTGATCCAGTGTGTAACAGGATAATTTGGCTTAACTCCCCACTTAACACTAACAAAGCAGGCTCTGCCCTGGATTCTCACTTGGTATAAAGTTACACTGATCTGTGATTACACTGATTCAAGCAACTCAGAGTCCAAATTTTTGGCTCTGCAAGTCCTCATAATTAGATCTATAAGCTCAATTTCTTTATTTTTTTAGTCTATTTTTTCTTATCACTTTTCAATTACACATTTATTCAAACCAGGTTGAAGTGAGAAAATATAACAGAAAATTTGAAGCAACAGAGACAAGCTCTGGAATCATCCTGTTTCCAAGTAAGCCACGGGCACAACCAGCAGGACTGGATGATAGAATGGGTAGCAGTGATGGCCTGCTACACCTTTAGGTCTGAGTTTAGACATGGTACAGCCTCAGCACAAACTGGTTCAAATTTTCTACCACTTCAAAGCTCTCTGGGAAAACATAGAGTATGAGATGCATGAATTTCCTTGGCTTCCAACTTGCCCCTGAACACTTCCAGGGATGAGGCAGCCACAGCTTCTCTGAACAACCTGTGCCTGGACTTCTCCACCCTCACAGGGAATAATTTCGTCATCCTATCAAACCTCTACTAGACTGGCCTCTGTCAGTTTAAAGCCATTCCCCCTTGCTCCATTCACTGCCCTTGTGAAAGCACCCTCTCCAGCCAACACAGTATAGGGGTGAACTCTGATAAAACACAACTGATATGAAATTTAATAATTTAAGAGGTTGTTTTAAGACTGTTTCTGGTAGACTGAACAATTTAGATCTCAGGTTTGTGGTGGATAGAAAGATTTATTCTTGACACTGGTACAGAATTGAAAAGGAGAAATTTTTTGGTAGTCTTCTGAAGGAAAAATTCTTCCAGTTGTAGATGTAGTTTTAAAACCATGTGCACATCCATTAGAACAATTAAACAAAGATCATGCTGTTAATGAAATAATTTTGTCTCCTACATATCCCTTACTGACTAATTATCCACATTCACTGCTGATAATTAGGGAAGTCTGGGTAAACAGAGATGTCTCAAAATGTCTGTTTAAAATCAACACCTTCATTTTCAGCTATATTAGTGGGAAATTAAAATCTGGAGGCCAGAACTTGTCATGATCACGTCTGATATTACACTCTAACTATATCCATTGCAGAATTGTCAGCAAATCTGGAAAACAGCTGGAAGCCAGTCCTGGAAAACATTACACTTTAGCAATGTGTTGCTATGTGAATATCACCTCGTTGTGCAAAATTTAGACCATCCTCTTCTGAAAACCTTGAAAGTATTTGCCCTGTATAGAAAAAAAACCAAACAAAACCAACCCCCTGAAATTTTGGAATCGCTTAAATGAGAAACAATTGATCCAACTGACACCAGCTGAAGCTGATGTCATTCTCTGTAGCATTCAGGTACCTTAGGGTAACTTTTCAGGTACAAAAATGTTATCTTGAATAAAAAAATACAAAAGTCTGTGCTGGGTGTGGATATTTGCAAAGATTAAGATAGAAAACATGGTCTGATGTGGAAGCATGCATTGAGTAAGGAAACAGCACTCAGCTCTCAAGAGCCAGAACCAGAAATGGGTCAACATCTCAAATGAAGCCCACTAAATTTCTTTTCTTCCATGCACTTTGCCATTTTAGGGTTTGAATATGATCCCTGCTGTTATTGCAATGTCAGTCAAGAAAACCTTTTTATGGGGGGTTTATGAACTTACCTCTTGTAAAGGTAAATTCCATGGACACTTCACATCCTGATGGGGGTTGCATTGATAAAGCCCCTGTGAGGAAAGAAAATACAACAGAATCCCCATAGATCCCGCATCCAAGTGCCCAGAACAAGAGAATAAAATTATTTTTTTGCTTGGGGAGCAGCAATACCACAGAATCATGGAAAAGCCCTCTAAGATCACTGATCCAACAGCTCCTCCAGCAGCACCACCAAGATCACCACTAAACCATGTCCCTTGGTGCCACATCTACAGAGCTTTTAAATGCCTCCAGGTGTTGGTTCCACCTGTTCTAAAGCTTGGCAACACTTTCCCTGAAGAAATTTTCCCTTATATCTGATCTAAACCTTCCCTGGCACAATTTGAGGCCAATTCCTATGGTCCTGTCCCTGTTCCCTGTGAGCAGAGCCCGTCCCCCACCTGGTTGTCCCCTCCTATCAGGGAATTTTGCAGAGCCACAAGGTCCACCCTGAGCCTCCTTTTCTCCAGGCTGAGCTCCTTTCCCAGCTCCCTCAGCTGCTCCTCCTCAGACCTGTGCTCCAGAGCCTTCCCCAGCTTCATTGCCCTTCTCAGGCTTCAGGCCAGAGTCTTCACCCCTCCCTCCACAGGAAGGACACACATTTTTCAGGGCTATTGTTTTGTTTTTTTAAAGCTGGGCACGCTGATAATATGAACATGTCTGGAAATATTCAGACATGGTAGGACCTGTGCCTGGGAGGTGGATTTCTCAGTTACTGATAGTGAGGTGGTTGAGGGAATAAAGCAAACACAGCCCACTCTCCCCACATGGATAAGTCTAACTACAGCACCTCAGAAGGCTTATTCCATAAACAGTGGATACTTTAAAATTATTTACGGTAAAGTTGGATTATCAATGAGAAACTTTAAACCTCTAAGACTGCTACTTGACAATTTGTCACTCAACTTCAGCAAAACTATAGGGGAAAAGCACAATGAATTAATGAATAGCAACAAATCCCCATGACAACATGTTACTTCATTAAAATTTTATCAGCATTCTTCCTAGGGAAAGCATGCCTTCTGTTCTACGCTGAGCTTCTTCTACAGTGTTTTACAGACAATTCACAGCATTCTGGCGCTTCAAAATTAGTTCCTGTGGAGAGTGAGCTACACACAGACTCTAGATTGTGTCACACAGTGATCTCCTGGGTGCCATGATGAAGTTTTGCCTACATTTTTTGTGTGTATCTTATGCCTTAAACATTAATCAAGCATTTCCCAATTGCTTTCTTTGAGAATAGGTTAATTAGCTGCAAATGCATCTCTGTGTTAATTTTCAGCAAATGCATTAAACTGCATTTCATAAATATTTTCCTAGCAAGCAAAGGAAAGCTTTGAAAGGAAAATGTTTTCATTTCTTTCACTGGGGCTCTCTCTTATGCTTTTTTTCCTTCTTCATATTTTCTTTATTTTTTGTGTGGAGATCCATAAAACATATCCATTGGTGTTCAGTGTATTCCTCAGTGTGGATATAAGTAAAAAAAAAAAGAATAATAATAAAAATGGTTGCTAGATACTGCAAGCTTGCCAATATAATCTTAGGATTTGTTAAAAAATTCTCTGCACAGAAACACTGAATTTATTTACTTGGAAATTCAAACTATTTTGAAGAGGAAAAAGCCCTATGCAGATCATGAGAAAAAGGCTGAAATTACTCTTGCCAATAAATAAGGGCTTGTATGGCTATCAGTAACATGTTCTGGTTATGTTATTATTTCCCTCAGACTATGGCAGTCCACTTATATAATGTATTTGGCTCTAAAAGTACCCAGTAGGAAAATTTCACTTCCCAAAAACTTTGCAAGCCAAACAGATTTTGGATTCAAAGGCTGCAGAGAAGGAAATTCATCCCTAGTTTTTCACCACGAACTGAGGTGTTTGACACAGGGATTTTGGTTGTTAAAATGATCTGCTAAACAATCAGGCAGGAGGAGGCAGAATTAAGCGTCCACATTACTATGTAAGGTTCTGAGCCAGAAAGAAAAAATCAAAAAACAATGTTTCTTTTTCTTTGGATAGTTATTTTCTACAAACAAAAACATTGCGAAGGCAAGATACAAAGTCTTCCCACCTCCAGCCTGTCATGGTTTGACACTGGCACAATGCCAGTGCACCATGAAAATATACTTACCTGGTGTTTGCTGTGAGATGTGACCAGGAAATAAGCAAAGCAGGCCTCTACCTTAGAAAAAAAAAGTTTATTAACTAAACTACAAAAGGAAAAAAAAAACCACACACACACACACGCACACACACACCTGGAAAATGAAAACTCCACAAAAAGCATTTCCTCCTCCCCCCACCACATTTCCAATACATCTTCCAAATTTCAAGTCTCCATCCATCACCCTGTAAATACTCAATTCCAGTCCATCAAGAAGAGAGGAGTCCTTCTTGGGGCCATGGTGACCTCTTCCTTGCATGCTCAGCGCTCTCACCACTGGACATGGAACAGAGCTGCTTCAAGGGTTATCCTTTTAAGGGTGCTTTGACCAGCTCCAAAAAAAGCACAGTTTTCTCTCATCGCGGGACCTCTTGTCCCCCCCATACTTGTCTACCCCCTGGGGCCGGGGGGTCTCCAAAACTGAACCCTCTCAGTTCTGAGCCATCGCCTCCCCCCTGCATGCAGCCTCTGTGTCGCGAGGAAGCATGGTTCTGTCCATGGCTGTACCAAAAAGAGTCCAGCAACCAGCTACTCCATCATCTCTTTCCGGCCTCTTCTTCACTCTCCCAGACCCACTCACTGCTCCAACTGTCATTCTCTTGCCCATTTCCTCTTTATCATCCACTCCATCTCCCCTCCAGGAAAGGTCCAAATGC
>NW_005054377.1:1134589-1139805 GCF_000277835.1 Geospiza fortis | reverse complement strand
GGCTGCCCAACGCCTCCTGGTGCCCCCACCACCCTTCCATCTTGAGGGGTCAGGCCTACCTCTGCCAGGCCGCAGGTTTTTTCCTCCCCCGCCCAGCTCGAAGCCGGGCAGGGGAGGCCTTGCCTCTTTGCTGGCCGGAAATCAAAGAGCAAGCCCAAGGGAGTGCTCTGCTTCTAACCCCTGTGTTCTCAGAGGCGCATCCACCCTCAGTGGCCAAGCCTGGTGTCAATTTAGAATCTGAACACCTATTGGCCTCTGGCCACTCCATTCCCAGAAAACCTGCTTCCTGTAAACCCACGACACAGCCCAATGCCTGAACTGCACATTCTCTCTTTTTGGCTCCATGAATCTCGCCAGTCTTGAGCAGTGGTGCTGGAGCAAACATTTAGAGTATCTGTCTATGGAATATTGCAGTAATGAGAATATTGTGTGGGAAGTGCTGTCGTAACCACCCCATAGCTTGAGAAAAGTTTGCAAACCAGTGCATCTGCCTTCCACATGAGTGCTGTAATCAATGGGCTCTTATGTCTATTTATTTTGATTCTGTATTTTTAAAAAGTATTTGAATTGATTGCAATCTTAGTAACAGGCTTGATTCTGAGGAAGTTCAACAATGTAAATCCCTAAAGTGACTGAGTAGAATTAATATTTTCTCCTTGAATCTGAGTCTTTTTTGGAAAATGAGAGTCTAGGCTGGGGCATAGCCAGTTCAGCAAAGCCAAGGATTTCCACAGAAACATCTGATTACCCAATGAAGATGGGAAATATAAATACCTGTGGCACTTTTCTTTAGGTTGCACCACTGAGGTAAGACCTGAAAGGTACCTAAATGACACATAGCATTCTATGGCATGTTCCAGATAACAAAAGAAAACTGGTAATAGATGTCACAAGGCTTAGTAGACATTTGCATTTCAATGTGGAATGTCACTGTTCATTAGGAAAGTCTTTCCACAAGTTGCATAAGTTTTTATCGAGTTTTAATTTTTTTCCCAGCAACCTGGGATTCAGCTAAACCAACACATTATACAGTGATCATCTTCCTATACAGAGTATTTAGCAGAAGAAATATAGTGCAGGCCTTCTTCTTTCAAAGAGAAGAGCTCAGTGTCATTGAGCTCTGGGAAAGCTTCAGTCGAAGTCTGTTATATGATCTTGTTAGGATAAACATTGAAAGAAGCATTGAATCAGTAAATTAAGGAAACTAAGATATGTGTTCTCTGAAATTGTTTTTTTTTAAATATCTATTAGTAGGGTTTCCCCAGCCAAATTTCTGCACAGTTTTTGTTTATCACATTTCATGAAGTGCCACCCATGACCCATTTAAAATTCATGAATCCAGACCCAGCACGTTACAGACCCATTTATAACTCTCCTAATCCTAAGAAACGAATCACAGGACAGCACCAAAGAGATCTTTTGGCTCTCTTCTGCAAAAAGTGATCTACTTGTCCCTCTCTAGCAATTCTATCTGCTTCTCAACTTCTCTCATTTTCCTTTTCACTCAAGAAAAGACAGGAATTGGACACTTTAGGATGGCTGGTAGCTGTACAGTTTTGTACACCATCATAAGGAAGTCCAAGGCCAATGTCTATTTGTTACGTCCTGGACTGGTTTACTGGGAGCCTCACCTTTATTGTCACCATTGGATAAAGACTCAAGTATCTCCTTATTATGTTTTTTTTGGCAGCTGTAGCAGTCTAATGGTCATCTGCAGATGTGTCTGACCACATTGGTTCTCAAACCACTTGACCTTAAGAGAATGTTTACCAAAACCTCTTTATTTCATCAGTGGCTCCCATTCTCTTCAGCTTCAGCAATCCCCATACAGACACATTGTTCTTTTACTTCATTATTTGCACCAAGTCTAGGAATTTTAAAATAGCTACTGCTACTATATGGTAGCAATTTTCAGAAACACAGATAATGCCAGGCTGCAGCCAACAGGAAATTAAATATGCTGTCCTTGATGTCTTGCTGCCATACATGGATTTAATGACATTTCAGGTTTCAGCAGGCTGTGGAATGAGCACCAGAGATCTGTGCTGAGCAGATTTCTAATGGCATGCAGCAGGATCAGGAGTGGGAGCTGTGGCACTCAGAGGCACACCTCAGTGGGAGGCAGGAGGTGCCAGGCTGCAAGTTCCCTCATTGCCTTGCTGTCTTGCAGACAACAGAAAACAGGACAAGGGAACTGGCAGCCACTCTCCTGTTGAAAGGCAGGGTCTCCTGGAGTGGTTTTTTTTTTTGCCAGAAACATCTTCAAGAAGACATTTTGTGGAAAAAGCTTAGGCATGGACATGACCTCTGCAAGACTGTCAGATCCCTAAATACAACATATTATTTTTCTAGACACTGCAGTCTTCAATCCAAACCCATGGTTATGTGAAATATCTGTCAGTATTTGTCCAGACAATAGGACTAAATCATCAATCTGAAAGTACAGCTGCCATTACCCACAACCAAAGCCAAACAGACCGTGTGTTACCCTTGCAGAAAGCAGAGGGAAAGCGATTTCCTTTCTTCTCCTCCTTTCTTTTTCCACTTCTGAAGACATCAGTAAGTTGTGAATTAAAAAGTAAGGGGAGGTAGCTTTGAGCAGGGTTCAGATAAAGCCATTGTGGGGAGCATGTGGCGCTATTTAAGTTCCTTCTGAACTCTGCCTGTCTGTCTCTGTCCTGTAGATTTTTTGAGGCAGCTTTTGTTAAAGGCGAGTCATGCCAATCAACCCTGGCAGGAGGTCTTTTTAGTTCCAGGTGTTGACAACAGGTATTTGCTTTGGTCTCCTACATCGTGTATCACAAAGGGAGGTGGTGAATTCAGCATTTGTTGGCAGAAAGATGATAGATGACATTTGCTGGCTTAACATTCTACACCTCCAACCATTGTTATTCCAGTTCATGTACTTCTTGGTAATGAATAACTTAAGGCATTGGAAATTCATTTTCCTATGCAGTGGTGGTCTGTCCACTACCATATATACTTCAAAGAAACACTGTGTTCCCTGGTTCTTTGTGCTTTGTTATAGGGAAGCTTTTAATTCAGCCTCTTTTAATTTATCCTTGAGTTTTAATGAGTTGCACTCTATTTTCATCTTAGTCATTTTTATAGAAATCTGATGGTGAATTAGAAACAGCTGCATCCCTTGCAGACATTTCCTAAAAACTACAAGATGCTTAGATGGAATCTGCTTACTAGTGTCTAGGAATGGTCCACTGGGGATAGATATATATTTGTGTACCTTTATTAAATTCAATTAATTATCTGAGAGCATGAAATATCTCACTATCTTTTTTTTTTTCATTCTCCTGTTTTCCTTTCATATGCCATGCCATATATGCCACATTGATTCCAGTGGACTAGAATAGTTCAGCTGGAAGGGACCTAAAATGATAATTAAGTCCCAATAAATGAGCTGAGCTTCAAAACAGGCATGAACCTGTCAAACCCGGGTGGTTTCCCCTCATAATTTCATCACCAAAATTATCTGTTTGGGCCCTTTTCCCTGCAGGTTGAGTTACACCCTGCACCAGCACAACCTCACTGATCTATGAAATTTGGAGAAAAAATCCAGGCAATATTCTAGTTGCAAGTGATATTTCTGTCTACAGGACCTCTCCATCTTCTTTTGGTTTCTCACTCTCCAAGTAGCTCCAGATCACAGAATCAGGCTCAGAGAATGGGTTAGGTTGGAAGGGACCAAGGGACTCAGATCTGGTCCCTCTTCCTTGCTCAAGCAGGGTCATCCCAGAGCACAGAGCACAGGATTGTCTCCAGACAGTTCTGGAATATCCCCAGTGAGGGAGACTCCACAGCCTCTCTGGACAATCTGTTCAGTGCTTGGTCACTGCACAGGAAAGAAGTTCTGCCTCCTGTCCAGGTGGAACTTGCTGGGATAAGTTCCTGCCCGTTCCTCTGGTGCCATTGCTGGGCCCTGGAGCAGAGCCTGGTCCATCCTCCAACACCCTTCCTTTAGATATTTATATATTTGTCAAGTGTGCCATTGCCTCACAGGTATTATTTCAGTGCCTTAGCTCAACTTTATCAAGAATTTTTCAGTCTTTAAGCACCAGGCCAAATAACACCTTTCTCTTTTTTTTTTGTTTTTATCTTTCTTAAAATGTGGTTAACGTTCCTATATCGACTACCCAGAGAGGAGAAGAACTCATTAAAATGGTGGCAAACACACTGAAAGGCTTCCTCTAAAATGGAAAACTGTTTTGACTTTTTGCATTTTATTCTCAAAGAGAGGTCTTTTATCGACTCCAGCTCAGCACCTTGGAGAGAAAAAAGGTATCTTGAAAAAGGCTTTTAAACCCTGAGGTTGGCTGAAGTTTTTTTTTTCCTTTTCCCCAGACTTTGTAAACACTTTTCTCTGTAAAAGTAATGCACATAATTGTGGGGTCTTCCATCTTTTTATGAGCAATATAGTCTAAGTATCATAAATCTCAAAAAAAAGTTCTTTTGGTTTTGGTCTTTTTTCTTTCTTTTCCCCTGTTTTTGGATGGAACTTATCCAGTTAGGGAATAAATGCAGAACACAAAGATGTCATTTTCTTTCTTAAACAAGGTCAGTATCCTGACAATAAGGGCACTTTAAAAGCTTTCTCTCATGCATGTGTTCATGGGGGAGAAGGAGCTGATCAATGTCCTTTAAGGTTTGCAGGTTTCTTTTTAGGACTTTTCCTTAGGTTCATTTTTTTCTTCTTTTTATTTTTCCCTGTTAAAAGTGAACTAAATATTTTATTTTCTAAGAAAGAAATAAAACATCATTTACATTGCCATATTTTAGCAAGCAAAATTAATCTGGTCAATGTCTGATTTCAGGTTTTTGTCCTCTACTTTTAATAGTTAATAAACATATCCACAATACTATATGAAAAAATATCTGGTCATTTGCTTTGCAGGCACAGATTGGCTCCACATCCTGCAAACCATGAGGCAGGGCTGCAGTTTTATTAAAGTACTACTCAGAGAGGTCATATCATGAGCATTTTCTTCAGTTGCCAGTTTAGGACTCCTCTTGATAAACAAGAAACGACAAAGTATTCCTGGTTTTCTCAGTGATGGTCTCACAAAATGAAATTTATGTCTCCTAACTTGGGCTCTAGTTCCATGTTACTCCACCATCCTCCCATAGGAGTCAATGAAAAGAAATTATTCCAAATTCAGATTTATTTATTTCTGCCTCTAGTCACAGCCTCAAAGTGCTTTTGA
>NW_005054377.1:1130938-1134533 GCF_000277835.1 Geospiza fortis | reverse complement strand
CCAACCCCTTGCCATGGACAGGGACACCTTGCAGGTTGTTCAGAGCCCTCTGATACACAGACTGATAGACAGTTATTGCTCTATCATTATATTTATCTTGCCTAGAAGTATTTGATATACTGATTGTATAAATACTATTGTTTAAAAGACCCCCTGGTCTTAGGAGTGGGCATGTTACAAATACCAAGATACGCTGAACTGATTCAAAAGGTAAAGCTTGAAAAAATGACATCATTAATGCATAGAGAAAAATAATGCTGCAGATGTTGGTGTGATTTAATTTTGCTTAGAAAAATGAAGGTACTTGAGCTGTTAAGATATGCAGAAATGTGGAGTAATTTACATGATTAAGTGTGAAATTTTTGGAAGGGCCATACTTCCAGGTTTTCCCAAATAAATTTTTTTCACTTAATGTTGCTTGAAAACCCTGTAGCCCAGCAAAGTGTCTGCAACATCAGTGTCTGTATCTGGCGTGGGTCTCATTCAGCCAATCATCCATGCCCAAGCTTGCAGCAAAACCTGAAGTCCTCGTGGAGGTGGTTGGAACTGCTCATGTGTTTAAGGTGAAGAATGTTCCTCAGAGCTCAAAATCAATCTCAAAATCTCTTAAAAAAGCTTAAGACACCTCAGTCCTGCTGATCCACAGCCAGGTACAGGTGGAATCCATGATCTCAGTGCAGTGGCAAATGGGGCAAGGCAAAGATGGAGCTGCACTTCTCCTGCTCCCATCTCTTCAGGTAGTTATAACAGTACTTTAACATAATTTTGATGCTGATTTCATTACCGTGTTTAAAGGAAGATCAATGTAAATGTATGATATCAGCTACCTCATATAAAAGGCTTTTATATAAGCAGGTGGTTTTGGACCTTGCCTCCAGCTATACCTTTTGATCATTTAGAAGGCTACTGATGTACCCCAGGCAACTTACGTAAAACAGTTATTTGTACTCATTTAATGCTATACCTTTAAACACCCCTTTAATCTATTTGCAGCTGTAAAAGTCTCACAGTATGGAAATGCTTTAAAGGAGTAGGCTTAACTTCCACAATTAGGCCGAATTTTATTTTTCTGGATAGAAATCTTGTCCTCTTTCTTCAACTTGTGCAATCATGTGCACATCCAAACACACACTCAGAATTTACCTGTTCTGAGAAAATCCCTAAGCAGAAGCTCCTGTATCAGAAATAGATGGCAAAGGACTGGCTGAGCAGGGGCTTCTATGTCTATGTCAGTAGGTGCACTTCGGTATTTCAAACAATTCAGGAAACCTGCTAATCTTCACAAATAAAATGAAATGTGTTTGTACTTAAAGAAAAAATGTTATAATTTCTGTTTATTTCTTGATTTTGTGTGTAAGTTCCATGTGATAGACAGTGTAAACCAATTAATTACGTGGCCAAAGATGAAAACACAGAGATTCCTCACTGTGATTTACCTGACTAAACTTATGTCATGGGAAAGTTTGTCCCAAGGTTTGCAAACCACTGAGAAAAGAGTCTACTGATGTAATTCTTTATTTGTTTATGTGATTGAACCAGATACTCTCTTTTCTCTCTGGTTTTGTTTCTCAGGTCACAACAACAAACAGTAAAGTCCAGGTAAAATAAAAGAGCACTTTTTGCAGCTTAATAATGTAATTTTCAGTTATGCTGTGTGCTCATGTGCTCTGTGCTGTGATCAGCGATATATGTGCACAGCAAATCCATTTTATTAATATCTTTAATTGCTTCCAGAAGGTTCTGGTGTTTTATTCTGCCAAACCAGCCATAGAAAGACAATTAGATATCAGTTAACACATTTACTCTTCTTATTGTTTTTTGATAGCAACCATCATAAAACAATATAAGCATTCCTTCCCCATAATGATATTCTGGGGAGCCAGGTGTTCTGCATGTTAGAACAAAATTACTGCCTTTTCTAAATAAAAGCTCTGTGAACACTGTGGCAGCAGAAGGTGGAAGGAATGTAATGAAATAGTTACATGCTCATATGGAATTTCCCCTTTGGATTCTTTTGTGGGAGCTTCACATGTACATATGCACACACACATGCACGTGATTTCTTTTTTTGCCTTCAAAGTGGTGTAATCCATGAGCAGACCCATTTCTGTAGCTTTTGGTGAGATATCTTCGAATACTAAAACCAAACAGGGACACCTATGAGTAAACTAGTCGTAGAGCTTCCTTTTCTAAGTAGTTACTTTCTTCTACAATTATATTTCTAAGAGAGAAATTACATCAGAACCCAAACTGGCCATTTGGCTCCCCATTGGCTGTGAAGGAAGTCTGGCATGGTTCTATCTGCAGAATTTGTTGTGTTGGCATTTAATGTGATACAAGATTCTTTATATTCTTTCTACTTTTTGTGCAAAGTTCAGGACAGAAAAGTCTTTCTGAATAACTACATTTATTATTGCTGTAATACACTGATAATTATAATTATTAATAATTGCTCTTGCTGTAAACACTGATATCAGAAAATAATTTTGATGAGCACAGTGAACTCCATCCTAGGAGCTGATACTAATTTATGCTCAAATTCTCCTATTTGAAGGCTATTCTGCACTGTTTTAATGACTAAAATCCTTCTATTTTTCTATATTTCAAGTGGAACCCTTTTATTCAAAGCTTCTTTGCTTAGATAATTAGATAGAGTTTGTGTTTCATGGCATATTTCATTAATCTCTCCCTGAATATTCATCACAATCAGAGACAGAATCATAAATATAAATTGATTTAGAAGATGTTGCACAATGGAAAAAGATGCCTCATAGAAAATGAAAGCAGAATTGTAAAATCAAACCAAGTGAGAACTAGAAAAGAAATTAAAACAGTGCAAAAAGATTCAAATGCAGTCAGAAAAAAGTAGAGTAGGTTGTGCATGTGAGTTGAGCACAAAGTGGAACAGATTGTTTACCTCAGCCGCCATCCAGGTTCAGTGAATTCTTGCTTGGGTGTACATAACTTTCCCAATGGTGGGATGTTTTCTGCAGCATCCTTGTTATTTGGCAAAACCTAACCCAAACTTGATTTTCCACAGGTTTGCTTGTTGAATTTGCCCTAGAAATGTGCCAGCTCTAAAAGGAGTGAGTGAATCATATTGGCAATTTCTTTTTTTGTTGTTCTTCAGCTTTTATCTGAGAGCTGGAACACCTAAATGATTAGTTTTTTAAATAACAATCTAATCTTGTAAATGTATAGATTGTATGATTTATAACCACATTGCAATGTAAAATATGTTATTTATTTTGTAAGTATATGCAAATATATGTTTATTTAAAGAACTATGTTTGTGACATTGTCACAGAAACCTCTCTATTCACATGGCTTCTCTTGACAATCTATAAGGGACTTCAAGAATAACTGCACTGATAATTCTTTCATCCTTCTTCTTCTTCTGCGTGACTTTGACCCAGACAGCTTCCCTTTCACCCTGGATATTCCTTCTTGTTTCTTTACTGTTGCATTAAATAAATCAGCATCCCATCACCTTTAACTATATTCTTTTTGATTTTGCACAGCTCACTCCTGTCAGTTCCCATCTTGCAGTCCTGACTGCTGCTTCCCCATGTTCTTGTCACCTTGCAATACTCAC
>NW_005054377.1:1107531-1130928 GCF_000277835.1 Geospiza fortis | reverse complement strand
GGTTGGTCTTTTGGTTTTGCCATGAAGCTCAGAAATCCCTTCCCATGCATTTTTCTAAATGAACTTTCATGGTTCAAGCTCTCTGTTTATGGGATTAAGGACAAATGGAGTGTGCGTCATGCATTAGTGTTTCCAGCTGTCCAGAGCACAGTTTGTTCTCTAAAGCTGTGCAAAGCAGGTCCTGCCCATGCTCTATAAAAATTATGCAACACTTTCTGTCAGGGAAAACACCATTCAACAGCAAAAAACCTCTGATGACTGAGGATTGAGAAAATTCCAAACATTTGAATCCTCACATTTAGCAATTAACATGATACAACACCTCCAAACATTTTCAAAGTGTAGGTTTTGACAGTCATTACATTGTGAACCCACAGACTTCACTGAAAGCTCTCTTTGCACCTCTGTCCAGCTGTTTCTCATGAGAAAAGCCAATAATTTATACTTTTTCTCATATAAAAATCCCCTCTAATATTGGAGAGATATTTAAGAACTATCCTTAGTGCAAAGGGGATTGAATCAAAAACCTTTGGGTTTAAAAGTATTATGTGCTTGGTTAAAAAGATCCAAACATTTACAGGTCAACAGGAGCAATAAATGTCATTGTGGATCAGCTTTTCTGGAGATACAGAATGTTTGTTCATCTTCATCAGAACTGAGGCTCAAACACTAATTATTCACTTAGGTCTGAATACGTAGACACTTGAGGTGTCTACAAATATAATGATCTGATAAAATAGTACACCTGGTTCAACTGCTTTTGTAGCTGGAGGACCAAGATTGAAAGCAAGGAAATTTAACTATTCCATGCTTTTTCACAACGTTTCTGTCTGCCTCTGAAGGAGACCTTTTGATCTCTTTTGCTTTCATTTTCCAGTCTGGAGAATGGGAGTAAAATCAAGCTCATGGATTGCGTTGCTGGACCTGTCAATAAATGCACTGTAATTTCAGACTTAGAGCAAAAGAGCTCAGTGCCAAGTTAATTATAACAGAAATTGTTTAACAATTATATTTATATGTGTGTGTGGGGGGGGGATGTGTGTGTGTGTGTTTGACTGAAGAATATAGAGAGGTGGGCATAAATTTTGTGTGTTCACATTGATAAATATGTAAAGAAAAGGATTCACTGAAGTTGACCGTGGCAGTGAAGATAGAAGAGATGCAAATTTACAAGCCAGTAATCAGATGCCACCTTCTGGTTCATGGAGAGAAGGAGAAAATCAATAGTCCTCACACAAATAAAACAGACTGATTTGTGGGATCTGTCTGCAATGTCTGTACACACAGGGGGGTGTGGACTTGGTTATTTTCTGTTTAAGATCTCTCAGTCACAGAACATGGTCACACAGGCATCTGGAGAAGACATTCTCTAAAAGGGACAAAGGAGGGGCAGTGAAGAAAGACAGAGAGAAAGAAGGAGGAGGAAGAGTGGAGAAGGGACAGCTTTGTTCTCAAAAGGGAGTACAGGTCATCTCTAGCCCATCAGGGATCCCACAGTGCATCTTGCTGAGTCCCAGGGGCTGCTGAAGTGAGATTGGAGTTTCTGAGCACTCCTTGCTCCTATTCCTGCCTGGGTGTCTGGTGCAGCATCAGAAAAAAAAGAAATGTACATAAAAGATTTGTACAAAAGCTATCCCAGCCTCTTAAAATTCAGTACACTGAAAGTGCACTAAACACTAAAAACCCACAAAAACCCCCAAGCCTGCCAAAGCAGTTTTTCTAATGCCACTACTCTAGGATCCCATTCTAAGAAAGAAATTAGAAACACTTGGAACAAACATCTGTTTTTGCTGTGGTAATTTAAAAACTGAGAATGATAATTTCACTTTAAATGCATTATTTACAAAAACTGATTTAACTCCTATTTAAGGTGATGCTAAGATAAATTTAAAAAAACATTTTAGAGGCACCATTTGTCATTATTCAGTGATATAATTTCAATAAATTAAAGATAATATTCAGAATCAAATTAATCCCCTCATGTATTTGAGCTCTCAAGTCAGTCTTCTTACAGGTAAGACAGGCAAGAGCAGAACAGGGAATTGTTATAACATTTTTAAAGTAAAATGCTTTAAATCACACCTTATTAACTATAGCTTGACAGATTATCTGATGCATTCTTAATACTAATGACTTTGCAAGAAAAAAATAAGAGCCACACACCTTTTTCTTTACCATCTAAATAAGTAAAGCTGAACAAGGATGTAAATATTTGCTTGGTCAGGGTTTAAATAAATTTTAGACTTTAAAATTATGTAGAATTTCATCCTAACTTATCAAAGGTCAATATTTTTATTTTCTGTGGTTCTCAAAGCTTTTTGTTTAATTAACTCTCCTTTCAGCCTATAGAAAATAATTTTCATTTTAATTTTGCAGTTTATTCATCAGTTACCTGGCATTGTTCCAACTGCAGTTTTCTTTGTTGATTTAAACAGCTGGAAGCTGGAGCAAGAGAGGGGAATATTTACCTAATGAGTGCAACCCTGTACTGTCAGTGTTGGGTTTTTTCCTTGGAATCCCACATTAATATCCACAGAAACAGATTTGGTACAAATTGGGAGTAAAATGTCAGTCACTATGTAGTAAATAAGACTTTAATTCTCCTTTTACATGACAAATATATTTATGAAAACCTATATATTTATTTAAATAAATTAAGAATATTTTAGCATTTTCCCTGGGTTACCAGGAAGTACCAAAAAGTACTCTGCATTTTGTGTTTTAGCAGCCAAGAATAAACAATGAAAGCAGAATTCTTTTCTTTGAAAAGCAAGAGCACCAGGTGAAGAGCAGTGATGACTTTTTGCCTGCATTTTAAAATTATTATTAAAATAGACCTTTTACTGCACAATGATACATTTCAAACTACCGCAGCTGTAATTTACCAAAACACATGGTTCATTGTCATTTGAGTTCAACACTATTGTCCCAGCAGAACACAGCAAAATTCTGCATTTTTCCTCTGAGACGAAAACTCCTGTGGTCATTAAGAAGTCTGTATGATTAAAGTCCTGCCCAAAATTTATAGTATATGCACAAGAGTTGACTAGCAAGTTATGCCTGGTTTTTTGTTTTCCTCCTCCATATTAAGACTATTTTGTCCTGGTTTAGGAACACATGTACAGTTTTCTTGAGCTGACTTTTCAGCAGAACCACAATTTTATTTTAACTGTAAGGAAGGAGTGCCTATTTCAAATCTCTGAGTTCCTGATTCAAACCGATCTAGGGAAAATTCTTTAAAGGAGCTTATTTAATATTAGTAGACAGATCACTAATAGGTTGCAAAGGGAATGCAGAAAGCCTGAAGACCTATAAGATTACCAAGTTGTGTCTTTGTATTTATCCATCTGTATCCCTAAACTAACGTACATGTTCAAAGGTGTTTGTGTTGTTTTCGAACTCAGAAAATGTGCAGATATTTGGTGTATGGTCACACATGTTGCCTGTCTGACTACAACTCCAGGGAAGTCTTTAAGGCTTATTTGGTCTGTCCTTCCTAAATGAACAGTAAAAATATAATGTTGGTTCTGATAATTGCCTAGTTAACTGACTGTGAAACAGAGAAGAGCAAAAATATGAATTGTTTTGCTCATATTTTAGTATCATGTTTCTTTCTAAGTATTGCACTGATATCTGCAATATGTATAGGGAATTTCCCAACCAAAATATTAAGCTCAGCAACTAAAGCTATCAAGGTTAAGATCTAAGTTCCTCTTATTTAATAAATACCTGTAAGTTTGTGGAAAACACTGGTGAAATCTAAAAGGCTACAGAGGTGGAAGTTGAAGAAAGTAGTTACACTGACATGGTTCCTGGTTTGGATTTGGATTTCATCCTTTGTCTCCCCAGAAGTCCCCATGATGGTGTCTGTTTGGGCACATGAATGGAGAGCCAAAGGATCTGATGTTGCTCATTTGTTCATAATAACTTGTCAGTCAGAAAAACCTTTGTCCTTCCTCAGGAGAAGACTGATGTGAATGGAGGGTTTAATAACTCTGCTGTTGAGTCAAAGAGGATCACCCAGGAAATCAGGGATGCAACAGATCAAAATTAGCTGCATCAGGAGAGGGAATTATCAATATTGTTGGAAGAATGCACTTCTTTGGTCAACACTGTCCCATGAACTTTCTGCTCACAGAGCTAATATGGTTCATGAACATTTCCCAATAGGCAGTTTGTCCATGGCCAACCTACCTGGAGAAGCAAGAGAGTTTCATGATGTGAATGTGGCCATTCTGTGCCAGAACTTAGAACCAGAGAGAGCCTTCCAGCTCTTCACTTTATCTTCAAAAGATGCATCTCAAGAATTATAGCCCCAGAAGCCCATTGACTCTGAGCTTTTAAGATGAAATTTGACCAATTAATGCTCTGACACACTGTGGTATTTTGTGGTTGTCCAAAACAGCAAAGCACTGCCTGAGAATGTGTTCCTAAGTTATGGCATTACATTTCTTCCTAAATTTTGACTGGCTCATCCCATGTGTTTTATGGCTTTTACGCATTGCAGATTTGCATCATTTTTTATCCTGCAATGTGCAGGCGTGTTCCCTTCACAACTGACTTAGTAGCTAATATATTACATGAATATTTCAAATTATTTCTTCTAAGGCTTCCTGTGTCAGGAATTAATGCCACCTACCCATGTCAAGAACCTTCTTGAACTTCAGTTTTATTGCTTACCTTAAATAATCAAAACAAATTTCATCTGACAGCTTTATTTATTGCATGTCAGTTCTGTTGGAGTGATAATGAGCTTCTATTCATCCCACCAGGTTGAGATATTTTCATATTTTCATTGACATTGAGGGGCTGGAGCGTGTCCAGGGAAGGGAACGGAGCTGGGGAAGGGGCTGGAGCACAGGTCTGATGAGGAACAGCTGAGGGAGCTGGGAAAGGAGCTCAGCCTGGAGAAAAGGAGGCTCAGGGGGGACCTTCTCACTCTCAACAACTCCCTAAAAGGAGAGTGGAGCCAGCTGGGGGTGGGGTCTTCTACCAAGAAAGCAATAGGACCAGAAGAAATGGCCTCAAGCGGCTCCAGGGAAGGTTTAAATTGGACATTAGGAAAATTTTCTTCAGAGAAAATATGGTCAAGCCTTGGAACAGGCTGCCCAGACCAGTGATGGAGTCACCATCCCTGGAGGGATTTAAAAGCCATGTAGATGTGGCACATGGGGGCATAGTTTAGTGAAGGCCTTGGCAGTGCTGGGGTTAATTATTGGATTTGATGATCTTAGAGGTTTTTTCCTAACCAAAAAATTCTAGGACTATTTATGTAGTAAGTCTCATTCCTGGAATGTATTCCTTGAATAAGAGGAATCTGAATGTCCCAACTCATGTTCCACCTTAGTATCATGGACAGCAGGGACACAGGACCTCAGAAGCTCAATGACCTCCAGTGTTATTGAACTTGGGCTGCAGATCCTTGGTCAGGGCAGCTCTGGCAGAGATTAGGGGGGATAATGTATTTCTGTATCCATAGCTGTGAACAGGACACCTCACATGACTCCAGTGACTCTCTCCAGCCCTGACTGAGTACCTGCACCAGGTGAAACCATCAGCACAAGGCTTGAAGTGATGATTTCTCCATGTGATGGAAAAAAGAGAAACAATAGTACTCGCACCATGATCCATTCATGCTACTTAAAATTCCAGTTATGTATCCCACGTTTTGCCATCCTTTTGTCTCATTTCACACCCTGTGTGTGGGCACCATACTCAAATAAATATGTTTGTAAAATATGTTTCTGCAAAATATTCAAATAAATTAGACTGTTCAGTAAATCTGTCCTGTTTGCTGTTATTGAAGGGAGTTACTTTTCAATAATATATTATATACAAGAATGTCTCTAGCCTTAAATTAAAAAGTTCTTCAGATTCTTTTGTAAGACAATCCAAATACCTGCTGTTTCTGTCTTAAGGTATTAAGTAGGAGTATAACAAAAAAATATTCACACCTGGAAACATTCTAAGGAATTTAATAAAAATCATACTGATAACATATAGATCAGCATATAGAACAACTTATCTCCTGTGGAAGAATATATTCAATCCTATGGAGGGAAAAAATTCATTGTTCAATTTGAAGCACTTAAGAATTTCTGAGAAAATTTCCTTTCCTTTTCCCCCAATGACACTCTATGGGAATTTTCCATAGGGGGCTGATGCCAGAAAATCACAGACTCACAGAATGGTTTGGGTTGAATGAGACCTGGAAGATCATCTAATTCCAACCTCTCTGCCATGGGCAGGGACACCTTCCACTATCCCAGGTTGATCCAAGCCCCATCCAACCTGGCCTTGGACACTTCCAGGGATGACGCAGCCACAGCTTCTCTGGGAATCTGTGCCAGGGTCTCCCCACCCTCACAGAGAAGAATTTATTCCTAACATCTAATCTAAATCTAATCCATATATCTCAAGGATGAGTGATGAAAAAAGTGAAAACTTTTCAACCAGCTCATGACATTTCCTACAGATCTTGACCTCCTACACCTAGAACTGAGAGGACATGAAACATGTGCTGTAATCCACCTCTGAGCGGCAAAAACCTCTTAACACCAGACAGAAAAGGCTTTTTCTTCCAGAGGTGGACGTGCCCAATGTGCAGCCCTTGCCAAGAAAGAAATTTCCAGCAGAAGCCTAACAGCTCCCATTGTGCAGAGTGGACTGAGATATTAAACACTAGGCTTAAAAAGATTAAAAAAAAAAATCAACTTTTCCAGTGCTCTGATTAATGTACCTGAAAAATGCTTTAAAAGAGCCAGTCAGCTTTCATCTGAACAGGTCAAGAAGGGAGAGGCACCTTTAGAGCACGCATAAAGAGTGTAAAATGCTCAGTTTGGGTTGCGCCTTACCTGATGAATTCTGATTGCATCCTCATTTGACTCGTTTAAACTGTTACTAAATGTTCTTTAACACCCAGTGAACTAAACACATTGAGGAGAACTTAGTTTGAAAGCTATTATCGTATTCATTTCTTTTACACTTCTGAGAACATTGCTTATGGCACCTTACGAATTCCTGTGAATTCCCTTTTTAGTACCTTAGATAGAGGGTGTGAAAGAGAATATGATCAAAATTAATGCTGAAACATCTCCATAGGCAAAATACTGCCTGGAAAATCAGGCCTTAAGGAGAATTCACTGTTCAGCTTTGGCTTTACATTCACAGCTGAGTGTATTCTAAGTGTTTTATATGGAAAGTAACATAGATATGAGCACTTGGCTTCCCAGTGAATTAGGAAATCCTACTGTTCTACCACTTTGTGAAAAGTATTGGAAAACCAGAGATGATACACAATGTGTAAATTGCAAAGACTCTCTTGTTCAAAGACATTGCTCTCCCATTAACAACAGGCCTCAAGACCTGCAAATGAAGGCCGAAATATCACAGAATCATAAAATGGTTTTGGGTTCGAAAGAGCTTTAAAAATTGCCTAGTTCCACCCCCTGCCACAGGCAGAGATGCTATTCAGTATCCCAGGTGCTCCAAGCCCCATTCAACCAGGCCTTGAACACTTCCAGAGATGGGGCAGCCACAGCTTCTGTGGACATATGAAAATGACCAGCTGGCATTTTATAAATAAATCAAATCACAACTTTTTAAAACAAAATTTTTCCAGTCCAAGGTGAAGTCAAATAATGGACACAGTACTGCTGTCGAGAGGGGTAGCACTAGACTGTTGCTATATGGAATAAGAGGATTCTGTAATTTAGTGTTTAGGGGGATGTATTGTGTCATTCCTGCCTTGTACCTTCTTATCAAATAATAGTACATGATCTAAAAGCCAAAATTTTTCTCCCCATTCTTTGCAGAAGTAAAGGGTGAATGTACAAAACTGAATTTCTGAGAGGTTTTGTATAAGTCAATTATCACTGAAGCAACTAACAAAATCAGCCAAGAGGTAATCTTTTTACTAAATTCATATTCCCACTTATGTTCTGAGAGTCAATTTTCCCCTTTAATGCATTATTTTAGACAGACAGTTGGAGGTGATATAGTGCAAAGTGCCCATAATTTCAATATTTCTGCACCCAGGTGTGATTTGAGCCTTGCTGGTTGTGATTTTTTTTCAATTAGCTTCCCTTTATATTACAGGATCTTCTCTGATGAGCAAAAAGTCTAACCAAAAGTGTATAATATCCTCTGACATGAGATGCTTCTGGGGATAATCAGACCTAGGAAATGTTCAAGTACCATATAGAAATGCAACCAAATTTGTATAATGTATCTAACATTATGTACAATGCAGATATCTGTAATCACATGCTCTAACTTTACAGAAAGGAAGGAGAAAGGAAAAAATGAAGGAGGGAGGAAAAGCATTTTCAGGAATCACAGTGCAGCTCATTTGAAATAAATATCTCAGAAGGTGAGATTAATTATTTGCTTAAATTTCCCTTGCTCTGTGTTGGCTTTGCTGAGTACTGCAGGAAACCAGCTCTGTGGACATTTTTAGTTGGGCGAGATGTGTCCCATGTGTGGTGTTTATGTCAGATGTGACCTGATGGATATAACCACCTACCACCTCTCCTGGGGCTCTAGCCTGACATTAGACATAGAAACTTGAATATTCTCTGTCTTCAAGAGCAAACCTGACAAACTGGGGGTTAACAGCAGAAAGGAGGCGAAGCATCGTGTACTTTTCCTGTCTACACAATACCCAGATGGCATCAATCTGGTATCCCTGAGAAATCCCTTGATAAATTGCAACATACAAGCAGATTGAGACAGTGGGCTTGCATAAAATCTGATGTGCATTTAGAAGGAGAAGAATATCTCTGTTTCCTGAAAATAATCATTATTTTCAAACAGTTCCTCACACAGCATTCACGAAATGCACTTGGTTTGCATGTGTATGTGCACTTTTCTCTCCTAATCCTGTCGATTGCACTGTATTTTAAAGTCAGATGAAAGGAAGAGCAAGCAAACAGGGTTTTTTCCATGGCTTTGATGTCACTAATGTTCTGTCAACTGGCTTATTAAACCATACACTCTTAGTACTCTAAGCAAAAGCTTGAGTGCTTTACAAGGTGTCTAAAAATATACTGTGATCCTTAAAAGTATGATCATACTTATTGGACAAGACACTAAATAAAAGATGATGCTCAAGACCTCTTTTATATTTTATTCACCTCTACATATAAGTTTAACCAGAGCGGCAGAATTTTCCATTCAGTCATAGTCGGTTAGGGAAGTCTTGTGGAGTCTGGAGGTGAGGTTTTTACACTCTGTTTTAAAAACAGTTTAAACAACACCATCCAGCTAATTTCCAGCATGGAGCAATCTGGAATGAAAATGACACTGAGAGAAGAAATTGCTTGCAGCATTATTTTGTTGCAATAGAATACAACAATCCCACAAAGGAACAGGGGGATCAGTGATAAGTGTTGAGCTCACAAGACTTATACATAGTGCAAAGCAGCTAAAAATCTGCACTGAATCCCAAGCCTAAAGTGACCTGTTGTCCTGATGACAGCGACTCCATTCTTTCCCTTCAAAGAAATTTCTTTACTGCTCCCATTCCCTGAAGGTTTCTATACTTGTCCAACCCCGGCAGAATTCCTGAATTCATTCCAGGACATTAGAACTAAATGAAGAGAGGTTGGAAAAAACGTGACCATTTGGCCAGATTTTCAGCTGGTGCAACCTACTTTCTCTTTCTCATAAAGATTTGTCTCCAGACTTTCTTTTGAAAGAAACATAAATCTATTGAGCCCTGAAAAACTTTATAAGCTACTTATTCACAGAAGCACAGGATGGTTTGGTTTGAAAAGACCTTATAGATAATTTATTTCCAAACCCCTGCCATGGGCACAGACTCCCCTTAGGTCCTTGTTCCTGCAACCCATAAAGTGAGGATGCAGTGCTATTCCCCAAACTTTGACTTAGAATGACTTTTAAAATAATTACTCCAAATTTTGAGAAGGTTTTGTATTGAACTTCTGGGTCTGTTGACATTAGCACTGACTGCTTTTCGCTTCTGTGGGACCAGAATATTTTGCTTGGTTTCCTTTCCAACTGAACAGAAAATGTTTCTTTAGTATTTGTTCTATTACCTTATCTCAGATATGTTTTTTTCTTTTTGCTGCTGAGTAGCATTCCCAATAAAACTGGGTCACAGGAGTAACAAGAGGGAGCTTCAGAAGACGAGTAGCTCTTGCTCTTTCCCTGCTTTGTGTTTGGTACTTTAAGCCTCTGCAGAGCTTTTAATCCCAGATCTCTGGATGGGATTCAACAGGCTTAGCAACAAAACATAAAAGCTTACCAAAAGTACCCCAGAAAGGACTGCATTCTGTCTGCCTTTTTCCTAGCTGATTGTTTATTCTTCCTGCTTTCATATCTACCATTTTTAATTATTTTTCCTTGTTTTTGAAAGCCATGTACTCTTGCTTTGCGTTTGAAAAAAATCATCTGGCTTGATAAACCCATGCAGTCATGCTGAATGGGGAATATGCATTTCTACTTCCAAAGGTAGCCTCCAGGTCAGCACATGAAAATTCCGAGGTCAAAATGTTGTCAGTAATGAGATCTCAGTATTTCAAAAGTTCACATAGCTCTTTATACAATGCAGGAGAATCCCTCTGTTTCCTCTGGTGCTGTTTCATGTTAATTTGGAAGCTGCAAACCAGCATGAAACGTTTCAAATAAAACATCAGAACATCTCGGATCCTAATTTATGGCTTTTGCAGAATGCTGGGGTTGAAGCTGTTGAATTCTTAAGAATGAGAGAAAAACAGTATGTGAACCTTAAGAATGTAGGAGAGAAATGAGAAGTGAGTTAATTGCAAATGTTCCAAATATATATTTTACATGGAGAAGAGACCCATTTTTTCCTGCTTTACACTCCATTAAAAAAGGCGCAGTTAATAATGATTTGTTTTATTAATATTTTTCCTCCTCCCCTCCCTTTTCCAAAGGATGCCTGAAATTGTAGGTATAGATTTAAACCCATGAGACTTGTTCACCTTCTTCTGATAGCCCTTAGAGCAACTCAGATGCTCCTGGTAAACTCATTCCAATTTTGCAGTACATTTTGTGGCAGAAGAAGAGGACCTGGAAGTATTTGTCACTGCAAACAGAAAGATTTGAACTCTAATACCCAGAAGTTCTTCACCAAGTTCCTGAGGAAAAATTGACACCAAAAGTCCAACAGACCTGCAGATCAAGGTTCCACGAATAGTAAATCCTGATCACCTGGAAGCCTTGATACTTTTATGAGAGAATGGCTTATTTTAAAGTTTGAACCACTTATTTTTCATCTTTCCTTCCTCATTTATGCTCCAAGGATTTGAAGTATAAATGAGCAAGAAGTAGAGAGCAAAGGGGTTATGAAACAAATTCTCATGCTTCTTAAGCTAAACAAAAATGTGGGCATCATGAAAATAATGTAAATTTAAGAAGTAGCATTTTTCTACAGGCATTGAGGTCTACAGTTTGTGAGGAGACAAGAACTACATGAAGGTTAACAAATATTAGTGTAAAAGAGGGAGTTGAGCACAAGCTTTTCTTTCCAACTTCAGAAGCATTTCTTTGAAAGCCAAATACTTAGAGGCTGGCCTCTCGTTCTGGGCTGTTCTAAAGTATGAGTACCCTTTTTCTTTTAAAACACTTCTTAAACTATTTTAGAATTCTTATGTAGCTCTGTATGTGCCACTTTTATAATTTGTTCACAAAACATGTTTATTGAGCATCTATAGTCCAAGGCCCTGGAGCTTACAGAAGCAGGGATCCTCTCTGAGCTGAGCCCAAGCTCTGAACCTTTAGTTTTGTCTGCCATTGATGTTTGCATCCATCAGAAAATGCTGACACACTGGACTTCCAAACCTTCAGAAACAACTCAGAGATGCAGAAAATGTGATTTTCTCCCTGCCTTCTACTCCTTAAAACAAACCCAGCAGGGTATATCAGATGTAGATTGAAGATTAAGTGATAATTACAATCAATATCTTTTCCATGCCCCATTCTCCAAATAATATATATTTCAGTCAGTGCACTTTGGGGATTTATCTCTGTGAGGCCTGTTTCTGCCCAAATCAGTGTGTCTTTCCCTTTGATATTCCCACAGTGTTCACATATACCCTCAAACATACACAGCCCTGGGTAATATGTCTCCAATGCGATGAAATCAATGGGAACACAGCCTTTTTTGCCTGACAGTATTGTCAGGGTGTATTATCTGGTTTAGGCTGTGGCTTCAGTTCATAGCAGTCGTCAGTTAAATTTCCCTTTCTGAAGCTGAGCAAAGTGTGGTAATGTCACAGCCACAGGCGACTGCCGCTCACAGGACGGTTTACCGGTGGAGCTTAGCCTCCTGGCTTGTCACAGTGTATATATCTCAGGGTCTTCTTTTCCTTCCTACTCAGAGATTTCCAAGAATGTTGCCTGGAGCAGTCATGGGATGCAAAAAAAGAGAGATTTTTGTTCTGCACTTAGCAACATTACCACACTTCACACTCAGTTTCTGATAAGGGGAAATTTAACTGACTGCTCTGAACTAGATATACCAGATAATACACTCTGACAGTGCTGTGGATAAAGGCTGGCAAACCTACTAATTTATATTTCATTATCTCTGCACTTGGCTTAATCTGTTATCTCTTACTAAACGTTAGCAAGCTCACAAAGAGCTGCACTGAACAGCAGAAAATGGAACCACAAACACCTCTTGAACACAGGGTGGCTTCTGTGCCAGAGGGTAGATGGGGCATTTCGGCTACCCAACCCTCCCAAAAGTGAACCCACAGCACTGATGCATGGACTGCTCTTTAAACCAAGGTTTGTATCCCCATACAACCACCTGTCTGTCAACACAGAGTGGGATTTTTTCTTCCCTGGGTCTCTGAAGGGGCGTTTGTTCCATCTGTAGGTGTTCAAGATAGAGGTTCATCGGGAGAGCTGTGGTTGTCAACACAGCCCACAACTCCAGCTATTTCAGAAGTGGGTGATATACACAGATCAAAATGCTCCCTTGATTTTCAGTCTCCCAGGAATGGCAATATGAGTTATAGCAGGTGGTGATCAAGTTTTAATCTCCTCAAGGCTGAAATTCAAAGTTCAGCATCTTGCACAACATAACCTGCTGTGTCAGTTGTCCATTTTTTTTCCTTGATGCAAGGAGCACGAATAACCCAAAGAGCCATTTTCAAGTTGATATCCAGAGAAGAATATTCAGTATGTGTTATAGCTGATTATCTGTAGGCAATAACTTCTTCCATCACTGAGTAAAGGTAGGTCAAGGAACCAAACCAAAGAAAATGTCATTAAAAGACAAAGTTTACTTAATTACCTGAGAGACATCCTTCAGGGCGAGGTTCAACAGCTGCTGTGTTGCTATAAGGTCTTGGTTATTGCTTACCTGCAGTGAATCTATGGTCATGATACTGAGCAAAAAACCAGGAAAGATAAATTCTCTCTGCAACTGACATAAAGCAAGTCTTTCAGCATGACATAAAGGGAGATCATAAACCCAAAATGCCCTTTTCCTCCCGTGGGAAAAGTGTACTTTATTGCTCCACAGTCAAGTATTCCCCTTATCTCTTCCCACCATGGTGGTTGGAATCATTTCTTTCTTTCTTTCTTTCTTTCTTTCTTTCTTTCTTTCTTTCTTTCTTTCTTTCTTTCTTTCTTTCTTTCTTTCTTTCTTTCTTTCTTTCTTTCTTTCTTTTTCTTTCCCTTTCTTTCTTTCTTTCTTTCTTTCTTTCTTTCTTTCTTTCTTTCTTTCTTTCTTTCTTTCTTTCTTTCTTTCTTTCTTTCTTTCTTTCTTTCTTTCTTTCTTTCTTTCTTTCTTTCTTTCTTTCTTTCTTTCTTTCTTTCTTTCTTTCTTTCTTTCTTTCTTTCTTTCTTTCTTTCTTTCTTTCTTTCTTTCTTTCTTTCTTTCTTTCTCTCTTTCTCTCTTTCTTTCTTTCTTTCTTTCTTTCTTTCTTTCTTTCTTTCTTTCTTTCTTTCTTTCTTTCTTTCTTTCTTCCTTCCTTCCTTCCTTCCTTCCTTCCTTCCTTCCTTCCTTCCTCCCTCCCTCCCTCCCTCCCTCCCTCCCTTTCTTTCTCTTTCTCGAATTTCCCTCTCTCTCTTCTCTTTTACCTCATCCCTTATCCAAAATCCCCAACATCCTCTTATGCTAGAAATTCAGGTGCTAACACTGACTCCTATTCCAAATGCATAATTTATGAATAAAACTCTCTAAGTTTTCTGGACCATCTGACATTTGTCATTCCTTTTTGACCACAAGCATGAAATAGCTTTTCATTTTTAACCTTAAGAAAGTCCAAGATAAGCTTTCAGATCTAAATTAGTCTTTTTCTTCGCATTCTTTGATTTCTAACATTGATGGTCTTCACCACTCAGCTTTTAAAATCCATGAAAACACTTAAACTGATTTGGTTTTGCATCATCTTAAACTACAGAAGTGGCTTTCTTTTGATTTTTCATGACTTACTGACTACAGAATCAAATATTTTTAGGTTAGGATCTTGTTTTCTATCACTTTTAATACACAAAAATGCAGACTTCCTCCTGCTTAGCTGTTTTTTTTGTCTGGATCAGCATTCAATAAACATATTGTGAGATACTGATACGGGCTTGATGAAATTTGGATTTCCTTTTAAATAAAAATCTCTCCAAGGTAAGCACTCTGTGTTTAGAAAACAGACTCTGAAATACAACATGCAGCAATGATTTTTTTAATATAAAATTTTGTCTTTGGCAGAGTTTAGATGCCATTTAAAGGGGAAGCAATGGTACATATCCTACGCATCAGCTAGGTGTGACTCTTTTGCAAGGTAGTAAAGAGTCTTTTCCCCCTTCCTGACTGTATTTTTAATTTTATCATTTTTGTTCCTCCCTCCATCTGAAACATGGGGGACATCTCTAGAAAGAAGATAACTTAGTTGGAATATGGAATCAGTAATTTTTGTTTAAGAAAAAGAACCTAGTAATGTTAAGGAAGAAAGAGAGAAAGGACATTAGATTTTGCATTTCTATGTTTAGGATGCAAGCTGAATTCTTTTCATGTTCAGAGATTATCATCAAAGCACTTTTTAAAGTAGGCTCAATGTGAATGTGAAGACTCCAGGATTGCTTTTTGATTTTTTTTTTATAATTCTCCTAATCTGTTGCTAATCCAGTAATACTAACTTGCTTAATATTTCTAAAAAATGTCTGACATATGGAGAATATGGTCTTGGGCATACATATGCCAGCCTAAGGAATAGGTGATGTGTGTTCTCTTTCTGGCTTGGATGTAAATGTCTTGGATGTCATAAGTCAAGTGGTTTGCTATTTCTATACCTGTTTTAAAATGGGGTAGCCAGTCCCTTCCTCACAGGGGTAGATCAAGAGAGATAAATTTTATAATGATGCTGAACACTACTGGACAGGGAGTAAAGGTGGCTTTGAGCTCCACACTGTCAATTAGGATTGCCCCAGGGCTTGTCTAAATAACGAATGGCTTTTGGAGTAGTTGTGACATTAACAAGCTCTGACGCTGCCCCATTTCTGGCCTCCCTTCAGCACTCCTGGGCCATCTTCCTTTCCATCAGCTGAGGATGGACACAGGGACGCAGCCAAGTTTTTGTCATTTGTCTCGGTGTTTGCTCCATGTTTGGTACGGCCCCTTGCTGAGGAGCTAAGCAGGGTCTTCTTAAAACTCAGCCACCTGCGACCTGTGCCCCTTAGATGATTGTAAGAATAAAAATTTGGAACAAAACCCCACAAATCCATGGCCCCAAATGCTATGGAACCTACTCTCATTAGGAAGAAACATAGATCACAAAGGGTGCTCTGACACCTTATAGCCAAGGTAAGAGAGGAAATAAAACACTCAGAGCCATAATATGATTCTGGCAAACAGAAGCCCAAGACTTTGTTTGATATCCAAGGTTTTGTCCCAGACCTCTCTGATGAGGAATATTTTTATTGACCAAAAATGGGACAATTTTCCACAGCACAAACAAAGGTTAACTAAAGAAAATTCCTCATTCACGCTAAATCTAAAGATGAGTTTAAAGTCTAAAGTTTAATTCTGGGAGAGGACAAAAGCAGTAAAATGGATTCACAGCAGAAATAGATTTTTCAGTCTTATAGTACAGAGAAAATGTAAATATTAAAAGACAATGGTGATATCTGGAAAAAGAAATGTATTTGGAATATAATAATTTTGGCTTAATACATAAATACTTAGATTCTTAAATACTCAAATACTTTTAAAAATTGGAATAATTTTGTCTACTGCAAAACTTTCAAGAGGAGTTGTGTCTAAAAAGAATATCTAATTGAAAACACAGTTTTGCAGTGTCTTTTATGAGATACAGCAACAGTTAGGGCTCAATTCACTTAGTAACCATGCCTGTGTGTGTATGAGCCTCCACTCATCCCGATATCCTGTAATATTCTGGGGTAAACACTCCTCACACTCTCTTGCTGAGTCACAGAACCATAGAATGGTTTCAGATGGCAGGAACCTTAAAGCTCATCCAGTTCCAACACCCCCCTGCCATGAGCAGAGACACTTTCCACTAGACCATGTTCCTCCAAACCCTGACCCACCCGGCCTTGGACACTTCCAGGGATGGAGCAGCCACAGCTTCTCTGGGCAACCTATGCCAGGGCCTCACCACCCTCTAGGTAAAGAATTTCCTCTTAATATTAAATCTAAATCTCTGCCCTTTTATTTTAAAATAATTTCCCCTCGTCCTATCAATATCTGCCCATGTAGAAAGTTGCTCTCCTCATTTTATAAGCCCTCTAAAGTGACTGCATTTTGTTTAAAAATATTGAAATATCCAGGACTCTGTGTCCTGGTGTTCGGAGAATCACTTAAGAGGTGGGACAGCTGCATTTCAGTCTATGCTCAGTGCATGTTTCATTATTTATGCAGAGAGAAATGGCACCACCAGGAATGACAGAAAGCATTCCACCTCAGGGTATGTTCCACACTGATCATGGAGACACTCCCTTACCAACTGAAAGATAAAGGATTAATCCCCTCTGTGCAAAAAAGAGGAACTGAAATGACTTTTCACATCCAAAGCGAATATCCTAACTTGTTCAGCAGAAAAGGATGGTTTACTTCTATGGCAATGACGGGAATCAAACTGGTTTATGACTTTTTTCTTTTTTTACAAATTCCTAAAATTAAATTTTGCAGCAGATGAATAGTAATTTTATACATTTTTGCTTAAAATACAGTGAAATCTTCAATGAAATGGAATTGCTATTTCTCCTCCTTATTCCTGGTCTGTTGCTAAGGCCAAATCAATTAACAGTTACTGCCAAAATTAAAGCAGTGATCAATTCTTTGGTTCCAAATGAAAGAACAAAAATAAACAATCAAACCCCAAACAAAAAACTGACTCACAATACGTAAAAGGAAAGGAAGAGTCATTAAAGGATATGAAAGTTAGCAAGACATAATCTACTTACAAAGATAGGAAAGTGATTTTTTGGTGGTTGTTTTTGCTTAGATTTAGGAAGCAGACAATTGTATTTGTGAGGAGGAGAGTTAAATCCCATAACAATGGAGACATTTCAGTGGAGACTTTCAGCTGTGCAGGTGGATGGGACAGAGTGAGTGTTTCACACACTCTACAGAGAGATGTCCACCCTGTGAGTTTGAGCTCCGTGACAACAGGACTGTAATGCCCCAAATGAAGCTGTCAGGGGAGGTTTAGGTTGGACATCAGGAAAAGGTTCTTCACCCCCAGGGTGGCTGGGCACTGAACAGGCTCCCCAGGGAAGTGGTCACAGTACCAAGCCTGCCAAAGTTCAAGTGTTTGAATAATAGTCTTAGGGTGGGATTTTTGGGGTGCCCTGTGCAGGGCCAGGAGATGGACTTGATCCTGATGGGTTCCTTCCAACTCAGGATGGTCCATTGTTCTGTGATCCTAGAATTCTATGCAGTAGAAGATGAGTAGTGTCAGGGAGGTCCTGCGGGCAAGAGTGAAGAGCTTTCTTTTGGCAGTCCCATCATCTTTCCCACACAGAGAATTCAGGAATTACTAATAGTCTCAGTCTCTGAATGTAAGTCTAAGATCCGCACAATATTGATTTCCTAAGACTTACATTGTCTAAAATATTTTTTTCAGTCCCTCCCACTCCATAATCATGCTGACTAGGATTTATTCACTTAAACTGCAGCTTGATGACAAAATAGGAACTTGCTAGTGATGGTGGGTGTTCATCTGACCTATTTTAGGTGTCTATGTGGGCTTAATTCCACTCGGTTGTGGAAATGTTTATTTCTTCCCATTGACCACAAAGACAGCCTAGGACTACCAGCTCACCTCCCAGCATTTACGGATGAAGGAAAGGATTCCATTTAAATATGTTTTTCATGCTAATCTGAGAGTCATGGATAAGATCTCCACTGCAAAACAACAAAACGTTAAGCTCAGCTTTTGGATTTCTTTTCCTGTGTGTCTGTTCTCCCCTCTAACTTCTGATAGATGGTCATTCAGCTTCAGCTCCCAGCATCCAGGGCTCCTCGGGGCATTATTCAGGGCCCATTACCTTTTGAGCTCTAATGATACCCTGCCAACAGCAATCCTCTATGCATGCTATTTATTCCATTACACTAAACAGGGGTAATTTGGTAAATTGAGTGTTTAAGTAGCCTAAAGGTAAATATTTTTTTTCTCTTTTGCAAAATGATGATGTTCCCTTTGGCTTCAGTAGATCCTTGGTTTTGGAAGGGCTTATATTCATTTGCCTTTAATTGTTCATAAAAGTGAAAGGTTAAATAATGCCAGAGAGAAAAAGGCTAAGTCAAGCCCTGAAACAAATGTTAAATAAAACCAAAATCAAGCAATCAGTAAACTCGAATCTACTTTTTCTTTCAGATATAACTCTGGGTGACTTCATCCTCCCTGCTCTTTTTACCCAGCAACTAACCTGCCAGTGATAAAGCACCCAGGTAACTATGATAAATTATCTTAATTACCAATTAAGGCCAGATTATAACTTTTTTTTTTAACAGAATAAAAGATAGAAGTGATATTTTGCTTAATATTTCTGAAAAAAAAGCCCAACAAGTTAACTTGAATGTCCCAGTGTGAGTGACCTTTTTAATTTGGGCTACTGGAAATTAGTTAAATGAACAAATTTTGTGGTGCTCACCATGCTAGTGAAATGTTTTGAGAGTGTTGATGACAAAGTTGAGCTTTTTGCGTTCTCTACAGTTTGTTAGGCAAAAGAATGAGGGAAAAATTTAATGTCATAAGCAACATCATGGAGTGTCCAAAACAGGCTGCTGAGACAGTCTCATCTTCAGTTAACTTGAGCAATTAAATTTATACTGAAATGTAAATTAATTTGTAAACTTTTTTTTCCCCTAGAGGAAAAACAATAAGTTGCTTTTGTAAAGTAAACTAACTACATCCCTTGAGTTTGCCCTGGTGTTTGCCTCTTCCTACTCATAGAAAGCTACATGCAGCTTAGGGGCAGGGTTTGTTCCAAAATTCAAATATTGCCAGTTTTCAAGTGAGTTTCTATAAACTACAGAAGTAAGAGGAAGGATGGGGTCAGATGGGTGACTCTTTGGAAATTTCTCTGCTCAAACAGAAACCAGTTGCTGAGCTTAGGTCAGAAATCTGGCTTCCAGAAAGCTAAAATTCAGTAAAAATTATATTAAGCATCCGGTGCCGATGGAAATAATAGTGGGAGCTCAAGCAGTATCAGGACTTTGCTCATTGTCTTTTCGTTTAGGCAAAGATATAAAAGGCTTTAAAATACCTAAAGGAAAAATTTCCCCTTGCTCACACCCCTTTTCTGGAGTATTAGTTTTATCCAATGACTAAATGCTATAAGGATCCTATCACATTTATCTTTACACAGCCTGTCCCACCAAAAAGATTTTTGTTTAGGAAAGCCTTAGAGCCACAGAGCATAATTAACTGTTGGATCAGCCCCACAGGATAGCCCACAATCCAACCACCTCAAGAAACATTTTAAATTTCCCCAAGTCTCTGAGGAGGCAGAGGTTTTATTTTTCATAGTCTCTACTGTGACATGTGTGTTGATCCTAAAAAGGACAGTGCTTTTTGATATTGTGTCATGAGAATAGATAGCCAAGACCTCAGAGGGTGACTGGAGCTTCAGGCTAACAAGGATTTACTCCAGAATAAACACTGGCCTGCTGCTTGCTGCCAGGCCTTATTGCCCTTAGTGAGGGTCGCTGAGCCTTGGGGTAAAGGAAAACAGAAAGGTCAGATTCATCCCACTTAATCACAGCTACAGAGAAATTAAATTAACCAAATGTCTGATTGAGGTTTTTGTCAATGGGGAGGTGAAAGCAACTCCCAAAGATCACCCATTCCACCTTAGGACAAAGGCTAATACCCTTTGCAGAAACTTACCCGCTCCAGTTTGGAATCATAGAATCCTTAAGGTTGGAAAGGACTTCCAAGATCATCAAGCCCAATCTTTCATTAAATGCCACTGTGCCCACTCAACCATACCAGGAAGTGCCCTGTAAACTCTGAATCCAGCCATTAACTCAGCATCACAGTGTTCACCATTAAACCACACCCCCAAGTGCCACATCCACAGCCTTTTGAGCAATTCCAGGGATGGTAACTCTGCCACTTCGCTGGTACCTATTCCCTGGTTCCCTGGTGCTTATCTGAGTGTCTGAACACCCTTTCGGTGAAGGATTTTTTCCTAATATCTAATCTAAACTTCCCCTGGCACAACATAGGGCCATTTCTTCTCATTATGGAGGGACAAGATTGTATCTATTTATTGGCTCAAGCAAGATTTGTCCCATTCTTTCCCAAAGAAAGCAGTCTGGCTTGCTGTTTAACCATTTGAGAACATGGTGGTGTCCCTAAGCACAGGATAAACTCTCCCAAAAAGGTGTGGGTAGGAGCACCCAAGGCATGTTTACACTGGCAGGGCTGTGTGGATGCTCTCCTCCATCCCAGGCTGCAGATAACACTTGCCTGACTTGTGCTCCAGCAGCCAGAGCCTTATTTTCTTGTATGCTAAATTCACTCCTTTTTAAAGGCAGACCCTCAAATTTAAAGAGCTTGCTGTGATTAATATTTTAACTCGTGGTAGAGAGGGAAGCAAGGGTTGAGATACTGGAAAAGCATCTGTTAAGAGTGTCTTCTCCCATCCATTTTGAACTTTTTGTCCTTTCAGCAGTTGAAATGTGTGACGTGAGTACATTTATGTACAAAGAGGATGAAGCAGGGGCAAGATGTAATTAGTCATACAACATGTAGTGTACTCTCTACATTAAAAGTGTGTTTTCCTCTTTGCACAAAAAAAAAAAGGAAGAACAAATCATTCACATGGAAATAGAATAGATCCCTGTGGTGATTAAAAACTCCAGTAGAAAGATACATATTTAATGAATAGATAGCATAGATAAAGAGGAAGAATGCATTTACAGTAGAAAGCAGCTAGAAGGACTGTATAGCCTTTATTGCAGTGCAAAATCAGCTGGAAACATGGCTTATTAAGTTGTTTAAGTACACAGGCAAGGGATTTAGGAAGGAGCATGGAAAAGCTGAGGGTATGTGAGTATAAACAGCATGTGGTATTGTAGGTGCAACTACAGCTTGACTGGAAAATGACACTGGTTGAATTCACACCCAGCTCTTGCTCTAGGAGAGAAACTCGGGGTATAAAAGGAGGTGAATTATGGCCCCTGGTGCTGCTTTGTCTGTCTTATCAAGTAATCAGATTGTCTGACCTACACTAATCAAATTAAAAGTAAGAAGTGCACTGTTTTCGGGATCTTGTTGAATAAATCAGATACAGCCCAGGCATGAGATAAAATAATCCCCGTTTTCAAGGCTTAGTCATATGGATACATGCTTAAATACAGTAGCAAAATCTTAAATTTGTTGTGAGGGAGTTTCAAGAAACATGCGGCTGTGGCACTTGGGGACACGGTTTAGTGCTGGACTTGGCAGTGCTGGCCTTAGTTTGTCTTGGTGACCTTAGAGCGTTTTCCAACCTTAATGATTTTACTATGATTCTATGAGGTCCCACACCCTCTCATGTCATCCTTAGCATTGGGAGCAGCTGGGATCAAGCCAGCACCCAATTTTAGCAATCTGAGTGGACCTACAGATGTGAGTTAGCTGTTCTCACCTCTCCTGAGCATCAGCAGAGAAGATGACTTTAACTGAACAATACATTTGATCTGTTTTAGACTTTGGGACTCATAAACTTCTCCTTGGAAATGCTTATTTCTCTCTTTTATCTTCAAAGGGAAGGCAGGCATCAGATGACTCTTGGTGAAATTAATCCCATCCCACATCTCTCAACAGCCCAGATCCTGTTGGATGCCATCAGTGGCAGGCAGACAGCAACAACCCTGCAAGAGGGATGGTTGAGAAATAGAAACTGGTAGACAGCCAGGAAACATCAAATGGAAAATTAGTTGATTAGAAAAGGACAAGCACAAGATAGTACAAGTGTCTCTTGTTTCCCATAGGAAAAAAAACCAAGGCCTTCCCTAAGAAAAGTTCTTTATTTCTCCTAAACCATTGCTCTGAAAAAACTCAAACTCAACACTGAATTAACAGGTTCAGGAGTTTAGGATATTTTATTTTAAAAAACCCACCATTGAACTGAGAAAAAAAAAAAAGTAACAGTTTTGTCCAAAAATTTTAAAATAAGCACTATTGAATTTTTTCTGTCTGCCCTAAAGCCAGTGGGACTTTTCTTCTGGGATGTTTCTTCTGCCTCTGACCCCCAATCCCTTACTTTTTCAGACATTTTTACAGTGCGTAGAAGAACTGAAATTATAATCTCAGGAAGACATCCTAAATAATAAATGTGCTCACATTTGGGGATCATTTCAGGTGTTCTCTAAACCTCTGTGAAGCAGTGTGGGTAAATAGAGTTTATATTAGTTGGTTATAATTAATCCCAGTAGTTTTAAGGCAGAATCTTCCTGCTCCAGGGGTTCAGAGAAGAAGATAGGTAGAAAGGCGGGCAGTGATTCTCTGGAAAGTGAACGGATGTAACAAATCAGTTTATTCAAACCTGGCAATGTCTGATGATTTTCTTATTTCTGACTGAGACCTCTGAGCTGCACTCTGCTGAGGAAATTAGCATTTGCCCAGCTGTGCTTTTGCCCTGGAAATGCACAAAATACAAGTCCTAAGCACCTTGAAGGAAAGACTACACAATCAAAACAGAAATAAAATAACAGATATGCTTTTTCCCTCTTAGTTTTCCTACATTTATTCAAATCATTTCCCAAAGTAAAATAGTAATTCAGAATGATAATTTTTAAATGCTTAATCAGTAAACAAAGTCTCCTCCTTTGCATCAGGCAGGTGTAAAAGACCCAACTAATGGAGAATAAATAGCAAGTGACGTATAAAAATATAATTAATTCATGAAAAGAAATCCAGAGTTCCTTGCAGTTTTCCATGCAAGTCT
>NW_005054377.1:1073066-1107491 GCF_000277835.1 Geospiza fortis | reverse complement strand
CCAGTGTCAGCAGAGCAGATACAAGAAGTAAAACTAGATAAGATTCACCTCACCTAAAAATCAGATAAATCCTAGAGTTCTCTAGTTTCTATCTACAGTCCTTGGAAAAAGAAATTTGAGGAGGAATTCATCCTGTCTTACAGAAGATGTGTAAGATATTTCTGCTCTGGAAGTGTCTCTGTAAGGAGTTACCTTTTCTTCCAAGTGAGGTGGGAGTCAGGTGTAAAATGCACAGTTGGTTCTAGACAAGGACAAGAAGAAGGGAAAAGAATCACATGGTGGAATAATCTTCAGCATAGTTGGGTTTTCCTGAAAGCCTTCCAACAACCCGGTATAAAACAAACCCAACAAAAAAAAAACTAGAGAAAATCAATGCTGCATGTCACATGGTCTAAGAACTGGTTTTTGTGAGGAAAGAGGGAGATGGATGTTTCAGAATAATACAAAAAATGAACAGACAGCTGGGTGAATTTAAAACATAACAGTAAATATTTAGTAAGACAGTGGATCAATGAAAAAAATAGGAGAGAGAGAATGCTGCAGAATCATGATCAGCTGCAGCCATAAATCTTTGAGAATGAATTTTTTTCCTGCAAACAGTAGAGAGAAACACCAGGTAAAAATAGCAAAAAAATAAGGTTTATTTAATGAAAGTAAATAAATTGTAAGTTTTAACAGGCAAACTGATATTAATATATTTCTCAAAAATGCAACAAGTAAACAAAAAAAAAAGATTGCAAAAAAAAAGATGGCAAAACAAAAGAACATGAGAAAAAAGTATAGGTATAGAATGGCTTTCTGAAAGGATTGTTATATCTTCTGATTCTTATTTGTATGAAAGATCTTTATTGGACATATGGTGCCACCTTCTAAAAATATGTAACTTCTTCATTTGGCTATGGATATTCTTAATGATGAGTGTGGAATGGACACTGAAATTTCAGTGCTTGACAGGTAGAATAGCAGATCCACACTCCCATGATGCATCTTCACTTGCAGTTCTGAGAACTGAGAGGAGAGATATTTGTTAATGGGGTTTAAACTACCAGGGCTGTGTCCTGTAAGACATCCCTGGTGCCTACGGCCTTTATCTATGGAGTTACCATGAGAAATGGTTTTATTTTTCTCCCAATAAATTCCCTTTCATATCCCAGCAGAGGCATGCTATTGATCATCGCATGTCTTGTCCCACAGTTTGAAAAATTGGCTATTTAGGTGGAAAATCCTGCAGGAAAACAAGCATTTCTTCCAACTCATTTACTCAAGGCACTGTCACAATAGGTCCTAATATAGGACAGATGAAAGAAGGCATTTTTAATTAGGTCACGATGAAGGCTCCAATATTTTTTTTGAGAATTACTAGGGGTCATTTAGCAGTAACTTTGAGTGGCTTGTACATTAAAGCATCAGATAGAAAGCTGGGAAATTTTTGGGACAAATTAAAAGTTGGTCTGCCAGTGCAACAACAAGCTAAACGAGATGTGTCAGCTCTGGATACACACAGGTCTGCACGTGTCAACGCCCATCTGCCGTGCAGGAAAAACCTGCTACACTACACACCCAGTCTTGTGAAACTTGAGACTAGCTCAGAAGAACTATGGCATTAAAGGGAGGATATCATGAAACTTACTGTCAAATAATGCCTTCCTTTCTTAGGTCATTTTACCAGTGGCTTCTTGGTAGCTCTCCACCTAGGACCTGTCTGTCCAATATATTAGAGAGGATAGTGAATCTGTCAGTGCATATGCAGCTATTTTAGGGTAACTAATTGCCAACAGTTCATCCAGCTGGACAGCCAAAGCAATAATATTAAAGATTAATGCCCCAGTTCAGCAAAAAACATGGGCATGTGCATGTCCCTGTGGCTTCACTGAGACACTTAGAGGAAGCCTTGTTGAACTAAATATATTACTACAACAGAGCTTTAAGAATTATGAATTCACATCCCAGATGCCATGAAAAGAGTTCTGAGAAATCTGAAAAGATTACTGAATCTGACAAATCTAGGTTTAAAATCCAAATAACACTATAAAATACAATTACCATAGAATCATAGAATAGTTTGAGCTGTAAGGGACCTTTAAAAATCATCTAGTCCAACGACCTGCAATGAGCAGGACATACTCAACTAGGTCAAGTTTCTTATAACTCCACCCAACTTGACATTGAATAGTTCTAGGGATGGGGTATCTACCCCCTCTCTGGCAGTACTGGTCCTGGAACAGACCCTTGAGAAAAAAATCACTTGTCCCTGATCTCCATCTGGACATTGAGCCACTGACATCCTGGATGCCACAATCCAGCCAGTTCCTCATGCACTTAAGAGTCAACCCATCAGATTCAATTTAGAGAGAAGGGCGTCAAGGTGGAATGTGTCAAAGGCCATAGAGAAGTGCAGGTAGATGCTGTTCACAGCTCTTCCCTTGATCATTGGCACCCTCACTCCATCATACAAGGCCACAAAGGAGGTCAGGTAGGTCTTGCCTTAGATGGACTCCTGTAGACTCTCTCAAATGACCTCCCTGTTCTCCATATACCCTAACATGGCTTCTAGAAGGATCTATTCCAAATATTCCTGGACACAGAGGTGAAGATGATAGGTTGACAGTTCCCAGAGTCTTCCTTCCCATCTTTTATGAAAATGAGAGTGATGTTTATTTGGTCACTGGGCACTTCACCTGACTGCCATGACTTCTCAGATATGATAGAGAGTGGCTTGACAATTACATCACTGATTCCCTTCATGCTCTGGGATGCATCTCATCAAATCCAATAGACCTGTGTATGTTCTGGTTCCTTAGGTGAACCTGGTCTGCTCTTACAGGGAGAGGGATGTTGATCCCACAGTCCCTATCTTACTCCCTGCCCACTCAAAAGGCGTGGGAACAGACACTGTCAGTGAAGAACGAGGCAAAAACCTTTTTTAGTACCTCAGCCTTCCTTTCATCCATGTTATCATTTTGCCTTCCTTGCTCTTCAGGGTGTACATTTTCTTTGACCTTCCTGTTCTGGCTGTAAAACCTGTAGAAGCCCTTCCTGTTACACTTTGCATTTTCTCCTGTTCATTTCCTGTGCTGCCTGTGCTGGTTTAGAGGCTTCAGGGGGGCTGTTGGCTTTTTCAGTGTCTTAGAGGAATACCCTTTAGATATTTTTACGTATTTCACTTGTTAAATGCTAACAATGTAACAAAAATAAATTATAATAATATTAAAATATAACAAAAAAAGAATCCTATTGCTGGAGCTCCTTTTCTTGGAAATGATACCAGTTATGATAAACTAGATTAATTTGGACCTGAAAATTTACTCCCAGTGTGGGAATCCTTCAATTTTTCCACTCATGTGATTTCAGCTATATGAAAATGGAATAACAAACCTTATTTATCTCTCTATAGCCAAAGGACATGAATAGATACCTCAGGGGCACAACCCATTCAATTGTTTTAGGATGCATTCAATTGCCCTTTGGATGTCCCTGTTTCTTTTTGTCACCTGCAAGGGGCAAGACTAACTGCCCACTTTTGGACTTCAAATGTTGGGTGCACTGAATGCTATCTTACAGGTTCACTGCCTTCTACTGGAATTTTTCTCTATCACTTTAATACATCTGATATATATGTGCAGTGGAAAAAACATAGAAACAACTATGCTAAATAAGTCTCTCCATCAACACCATTCCACCCAACTCACGCCAAGATGGGTGGAAATATAAATGACAGCAATGTTTGGCCTGCCACTGACACCTATCCACACATAAACAGTCACAGTTAGATGAGATGCTTCACAGTTTCTCTGAATATTTAATTAGTATGAAAACTTGGTTTCTTTGAGCTCCATCAGAAATAAAATTAAAAAGCCCAGCTTCATTTACCTCCCATTTACAACAATGAACGTTAGAACTTCCCCCAGTGCTGCAGGTTTAGTTCTGTGGCTAACGCTGAGATGTTGGCAATCAGAAAAGACTTGGGGCTAATCACACTTCTTTATCACCACAGGGATAAACTTAAGTGACAGACAGGCATGGGCTAATTACTTTTAATAGTTTCCCATTGCTCTGGCTGATGACACAGTGCTAAAAAACCATGTTCCCCCCCCCCCCCTTAATAAACCAGAATTTCACTTCCATGGCACTACGTCTTTATCACCGGTTCGTTACTTCAGGGGAGCTGCGTTCTATAAAATGCCTTTCCCTGTGGCTTAAAGTAAAGATTTTTTAAATAAATTAATACAGTTTATGTTGGGCATCTACCACTTGAAGGGCTAATGATTATTGACTACCCTCCAGCAGACATCAGGGAGTCTAGCCTCAGGCCCTTCCCGCTCGCCCCAAACATGCCGAATGTTAACACATGTTTCTAGATCCTGGCTGGGATTGGACACAAACAAGGCAGTCAGAATGGACCATTTAGTGTACAAGCCAAGATGACAGATCTCTGCTTAATACAAGGAAGACAAAAATTCGTATCTTATTGAAAAAGGCAGAAGAGCCCCGGGTGCTTTCGCTTTGTGATTCTGCAGCAAAAAGTGGGTTGTGTCAATATAAGTCTATGTCACCCGCTCGCAGCTGCCACACTGAATTGACCCTGCTAGCTGCAGACAGAAAGGCCTTCCATTTCCAAATTCTCTCTAATGCTCATCTGCGAGAGTGAGCATGAGGTGGAAAAAAAAAACCCCAACAAGTTACTCCTAACTACTGGAGAGAAAAACAAAACAAAACAAAAATGTCTTAACGCTGTGAGACTCTCCCTGCTTTCTGTTTCTAATGAAACACTAGGAAAAAAAATTCTCATCTGAAGGCATTTCTGAGGATGCTCTGACAACATGAGCTTTATGTTTTGTAAATCATGTTCTTGTAATTCCCTGTAAGTCTCCAGATCCTCTTCAGATAGAGCAGCAGAGCATTAAATATTCTTGTAACGCTCACCAGAGCTTAATTACTAAAAGTTGAAACATCTTTTAAACTCTACTTTTTTTCTTTTCCTTTTTTTTTTTTTTTTTTTTTTTTGTTGTTGTTCCCTGGGTACTCCCCAAAGGAAAGCTAGAAAAAGTTGAAGAATGTGCACAATAACTATTAGGCAAGACCATGTTTCCAAGGGGGGCAAAAGAAGATAAACAATTTTGAAACTAAAAATAGAGTATTTCTTTATATCACTATAGTTTAAAATGATAGCATTCACTGATGTGTCTGTTTCTCTTGTGCATATTTTACTAAGCTCAGATGTTCATACTGGTGAAAAGACTGAACTGAAAACAAAAAAATATTAAAATTATAAAGAGAAAATTTCCCAAGTTCCCTAAAACAGAAAAAAAAAAAAAAGAGAGGAATTTTCAAGTAGGAAACAGAATTCTATTGATTTCTGGAGAAATATGATAATTTAGGGAAGCCGAAGATAGGGCTAAAATTATAGAACTATTTCAAATAGGGTTTTTTATGGCCCTGCTCAAAGTCCATGAAAATGTACCAAAAAAGATTTTCTTTACCTCATATCATCCTATATTCAGGTGAGTCATAAGTAAACACAGACAGTAGAAAGAGAGCATATTTTATTAGCAGAAGGCATAATTTTTCTCCTTTCTGTGTTGTAGTGGAGAGCCAGTCAAGTTTTCATCAGTTCTTTATGTGAATTTATTATAAAGCACTGGATAGTCCAACCCAATAACCTGACTTGTAAATATACCTCACCTGACTGAAATCTTCAGAAGTGGCTGGGTCCTGTGTGGATATCTGAGAGGAAAAATTAATCTCACCTAAACATAACCACCTGAAGGTAACAGTCTAATCTAACCAGCTGTCTGTGCTTTTTCTGTATGAAAGAGAGAGAGAATCATAAAGGCTGGAAAAGACCTTCACGATCTTGAGGGAGTCATTCATCACACTGGTTTTGCAATGGCTTTCCAAAATCCTGTGGAAACTTCTTTTTCATCAGGTCCCCAGAGAAGCTGTGGCTGCCCCTGGATCCCTGGAAGTGTTCAAGGCCAGGCTGGACAGGGCTTGGAGCAACCTGGGATAGTGGGAAGTGTCCCTGCCCATGGCAGGGGATGGAACAACTTTAAGGTACTTCCAACTCAACCCATTCCATGATTCCATGATTCTGTGTAATTTGCTGTGTTTGACTGCTTTAACCCACCTGTGAATTCATAAATCTTTAAGGCCAGTGCCAAGTCCATTCTCTTGCTCTGATGCCTGATGGTGAGGTCTGGTCGTATCCAAACTGCAAAACTTACCTACACTACTCCCTATCCCAAGATAAATCAGAGGTTTTCAACAAAACCTGTTCTGGGACTGTTCTTTAAATTCCACTGTGAAACGCTTAGTAGAGTGTTAAATGACTGTATGTATAAGTGAAGATTTGAGTTGTGCGGCAATTTGTACAAAATTTAATGAAGAAAGTCCCATTATTTCTCTCCCACTCCAAGAAGATCCTTTAGGAAGAAGTTTCAATTCAGTTTCAGTTGTACATACTTAACACCAGCCAAGACTACTTTCAAAAAATGTTCTAAATAATGTAATTTTTTTACCAGCAATAGAGAAAACCTACAATATGTTATCATGGTTTTCATAAAATGTTATGTTTTTGTCTATTATGGAAGGGTCTGAACAGTTACATGATGGTGTGGAAAGCTTTTAATAGCTCCAGAGTTATAAAAAAACATAACTTAGTCAAAAGAAAGATAATTAGGATATTTCTGCATGGGGACTGGAACCTTATTCTTAGGGTGTCCACATAGTTCAATGCTTTTGCAAAAGGAAACTGATTTAGGAGAACATACAGTCTAGGCTGATGTAGTTGTGTTTAGTTTCTTTTAGTACTGAGGGGAGAGGGATGTGGAAGAGATGGATATTACTCTCTGGATTTCATAATGTTGAGATGTCCTTTAAAAGTGGGTGATTTACCTGGAGATTACTAAGAGCTGTACTCTGTAACTGTGAATCTCACACGTCATTGCAGTGATTGCCAGAGAGCGACCCCAGCTATTCCATAAAGTCAATGAAATCTGTTATTTAAGGTTGACTCTGCTCATAAATAAATATGTGAGCCTTAAAAAGAGTGAAGACAACAATGTGATACTGTTTATGAGGCCTTACTTCATAGCTGTGCTCTTTGACATGCAGAAGAATTGGATAATAAATCAGAATTTGTAAGGTGAATTTGGAGTTACAGACAATACACAGACAAGTGTATTAAGTATTTTCTGAAACCCTTAATAAGCTGTGTATTAACCCTTAATAAGCTGTGTAATAACCCTTAATAATTTGTTTTCCCCTTCCCTTTTCCCTTTTTCCAGGGCAGTAATGTTTGACAGAGGACTCAGGCTTTTACTCCAGCACCAGTCAGAGGTGTTTAAGGCAGCCCATTCTCTTTGAGGGATACTGACAGCAACTCTCCACTGAGATCAGATCAAGTCAACACTAGGGAAATGACTGAGTATAAAAGTTAATGTTGCTCAGTCGTGTCTCAATAGAATGGGCTGACAATGCAAAGAATTAACAGCCTGAAGCCAGCAAATGATGCTTTACAGCATTGTGCAGATTTGAAAGTGTGGTCAGCTGAAAGACTCACCCATGAGATCTTGGCACTTTATTTGTGCTACTAATTTGCCAAACAGTGTAAGGGCAGACAGCTTATTTCAGGTGTTTTGTTCCCATCTATCTCTAAAACAGGGATGATCGTTATCCCATAGTTTGTTACAAAGGATGGAAAATGGCTAAGCCATGTAATTAATTTTATTCTATCTACAGATCTAGTTCAATTCTTGGGGACTTTATCTTGTTATTTGAGCTGTTATCAACCTGGAGGTCCTCTTTGTTTCACTATTTCAGCCTTTGAATCCCATGGCAGATAAGGCAAAATGCGCCCACTCACTCCTCAGACTCAGAGGTACCCAAAGATCAATATTAGGCCAAGAGGGAATGGCTTTAAATTGAAAGAGAGGAGGTTTAGATTGGATATTAACGAGAAATTCTTTACTGTGATGTTGTGGTTGCTCTATCCCTGGAACTGTTCCAGGCCAGGTTGGATGGTGCTTGCAGCAACCTGATCTAGTGGAAGATGTCCCATGGCAGAGGGTTAGAACTGAGTGATCTTTTAGGTCCCTTCCAACCCAAACCATTCTGTTTCTGGGATGAGTCTGTGATTACCTTCAGCTGCTGAGGAGCAGTGAGGCTGTGGGATATCTCAGTCAAAAAGCTGGGCTTTCCCTGCTGCATCTCCTGGTGAGGAGCAGGAGGGTGTACCAGCAGTCTGCTGTACTCACCAGAAATTATGAATTCAAATCCTGAAATACACTGTAGTCCACAGCCAGTGACACACAAAGGGATGGGGTGGTTGAGGAAGGAACATCTCCAAATTGCTGTATCTGATTTTAGCATACCGTAGAGAATGTGGCCTTAAATTCCCATGGAATATAAATGCTTTACTGAAGTATTTCCCCAGTTCTAGTGTCCGTCACGAGAGCAAATGAATCTGCTGGAACTTCTTTAAGAGCACAATGAATTAGTTTGAAGATTTTTAGATGCAGACTTCATCTTCCATTACATCTAAGGGGAAATAATCTTCTGGCATACTATGCACCCTTAAGTCTCTGTCAAGATTTCTGGACGGTACATCGATGAAAAAAATATCACAGCCAAGCATACAGGAGCAAAGCAGGGCAAATATGTACTTTTTTGGTCAACTATTTTACTTCTTGGCAAGCACAGTGCCCTTTGTGGGCTCACTCAGCACGCTTTGAGAGCACTGGCTGTTATTCCACGGGTTTATTCCAGCCTCAGAACAGCCCTGGAAGGCATGCCCACACCATGCAGCACTGAGAGCTCCCTGCACACGTGCTGACTACTGAATCAGAACTCAGGCAACTCTCCTGCTAAGCCTCTTGCTTCAGAGCCAGGTGCTTCTTGTGCAGGACTGCAAACTACACAGGCAAGGGCTCATTTAGAGCTTGGTCAGGTACCCACAGAAAGGTGCCAGATTGGAAGATGTCCATTCTGTAAGGAGAATTTAGTTTGCTGAATGCAGCCAACTGATATAGTTGGAAATGTTTTTGGGTTTTAAAGAATTTACAGAAGGGCTGTAAACCCTTCTCCATTTGCAGGATAGCCCATAGTGACTAAAATTATACAAGATGTCTGTGTTTGAGGAGCTGACTACTGCTCATTGTGTCCTTTGCAAACACTGATATTTAAGGTGGGATTGCATTCCCCAAATATAGGTATCTAGTGTCATTTTGAGCATTGAATAAATGCCTTGGGTACCCCAGGGTGTCTAAGGTGACACTGTAATGCAGTGTTTAGGACCTGAATCTCACGCTAATGACATAGAGCCAGATGATGAGGCAATTCTTCTGTTCTATAGTAACTTTCCCATCTCTCTAGGAATAGTATAAGTAAAGTCTGTCTGGTTTAGTTGTAAAGTCATGCATGTCCTTGTATTAAGTCACTCTCCTAGGTCTCAGCATGATGCAACATGTACTTGTGGGAGAAAGAAAGAGTTTAAGTGCTTGCAATGGTTAAATACCAACGAGATCTGGTCCAGCAAAGCTTCACACTGACGCAGCTACTAAGACTGTGTTAACCACATTGCAACCACATTTATATTATGAGTTCTGAAAGGATAACCTCCACTTTCAAGTTGGCAAGTGGCTCTGAATCAGACAAATATGAGACAAGGAGCAGAAAAAATACTTAGATATTTTCCTCCACTTTGTGGAATATATTGATAAACGTATGTTACCATTTAACTATTCATTCTGTTGGAGAAAACTGGTTAACCCCTTAAGTGTTTTGCCCTGAAGGCAGACATTAAAAGTTAATTATAACCACATGGGACAAGCCCCTGGAGGACCATGACAGCATTAAGCTGCTACCAACCAAGCATGCAGGATGCACAGCACTCTCAGAGAACACCATGTACAAAAATGATGCTGTCTCCTTGAATGAGTCCTCAGAAGTTAAAAACATGCTGCTTTTTGCATGCACAGTAAAAAGGCAGATTGCAAATGTTCTACTCAGAGCAAAAAAAAAAAAAGCTTCCAAGTGAAGAATTAGAGCAAATGAAAGCAGGGAGTAATGTGATTAAGCAACGTGGCGTAGTGACAGACTACCACAACATTGTTTTACTCACTGCTGAGAGGAGAATATGGTGAAACCTCTTCTAAAGACCTTGGATTGCTACCTTGTTATAAACCTTTCAGTACCATATATGGCCTATAAGGCATTTTGACTTTACCTCTATGAAACAGGAGAGGAGATGACACCTGTCCTTGGAGAGGATCATTTAGACACATGGATATTAAAAAAAAGAGAGTAGTTCTAAGGGAGAGACACTAGATCTGTCTGTGCAAGTAAATTAAGAGTGACTGCAAGGCATTGAGGTTAAGTAAGAGAGAATGGTTTGCATCTACATGTTTAAACTTTCTTCCTTTGTATTAAAATACCTGTACCTAAATTTACTGTTGGGAATAGTCCCTGTGCTACATCCAAACCACCCTGGGTACTGTTTAGGAGAAACCCTTTTCTTTTAGACTGAATACCATGTGGAGGAGAGCTTTTCTAATGATATTGTGGTAAAGAAAGATGAGCTCCAGCAATGCAGAATATCTCTGTTTCTCTTTAATACAGAACCAGTCACTCTGTCCTGAAGATAAGCCAGGAGATATTCAGGAGACTTGATTCTGCTTTTCTGTCCCACTGAGCAACTGGATTTCTATTACAACAGCCAGAGCAGCCCAGAATGGGTGTGCCCAGCTCCTGATAACATTTAGAGTAATAACTAATGATTAAAAAGAGTAGAAAAGTCTTGATAAGAGAATTGTTGATAAAACTAAGCAGGGATAACTGATGGCACAGGATGATGTAATGGAATAAAGTTGGGATGATAAAATCTGGTTGACTCAATGACCCAGATGCATATTTCCATGCTCTTGCATGACAAGGAGACATCTCAGAATTTCTTGTATGGCTGGTGCTTCCTCAGGTCACACGAGAAGAAGAAGAAGAAGAGAGAAACTTTGATGTGTCTGGTCACGTTGTGGAAAAGGTGCAAAGTGCTAGGGCTGAGAATGGGTGACCACCACCAGATCATAGAGTGGAGGGTAACCGCACTCTCAGTACTCACCATGGGGTTACCTGACTCAAAGGAGAGCCTCCTGTGTCCTGTCCATCATCCAGGGGCTTGGGAATGATCAGTTGTCAGGGTCAGAATTTTTTTAAGAAAGTGAAATCATGGAAGTTCTGTGTCCCAAAACAAAGTCAAGTGACAAGTGACAGGATAAGAAGAAATGGACTCAAGTTGCACCAGGGGGGGTTTGGATTGGATATTAGGAAAAATTCTTTCACTGAAAGGCTTGTCAAGTATTGTAACAGGCTGCCCAGGACAGTGATGGGAGTCACCATACATGGAAGAATTTAGAAGTGCTGTAGATCACAGAATCACAGAATCTGCTGAATTGGAGGAGACCCACAAGAATCATTGAGTTCAGCTCCTGGCCCTGCACAGGACCATGGTTTAGTGGTATTTGATTAATAGTTGGACTTGATAATCTTAAAGGTAATTTCCAACCTAAATTATTCTATGATTCTACAATATAGCTCTATAAATATTTTCATTGGGACTTAGGGTAATGTTTATATTTTGCAATCATCTCAGGCCAGCTGGAACATAGAACAATGGAGTTAAACATGCCTGCTCTGGGCCTCCTTCAGTGTATGGTCACCCCCTGACAGTCTCTGTCCCAGGTGTTTATTCACACAACATGTTCTCCTCCATGACACTGAGCCAGGCATAGCTTGTAGGGGGACCACAAATGAGGGCATTCAACTGGACCTCATTCATGGTCCCACAGAGCCTAAAAAGAGCATGGCACTGCGCTGGAAAATTTCTGAGGCAGGAAAAGGCAAGACCTGTGGCATGCCAAAGTGTTGTGATCAGCTGAATTTCACCTGCAAAACCAGGCAGGTCCAGGACTTGGTCTGTAACTCCTTCCTCCCTCGGAATGAGGTTCTGGCAAAAAAAGATGTTACTTCCAGAGAAGAGAGGCTTCTAAGACATTTTGTGGCTTCTAAGACATTTTGTCTTTAACCACGGCTGAGCACACTGGGTTTGGAGGCTGCACAGACCAGAGTGCAGGGCATGAGGACAGACACAGCTCAGCTGGCAGAAACAACCCTAAATGCAGAGCTGACAAACTGGGAGCAGTGAGGGGAAACAACATTCAAGAAAACTTTGCAAAAGCTGGATAATTTACTTTAGGCTTCCTGATGGTAACTTTTAAAGATACATTTTAACCCTAACCTCATGCTTATGCAGTTACCTCACGAAATTACCTGAATTATTCTCTCCATGAGCCTCCAAGGTAAGGGAAGGTGCTATTTCTGTTTTAATGCTGTGGAAGTGAAGTGGGAAGAGGTTCATTCTCACATTCATGTAGGGAGTGGCTCAGACTCCTTAAAAAGTGAGAGAGCCAGTGTGGAAACCCCGGGCACGGGGAATGTTTCTCTGTCTGCTCTGGGGTGCCCTGACCCCCAGAGGAGCACTGACTTTGACCCTCATTCATGGAGAAAGTTTCCTAGACTTCAAGATAGGCTAGAATCCACAAAAGTGTGAAATAGATTATAAAGAGTATTGTAGGTGTATCACTTGGTGAGAAATTTAGGTTTTGGGATTTTTAGTATGTAGTGGATGGAAGCAAGATGGAGGGCACAGGTGTAGTCCTGGGCTTATTCTTCATGCTTCTTCTTCATGGGTTTGGGTGGCATTTTGTAATTGGGCAGAAAAGTCCGCATTGTGGGCTCTTTGGGATCAGTTATTGGGTTAAAAGTGAAAATAATCTAGGTGTCAGTTCTTAATTGGATAGTTTAGTCTTAAAAGCCCTTGTAACAAGAGATTGTTGGCCATTTTGCGCCTTTCAATGAAAAGCTGCAAAACTCACAGTAATGAGACTGTTCTACTGATAAGAAATATTAAACACTTGAGTCTGAACATGAACAAGTGCCTTCAATCCAGACCCAGAGGAACCCACAACAGGGACCCCCACAAGCCAGGACTGAGGCAGGACTGAGGAACTCGCCTGGATCTGCCCATATAACAATTTGGTTTCTCACTGTGTGAACTCTCCAGGTTCCAGCTCTATCCTCCACCAAGACAATGCTTAATTAAGTCTTTTAAATTTAGATATGTCTTAGTACTGTACCTTAATACTGCTGCCTGAATCCTGAAAGGAGATAGGCAGTGTGACTTCTTAAATGTCTTACAGCAAAAACCTGGAGTCTTAAATCTTAAAGAGAATGATTTAAGAAAAAAAACCTGAACCAACATTTTTCTCAGCTCTTGGAAGAATCCTTATTCCATTCCTTATATCCTTAAGAAAGAGCACAATTATTTGCTGTTCCATCTGCAGGTATCTATATTTTTTAAATTTTTTTACATTTTGCACATTTTCTTTAAACCCCCCACCCCTTATTATTTAACTTTTTTTTTTAACTTTTTGTTTACAACCAATAGAGAGTGATTTCAACTAGCATTCAGGGGAATAAAATGTTCTGATGCTCCTGAAGGGGCTGCTTGAACTTTGAAACACAGTCAGGTAGGAGAAGTAAAATTATTTGTTTGCTTATGCTGCATCTCTAGCAAAGATACAAGAGGAATGGGAGATGTAAAGAAACTTGGCTCACTACTTCCCTTAATTTCTGGACTGAGGAGTAGAATATTAAACAGGGAAAACCAAGGGAAGCATTGTGGAGATGGACGAATAAATAGATACTGTTGTGGCTGCAGAAAAATAAGCAAAAAAATCCATGACAGCTGTTCCAGACCAAAATCTGCTACCACACTGTCCTGAGAACCAAGAGCCTCGTGTGACAAAGTGGTGAGCAGACTTTGAAGGCTTGAGTCAGCAAAAACCCCAACTTCTCTGCTCTTTATGTTCTTTACATGGGGAAGATGCCTTAGAGGAGAATTGGGAAGGCTAAATGCTGCCTTCACCTATTGTTACACAGCATCTTCACACATCTACCAAAGACTGTGGTCAATTTCCCCTATTTTACCCAGAAAAACTACCTTTGTACCACTCCCATGCATTGGCCAGGCTGTACCAGGTCAACTCTGCTGTTCAGCTCCTCTTTTGACTCTCACCTGCTGCAGGTGCCGTGGTGTCAACTGAACCCAACATTAATGACAGTGCTGTTACCCACAGTGACACCCACGGGGGCTTTGCAGTCACACAATCATCCATTATACATCTGAAAACTGCTGAAACCCAGTGTCAGAAGTCCCAGCAACATGTGAGCCTGTGAAGTGGCAAAGCCATCAGCTCTGTGACAGCTTCATGCCCAAGGCTAGCAAGGCTGGACATGGCAGGAAGGGAAGACCCCTGCAATGTCAGGGGAACTGGCTAAATGGACCTAATAGGCCTTTTCCATGGCTGGTGTCTCTGTGCCCTAAGGCTGAGTCCTGAGTGAGGGGTGGCATTGTAATTATGCTTCTCTGGGAGCTGCCCAAGGAAGAGATTGTGGTGGGGAGTGTTATGATCCTTTCCCCAAATCCCTTTAGCTACAGGGCAGGAGGCAGTAACTCACAGTGACCTGGAAACACAAGGTTTTACTGCTCTGGCAGCTCTGCCCCAGCTTTACCCATTTCTGTGCTTTCTGTTTCTTTCTTCCTTCCTCCTGTCTGCTCCCTCTTTCTTCCTCTTTCAGCCTTGTGGGAGAGGTGACCATTGGAAGGTGCTCAACATTGAGCCTAAATGTCATCTGCCCAAAGTATCTTCTCTGCTTGAAGTCAGTAGAGTTCCAGCTGCCTTGTCCAGCACGTGGGGTTGTGTGGCAGAGTGCAGTGGTTCTGTGAACATTTGGCAGATGGACGGTCCTGGAGAGCCAGGGAAGATCCCTTCTTATCACAGAGGAGGTTTAGATTGGATATTAGGAAATGGTTCTTCACCCAGGGCAGGGGTCACAGTAATGACCTGACAGAGCTCAAGAAGTGTTTGGACAATGCTCTCAGGCACAGGCTGGGGTTCTTGGGGCTGTGCTGTGCACAGGGGCCGGGAGCTGGACTGGATGATCCTTGTGGATTCCTTCCAAGTCAGGATCTTCTATAACTCTGATTCTATGATTCTGTGACTGTGTCAAGGACGTTGTACATGCAGGAGGTCCGCCCTTGTCCATGTGTGAGCTTCAAATGACAGTCTGAGACTTGAGAACAAACATCTCCTAGCTTATGGTCTTCACAGGTCTTCCAGAGAGCTGGAAAAACCTTCATTTCCTGTCCAAGGTGGAGTTACCATCTCATACTCTGATTTGAAGACTGATTCTTCCATCCTCCCCACACAGTCACACCTTCCAGGAATTAAAGCATCATCAGGGATGGTATGGCTGAATTCCACCCACATGAGCACATCCCATCCATAGGGGAACACCTCTTAACTGGAAGAACATCAATTGCAGATTGGCAGTGATTTTAACAACTGGAGCAAATAATAATACCACTGGATCCGTCTATTGCTTCTTGATTCTCAAAGAATTAAGGAAAGTTGTTATCCATTTATATCTTCTCATGGGAGCTAAGCTACTTAGGGACTCTGTGTAAACATGTATGTTTGTATTCCTAATATATGTATCTATTTTAAAGTATAAATCATGGTATTGTCTGTATGAGCAGAATATTTAAAGCAGCTATCACCAAGCCTTTTCCAAATACACAGAAGTAGCTGAGAGGCAGGAGCTGCAAGCTGGCATTTGTAGAGAAGACTGACAAAACTGATAAAAATAATGAAGATAAAAATACATATAGATAAAGATAAACAAGAATAAATGCTCTGTATAGATTCAGTCTGATGGGGCTGATGGACTTGGGAAAGGACATCAGGTGATGCTCCTTGGAGCTTGGATTTCTATTAATTTCTGCTTCTTTCCTTTCCTTGTCTGAGGCAGAAAACAATGTGTTGAGATAGTACAAAGCCTTCTAAAATCAAACACTGCCTCAAAATCCCCCCTTTAGTGACAATAATAATCTGTGGTTTTACAACTGGAGGCAGTAAAGCAAAAGGTTCCAATGAATTACAGGAGAAACCACCCCATAGGACAAATTCTGGGTATGTTTTCACATGCTACTTTGAAAATAAATGTTTGTAACCCAACAGGTTGGAACTTCCAGTGGTGTGACACACGCAGCTGATAGTGCACAGTTCTAGGATAGGAGCAAGATCATCTTGATGTTAATGCCTGTTCTTTGGCCTTTATTTCACAAAAAGATGGAGATTTCCCTTACCAGCATATTTACATAGAAAATTTCTCACTCTGAATCTAACCCTGGTAATGTAAGTCAGAATCACCACAATTAAGTGTTTAATCTTGCTGGTGCCCTTTTACACTCAGGGTTTATCCATTTTAGCTCTGTATTGATTAAACAAAGTATGGCAACCAATTATTCTCTTCTGCTTTGCATAGCTTTTCTCTATTGTACTAAGCTTTTCTTTTCCCAGCCTCTTTCTTACTACTGGAAATCTTTTGAATGAACCCGGAAAAGATTTTAATTACCTAATAAAGAACTCCTATTTAAGTTTCATGAATGTACTAAATAAACTTATTAAGGAGGGATCATTAAAAAAAAAAGTGAAAGAATTATTTAGAAAAAGAAGAAATTACCTCAAGCTGTGCCAGGAGAGGTTTAGATCGGATATTAAGGAAACTTCCTTCACCAAAAGGGTTGCCAAGCATTGGAACAGGCTGTCCAGGGCAGTGTTGGAGTCACCATCCCCAGAGGTACTTAAAAAACCTGGCGCTTGGGGACATGAGTTAGTGGGCTTGGCAGTTTGATGATCCTAAGGGTCTTTTCCAATCTAAATGACTCCATGGTTCTGTAAAAAAAAAAAAAGCCTGACAATTTAGAGTCCATTAGGAGGAAATGCAGATACAGCAGCATTTAAGACAGTTTTAAAAATTTTCTCTATGTGGACCATGCTAAAAGTGGGGACCATGTCACTTCAACAGGGTGCCTAATGATGGTGATTAAATTAAGCTCACTGTGACCATTCTCCTTCAGATTACTGGAAATAAAAATTCAAGAGGACTTCCAGAAGGTCTTGGGAAGGCAGATGGTGGATCTGATGTGAAAGGTGATGCCAACATAACTCAGTCAGGTGTTTGTTGTCAGGGTTATGGTGTCTTTCACAGCTACCCTGAAGCCACTTACTGTGGGTAAGACCAGGTGAGCTTCTGCCTGAAGATAACACACTTCTTAGTAAAAAATGCATCTTTGCATGTGGGTAAAATCTCAGCATTGGAAAAATATTTCAAAAAGCACAAAAATATTAAAATATTACCTTTCATGTTTTTAAATACTGAGTGATTTTTTAATAATTTAGTTTAAATTTATTTTATTCTGTTTATTATAACAGAATAAAAATGAAAAATTTTTTACCATTGAAAGGTCTATCAGAAAACCTTAAATTTTGTCAACTGAGATTTTTCCCTAAGTAATCTGTTTTCTTCTTTTTCCCTTTTTCATTTTTGATTTTGAACACTAAACTCAGAAATCAATTATTCATTAAGTTTATTTATGAATAGACCTGGCTTCTGAATGTTCTTTTGCATCAGGAATTGACTTTTCTTAAAAATGAAACTTTTCTTAAAACTTGGCGGTGTTAAAGACATTTTCTGTAATCCAGGAAAACCTTTTCACATTCTTCACAAATTTGCTTGTGGATTGTGTTTAACCTAAAACACAGCACTCGCCAGTGGGGCTTTTTATTTATAAATTCTGTTCATTTTTTAAATTATATGAAACAGGAATCAAGACAGAAATTTTCAAGAAAATCAGAAACTGAATCTCTTTTCTCTTTAAGACCAGAAAGAACTCTCAGCATTTCTAAAATGTTTTTTGAAGCAAATTCATTAATTTCTCAGACACCTGACACTTTGGACAGAATATTTGGTTTGCATATCAAATTCTTCTTTTCTTTTTTCTCGTGTCAGGGCACCTGAAATTCCAGTTAGTGCAAGGAGGACATCATGGTGGAGATAATTTTACTTGATGCTGAGTGACTAAAAATTGATTAGTACAAGCCCCCTAAGCCATTTCAATAGTCAGAGGAAAGGGACTTCCAGAGTATTTCATCCCACTGCTTGTGAACTTTGCAACAGGAGGAATCACCATTTCCATGAGCGCACCTCCTCCTGGTGCATCTGTCTGCATGCATAATTTGGTGTTTAATGTAATTTTTTCCTTTAGAGGACTGAACAGAATTAGAATGGGAACCACCTCAGCAATACACTGTTTGTGGCCTGGAGTGGGTTGACACTGGCTGGATGCCAGGCACGTACTGAAGCTATTCTATCACTCTCTCTGCATCTGGACAGGGGAGAGAAAATACAGCACAAGTTTCATGAGTTGAGACAAAGAGAAAGATCACTCACCAAATACAGGCAAAACAGACTCAGTTTGGGGATATTAGATGAATTTGTTACCGACAAAATGGGAGCAGGATAATGAGAAATAGAATAAATTTTAAAAACACCTTTCCCCCATCCCTCCCTCTCTCCAAGTGATGTAGGCAGAGAGGGAATTGCTAATTGGCCCAGCCTCAGCCAGCAGTGGGTCCATTTGAAGCTGATGACTTTGGCTCTGTTGGACATGGAGGAGACTTCTGGCAGCTGCTTGCAGAAACCACTCCTGTAGGCCCATCACTGCCAAAACCTGGCCACACAAACCCAATAAATGACCTTAATTAATCAGGGATGAGCTGCAGCACTCGGCTCACCTGTTGCAGTCTGGGGGCTGAGTCCTGCTGCAGCTCCATCTAATCCAAGAGGCAAGATTAATTAACATCAGAACAAGGCTAAACAGCTAATTAAAAGAGATCCATGGGCTAATCTAGAACTTTTGGACCTGGATTTACTTTTACTCCCTTCTCAGCAGCAAGTTTTGCCATAACCTGGTTTAGTAAGGTTTGTAACATAAAATCACTGAGCTTCAGACGTTAATCTATGAGACAAGAGGAAACGGCTCCAAGTTGTGCCAGGGGAGGCTCAGGTTGGATATTTGGAAAAATTTCTTCATTGAAAGAGTGATTGAGCATTGGAACAGGCTGCCAGAGAAGGAATGGTGGAGTCACCATTCCTGGAAATGTTTCAAAAAGGAGCAGACATAGTACTTGGTCATGGTTGTATTTGGTCAAAGGCTGGACATAACAGTTGTGGAGATCTTTTCCAATCTTAATAATTTTATGATTAGTTCTTCCTTTTTCTTTTTTTATCCCTTAATCTGCTATAGGTTCTTAAATATTTTTGTTTCTGCTGAGCACAAGCAGCGAAAATATGTCAAATTTTAAGACAATCAAAACAAGTATTCGAAGAGAGCTATTTAGGGTGGGATAAATCTTCCTTGGAAATTATTCTCAGTTTTCCACAAATCATGTGCTGAGATTCATTCATCAAGCTCTGTGTTAACTCATCTAAATTATAGAATTATGGGAGGATTTGGGTTGCATGGGACCTTCTAGTTCCCATGGGAAGGGATCATCATTCCAACCCTCTGCCGCAGGCAGGGACACCTTTCCCTAGAGCCCAGCATGGTACTGAAATTAATTTATTGCACCTAAATTCAGGCATTCTGGCACCTTCTGATGGCAGCTTTTAAAACCTGTCAAATCACAGCTGTGAGCCCAAGTTCACCTGCCAAGATTGTGAACAAATATAAACAGTTACATTTATTACTTTGTTTATAAAATCTAAATCAGGTTTTCAAATTAAGTTTCAGTTGTATGTGTATTTTTTGACAAAATTAAACACACAGGTAAATAAGGGCTACCTCCAGCTCCCCAAATTGATATAAGTGTTATATAGGAGATAATTTACTGAATTTTTAAATCTTATGTATCATTTTGTAGAAGTAGGCAGATGTTTCAGCATTTTCAAAACAAAAATGGAGGCAATATTTCATTAAAAGCATCCACCTACAAAGGAAAAGTAAATCTAAAAGAAAGCTAAAACCAAAGACAGCTAACCAAAATAGACTTGGATTAAATGCTCATATTAAATCCAACAAAAAAAATCATTTTTAATTCAGCACAGCCTAATAATTTTCCTCAGGCTGGTTATTTCAGCAGCAAACTGAAAAACACTACTCTATCCAACTATTGTTGTTACTAGAAAGATTGAGTTATGGCCAAAGAAGCATCAAAAGGGAATATTTTCAGTGCAGAGCACTGGAGCTGGAGCTTGGCAGACCCGACAGACAACTCTTGTTGTTCTAATCAGGAAGAAATGTGCTCCATCCCTGTGCCAAGAATACACAAGCAGCTGAATATTCCATTGTTTTTATTTACTTATTTTCCAGGTAGTTCAGGTATCTCTAACTACGCTTAAAAATGAGGAGGAAAAAGACATTACATTATTTGTATTGCCACTAGCTAGAAAATGATGGATTCCCCTAGCATGGCTGGAGGGGTTTTATGGGATTTGCTTTTATTTTTTTTAGTCTTCCCTTCATTAATATTTAAGTCTAGACCTAGGGAAGTGAAAATGAATACATAACAAACAACAACCCAAGTTGCTCTTTGTAGGTCTAGTTTGAAATTCAGAGCACCGGTAGTTGGTGGAAAAATCAAATGGGAAATATCTATTTTGTGGGATTTCTTGACTGCACCTTAGCAAGAATCCAGTAACTGTTCCTAATGCAATGTTGTGCTGCCTCATTCACTGATTACTGTAAATTGGCACAACTTCATCCTACTAATAAAGAACTGCCAGATTACTCAAATGGATAACCTGGATCACTGCTCAGTAATTCATTTTGCAGAATCTCATAACTAAACACTGTTTCCCTCTTGGAGAGAAAAGTAAATCTCTGTTGATGTAAACTGAACTTGGCTTTGTTTCGTGCCTGGAGAGCAGGAGAGCTTAACTGAAATTATTCTACTGGCTTGGTGGATGGTAGAATCAGGGAAAAAATTAAAGAGGAAAAACTTTTTTATGTAATTAAAAAACCACCCAAAACTTCCAACCCTGAAATGCTTAATTAAACAGTTCTAGAGAGAAGTGGCCAGAGGCAGAATTTGGCATGGAAAATGCATTGAAGAAACCATTCTGAAGGACCCCATGAAAATGTGTTTTGATTTGATTAAGTTATAAGTTTTCTATGAAAAGAAAAAAAGAAAAAAAACACCATTCTTCAAAGCAGTGAACTCAACAAGTTCCTGCAGGATTATTAAAGTCAGAAAAAAATAATGATTTCTAACAGAAGCATAATATGGCCTGTTAAAAAAAAGGTCCAGTTTTGAATTTTATAATCACCAGCTTACTCAAAAATCTACCCAGTGCTCTTCTTTCCAGTCCTAATAAACTCATCTTTTCAGTGGTTTGAGGTTTGCTTTTAGACTGATTTGTAGGGTTACTCCAAGGGCCGGATGTTGCTCCAGGAGTGTGAAAAATAAGCAGAGTTTGCAATCTATATAATTCTGTGTGCGTCTGTCCTCACGTTTTGACATGGATTGGTGTTTTGAGCCAAGGTGATCAATTACCATGCTACCGTTCTTTTATAACACCAATATTTTCCTTGATTTCCAGCTCTGGAAATCTAATGTTTGCTTAAGAATCAGTTTCCTACAAACAAGTTAACAAACAAACAAATTGTTCCTCCCAGAAAAAGCTGCTATTTCAAAAACAGTCTACTTTTAAAGCATTAAATGCAATAGGGGCTTATTCAACATGTTAATTATTTACAGTTGGAAAAATGGAATAACTATAAAAACCAATATAAATTACAGTCTTGTGATACACTTGCATATAATTAGGGGTTTATGAGCCCCTATTTCAGCTTGATGAAAAGATTGTGGAATGAGCAGGCTTAAGCAAATACAATTTTTATTCAAATAACTAGAGGAAAACAAGGAAAGCTCACAATCTGACCATCTCTGCTTAGTTTAAAGCTGATAATTCAGTGAATTCTAAACCCAGCCTTCATTCTAAGACCAAAAGTATTTTCAGTGGGGACAACTTCCAGATGAGCTTCATGTTTTTAACCCCCAGACATCTCCACTGTAAAATACTCAATTAAATATTGCAACTTCCACTGTTAATGCTGACCTAATAACTTATTTTCTCAAAGTAATTTTGTTTTAAACTGTTTGGCATACTTTGGAACAAAATTTACACATAATTGCTCAGGAAATTTAACAATAACTTAAAGTAGTGATTTTGGTCCTTGTTAGTAAGAAGGCGTTACAATGGATAAAGAGCTTCCTCTCCAGAGAATACCTCCATAATGAAAAGAAATAGTATTCAAATGTGCATAAAGTCACAATGTTGATAAAGCAAAACAAGGTATTTCTCTTATACCAACTTCACAGTATAGAAAAATGTACCTACCAGTATGGAAAAAGTACCTATTGCATCCCTGCATGCAAATACTCACCTACAGCTCCTGAATCCCCATGGCTTTTCCTACATGATCAAGGTAGAGATTATTCTCATTTAAAATATGGAAACATATCAGAAATTATTTCTATTTTTTTCTTTTTAATTTTAAAGGATTTTCAGTCTAATCTAAAATCCATAAATGTCTGCAGCAGATCAGTTGTATTCACTGGGCTTTGCAGTATGACTTTAACCTGCAGAAACTGAGTCAAGGGATGAGTGAGGCAAAGGGTCCCTCCATGTGTCCCTACTCAGGTGGAGGAATGAACAGAAAGGGTTTTTTAAAATTTTAAGTGTTTAATCCAAACCTGTTTCCAATTGAATATAGTCATAGTAGAGTCCTGACGGAATGTGTTCATTCTGTGCTCCAGCTTTGAAAAATATCTAATTGATTGACCACACGAGCAGTGCTGGAATTCTGGTTCTGACAGCTGCCATTTGTGCCAACAGCATTTTGGGATTCCCTTGCTGTTCCAGGTGATAGGCAAGTGGAACTGCAAACCAAAACCCAGCCACACATCGGGGTTAATTCTCTCTCTGGTACATTCCACTCTCTCCATCATCTCCAGCTTCTCTTCCTGTCATGACATGGGATGAGAAAATGGCTTGGAGCAGCACACAGCCATGGAGAGCGGGTGATGTGGAATGCCAAAGCAAAGAAAAGGGCAATTTCTTATCTGCCCTGAGGGTCCAGTGTCCCAGAGGAATTATCTGTGTTAGCTTTGCTCCTTTCCTGTGTGATGCCCCTTGAAGAATTAATAGAGCAGCCTGGTGGGGGTGATTATTGCTGTGCCAGCGATACCCAGCTCTGTATCATCCCCTCTCAGAACAGAAATTCATCCCTGAGCAGTGATGCTGTCAGGTTGGAGCAGCAGGCTGGGACTTGGCTTATCACAAACTGCAAACACAGGAAGGACCCACAGGCTGCCTGTGTCACTGTACCACCCTGCAGTCACTTTAGAAGATGAGATCATTTGAACCATCTTCCCTTATTCCAGGCTTAGAATGAAGCAGCAACCTCCTCCTGCCCCTTTCGGTGCTAAGAACCCTGAAGAAGGTGTGAAATCTAAACCAGATGATAGTCTGCCAAATTGATGCTCAGTTTGAACATTATATTCACTGAAATTACATAAGGATGAATCAAATGAACAATGCTAGGCACAATCCATGTGAAGCAACTTTCTCCAAAAGAGGAAAAAACCCCAGGAATGGGGTCCTGATTCATAGAAGCTGAGCTTGTGTGGTTCAGTAATTCAAGCAGGCACACACAACTTTTAGGCAACACAAAGCAGTCCCCTCTTCCTGGTTTGGTAACTTGCTCTCAAGAGGTTCTTCTAGGTCACACAAGAAATCTGAGGTGAAACCAAATTTTAGATATACTATGTCATATAACTACCCAGAGATAGCTCTAATTCCTCTCCTGGAAAAAAACGTAATCAATGTACTAGAATATAATAATAATGGATTTCAAGGAGATTTACCCTTCTGCAACTACTGTTAATTCTGATTTAACAAGGGTACAAAAGTATGCTGTCTGGGCCTTATCAAATCAGAGAAAGAAAATGTTCCTTAGTGCAGAAACTACTTGTGATCCATTTCTGAATCCAGTGCAGATTTATGGGAATGAATGGCTTGGAACATACAGGTATTCTTTATTAACCCACTGCAGAACACGTGGGTTAATCCTCTTTTCAGTTAAAGAGGATTTCTCAGCTGAAGTGGAATGGACAACCATGGGGTGGTGGAGTCACCATTCCTGGAGGGATTTAGAAGCCTTGGGAATGTGGCACTTGGGGACATGGTTTAATGTTGGACTTGGCAGTGCTGGGTTAGTGGCTGGATTTGATGATCTCAGAGCTCTATTCTGACTTAAATGATTCTATGGCATCACAGAATTCCCATTACAATGCCCACCTTCACCCCTCAGAGCCCCCTGCAGCCCTGGCTGCTGATTCCAGCCCTGACCACTCACTGGTACCAGCTCCTAATTTGAACTTCACTGCCATTACCTTTGATTGAAAAATGTCAATGCCCCTTTTTAAAATGGTTCTCAAGAGTCTGTTCACCTTCTGAAACCTTACAGTTGGAGATCTGCTAGTGTGATTTATGAATAATTACATGAGAATTTCTGAGGTTTTAATTTTCTTCTCTTTTTCTCTTCACTTTTCCTTCTTTATCACTCCCTGCAGTAAAGGATGAGTAAGACTGGTGGCAAACCAGGCTTTCAGAGCATGCCTGGCACACAGATAATATGATTCTCATTGATATTGGATGGAATAAGCCAAAGAACCAGGTGTGCCCTGGGACCCAGAGAGGATGTGTGAGAAAAAGAAAGAGAGCTGTCAGAAAAGTGAGTGCGGGACTCGCAGGACACGATATGTGTCGTCAGGACTCTGCAGTGTGTGAGAGCACTGAACCCGTGGATGCCCTCATGGTTACAAATAGAGATGCTTTTCTCCCAAAACGTGCTCCACTTTGTTCTGCTTTCCTACCTGACAGCTGGTTGAGCTGCCTTAAAACTTGAGAGCTCGGCAATTTCTCCCCAGTTCCTTTCCCCAGTCCCACCCTTCCTGCTCCTGCTCTCTTTATCTCTTTACTCTGAAAAAACGTTAGCAACGATAACTAAACTTTTAATTTTTTTTTCCTATACCTGAATAACCTCTTGTGTGCAGGATATTTTCTGCTTTAGGGCACAATCTGTTGCAGCACTGCTATAACTGCTGCTAAGGCACCTATTGTCATTCTCTCTGCCTCGGCAACACGGCGCTCTGTCGTGTTCCTCATCTGTGAACCCGGTGATTTATTGATAATGCTAATCTTGCTTGAAAGTTATAGAGCTTGTAAAGTCAAATGTGTTTAAGGGGAGAGATGGTGATTCCTGCTCCCCAATTTTTATTGTTTGCATGTCACAATAATCGAGTTTTTCAGCCCGCATTGGAGGAGCTCAAGATGTAGCACAAGCATGAATGGAGCCTCTCCACAGTACCAAATGGAGTTTTTTTTTACATCCTCATTAAATGCAACAAAGAAACTGGGTACCAGAAATGACAATACATAGCTTAACCTACCTCACATCGAGTAACCACATAGAGCTGAGCCTCAAGGGGATGTTGGCCAAGTTTTACATTATCTCTTTTACAATATCTCATAATTGATTTGTGCACCCATATCCTCTCTTGAAAACACAGTTTTCTATTAAAAACAATTTGGATGGATACTTTTTTATTACCTTTCCTATATGATACTCTTCTATGGTAAAAGATGGTCCCTGCCCTGAAGTGATTTCTGTCTGATCAACTCAGACAGACAAAATAAGTTTTACAACCTCTATTTTGCAAATGGGGAAATAAGATATGGAGACATTAAGGAGACGGCTGCTGCAAAATCCCAGAGAACGAGATTTTCATATATCATAAAGAAATTGCAAATTCTGACCACTTATGGAAATGGAGTTATTGGAGAGATAAATAGATAGATATAAAATTGTCTATTTCTTTGTCTCACACTCCTTATTACAGAAGAATCTGGATTTTACTGTCATTGTGGTGTTTACCTCTTCTTCAACATAGGAAGATGATGTTTAGATCTGTTTTTCAGATGATGATCTCTGGCACAGAAATGCTAAAGCTTCATTCTAAAAACAGATTTGAGCACCCAAATGGCTCTCTAGTCTCTTGAATTCTATATTCTGGTGTTACTGGGATTTGCATGAGCCCTGTTCAATTTTGTCCATGCCCTAGAGATGCTTAAAGTCCCTTAAATATATTGGCACAACATTCCCTTGGGTCTGATGCCACCAAGTGATTAGGAATCCTAATTATATCAAACCCAGTGCCTTCCAAGTATGTTCCACTGCCTGGTTTACCTGAAAGGCCCCTTAGAGGAAATTAAGCCTTTATTTATTTTTTTTTTCCTCCTGAAAGATGAAGTGGAATTTTCATCTTATCAGAAGTTTAGTGTATAATCACTTAAGATACAGATACAAGTCTCACTCCAAAAATAGGTTTCACTGTCTATTCATAATGAAACTGCTTTCACAAAACTCCCTGGAGGCATCTGTTGGTGGCAAGGGCCCAGATCCCACCTAATGTCAGGCTTTCAGCTGAAGTGCCCAGTTTAGAGTTCACTCACTTTTTTTTTTAAATTTTAGTTTCCCAGAAGGTAATCCTCCATGCTTGATAGGACCAGGGAGAATAATTTTAAGCCAAAGGAGTGTAGATTTGGATTGGATATTTGGAAGAAATTCTTCCCTGTGAGGGTGGGGAGGTCCTGGCAGAGGTTTCCCAGAAAAGCTGCGGCTGCTCCATCCCTGGAGGCATCCAAGGCCTGGCTGGATGGGGCTTGGATCAACTGAGATAGCGGAAGGTGTCCCTGCCCATGGCAGAGGGGGTAGAATGACATATCTTTAAGGTCTTTTCCAACCCAAACCATCCCATGATTCTGTGATCCTATGATTTATGGAACTTGTACTTTTATAGAGCTAGACATCACTTTCTTTATACGCAACAATTTCCCAGCCTCTGTTCATACCTTGTTGAGTGCTCTTAACCAGGATCATTGAAACTGGATGATCTTTAAGGTCCTGGGCTTTATGATGTCCTTACCCTCAAAAACTATGTAATAACAGTATTCATACTTCTGTGCAGTCTTACTAATGGGCCAACTTGGTATTTCTAGACAATTAAAATGGTATGTAGCAAGAAAAAATGAGCTCAGAAGTAATTCTGGTAATTCTGGAAACCAATGTCAGTTTGTCTTTCACAGTGAACTCCCAAAGACACTATTCCTGCTTAGTTCACTTTCTCTAGGTCTATGTGATACCCTGTGCAGCTTCACTAAGAAAAGAAGACAAAGCACTGCAAAAATCACTTTTATGCTTTAAAAGTACTGAGATATATGTGTATCTGTCTCCAACCGTCTAAAAACCACTGAAGCTCCTCTCCAGCCTTCTGGCTTTCGTCTCCACTGAGTGAGAGGAGGCAGTCGGCCGGCATGAATCAAATATTCAGGACTGCAAAATTCTCTCCCATCTGTTGTAAAACCAGTGCAAGCATGAACAACTGAGAGGTGAAACAATTTTTCAACCTCCCTAGCAATCTCATAAATTATCTGCAGCTAAATAACCTAGAAAGCAGAGCAGAGTCTCCCAGCCTTAGGTAACAATTACACTATGTGAACTTTAAAAAACCTCATGCTAGCACTCAAAATTAGGAGCTTAATACGCAAATGAATTGTGAAGGCTTGGTGACAGCATTGTTTAAAAAATGCTTTTTGCAACCCACCCAGGTGTTGTTCCAAGTTGTTGCTGAATGGGGAAATGTCGTGGATGGCTTCACTGGAGAAGAGGAGGTGTAAACTGGTTTTACCTCCCTCTGAAACAGCCTTGGCTTGCTTGCCCATGAGAGACAAGGGAATGCTCAGGCCTCCTGCTGGACATCCAGTGGTGCATTTCAAAACCAGTGCAGCTGTTTGGCTTTTGAGGTTTTCCTGAAGCCAGAACAAGATTTTAGTTCTTAATGCCAGTCCCTGGCAATGTCTTCAAAAGCTGTTTCTCTCCCAGTTCAAAATGCATCAGTATTTTATCAAGACAAGATCAAATGCCTCATCTTTGTTAAGTTCTTTATTTCCTAGTCATCTGTTTTTCCTCACCCTTCTAAATAAATATTCTTTCTTCTGATGGCCCTCAAACACTATAAATCATTTTATATTTATACATGCACCCACCCAACACAGCCATTCATCAATATTTTGCACTATTTTATACATGCATCCACCCAACACAGCCATTCATCAATATATTGCACTTATGGGTCTTCCAATTTTGCACAGCTCAGAGTCAGGAATTCTCAGTTAGATGGGAAGCAGGAGCACACAAGGAGGAGATGATGATTTCCTAGCAATCCTACAGCTCCTCTGCAGAGCATGACTGGGCTGAGCAGCCCATGACCCAACCAGGCTTTCAGTGTTTGCTGCTTCATCAGCTGCGTCCATGGGGGAAGAACATGGGAGCTGACAGCCTTAGTGCCCCTGTGAGCCCAGGAATGGTTGGGATCAGCTGCCAGGGATGCAGACAAATCCTACCTGAGCTCCAGGTTGGCCTCCACTGGTGAAGTTTCACAGGTCCAGCTGACGTATTTAGTTCACAGCTCCTAGAGTTGGAAAAATACAGCTATGTGTCCCCATTTCATACAGATGAAAAATATACCAGAGAGAAGCTGAGGAAGTCATCAATAAGATTTAGGAATAGAATCTCAACCTCTCTGCACAGACATGATGCCATGCTGCTATTTCTTCTGCTTTTCCCTAAGGGCTCATCTTCCTGTGGAAGCATCTGAGGCAATGTGCAGCCCACGTGCACACAAAAGCAGACAGTACTGATACACTCAGGCATCTCTGGCTCTCCAAAACCATAAACACATCCACCAAGAAGTAACTTTATTCAAGAAAATGGCATGTTTCTCTTAAAATATGTCCCCATCTTCTGAATTGTTTTATAATTACATGAGCTCCAAGTAACTGCCTTTCTTCTGGTGCCTCATAATCCCTTCTACTCTCATTTTTCTTGGCATTTTTACTTTTTTCCAAGGAGTGCAGGCCTCAAGCAGGTGTCTCAGGTGTGTTCTCATGAGCACTTAATAGCAACATACTAATCTCCTCTGGCTCTTTGATTTAATGTCTCCCAAAATAACATTAGTCTATGCTATTTATTTCTTTCCTGATGTAGTACATGGCAGGCATGTAACAATTATACTGCTCACTCTCATCCCAAATTTCTTCCAGCACTCACTTTTTCCCAAGTTTCTGTTTCACCCGCTGGCAAATAGCTCTATACCTGATTATTACACCCAGGTAAAATACAGAGTAATTTACCCTTGTTTCTTAAAAATACATCTCTTCTGGTAACCATAGCAATTGTTTTGGGTTTTTCCTTATTAGTTATTCATGAGATTCAATTTATCACGATTATTAATTCTAACCTCTGCAGTGTATGAATAAGCAATCTCATTGCTTAATATTAGTGCCTGACCATTCTTCTCTGCAACTAATGACCTGTCATAGATATCTGGGTCTAAAAGTCATCAGGAAGCTGGAAACCACTTAATTACTATTAAGTTAATAAAACAATGATTGAACTAATAGTGAAAAGCTGTCAGTGTTTTGTTCCCAATTAATAGGAAAATAAATTAGCAATATGCCCAGAGTGACACATCAGCAATCAAAATAATTTTTGATGCAGGGGCAATTTTGAGGATGCATTTTTCCCTTTGTCAAAGACTTGCACTGACACACGTCACCTTGGGAAAACCACAACTCTGCCATCCCCACTTTTGCACAGTTTGCTGGGAGAATTCTCTCACACATTTCGATTACTTTTAACTTTTCTATGTGGAATATGTAATGGAAAGGCAATTTGTCCAAATGTCCAAATCTCAGTCTGAAGGACATGACTGTACTGAGAAACGTAATTTTGCCCCTTTGGTACCCCAGACTTTCAAATTCCCCCCACTGCATCTGCCCTAACCTTTAAATTAGTTCAAGTTGATATCTTAATTTTATCAGATGGATATTGGCAAGTTCTGTGAGCAGTCTCACAAGCATCTGGATAAGGAAAATGGAGTGAGTGATTAGTGTAGGATGCAGATGTGCACTGGGAGAACATGAGATCCACCATCTGGCTTTGTGCTGAAGATTATCCAACTCCTGCCTTTGGGGTCATTGTAACCTGCAAATCCTCCACAACTCAGTACCCAACAATGAAACCGTTTGCAGGAAATGACAAAATTCAGAGATGAGACAATACTGATAATCAGGGAACAGTTTTAATGACACTGACATTAAATTGATTGCTATACAGGTATTGGAAACTTTCTTTTTATTGGCATAAATTAATGGAGAACTCTTGAATGTTCACTATAAAAACAAAAAAAAAAAATCATTCATTATCAAAAGTAGATCTTTCAATAGAAGAAATATTAGGGTTGGATTGAGCCACCACTAAATGTCAAGCTTTATGGCCTCAGATAAACAAATATACTTGAAGTAATACTGTTATCTCAAAGAACTGGTAGTTTGAAAAAGTTTATCCTCTCAGTTACAAGGAAGGAAAAACTGTCAATCAGCTGCTAAGGGTCCCAGGATTCCTGGTTTCCCAGTTCAGAACAAATATCAAACATCAATGTTTCAGGCTGGACTTCCCGGGCAGATTGAAAGGCTAAGAAACTACTCATTGCTGTGAAAATGCAGAACAATAAGGAAAGTGATAAGCAAAGAAAGTGAATTTTCAAAACCACATGGATATTATAGACCTACAGGTCTATAATTGCACATAAAGAACTACACAAAGGTCTTTAATTGCATATAGACCTACTGGTCTATAACTGCATATAAATTTCTCTACAATGCACATACACATACATCTTTTCTGTAGCATAACACCAAAAGTAGGTTAGTGTTTATATCCTGATGTTTGTTTTTTTTTTTTTTAACCACATAGCCATAAATTATACACTTTGTGTATAATATAAATTTATGTGTGTATATAATATAAATTGAGTAAATACAGATGAACTGCTGCAGTTGTCAGATCATCGTTAGACAGTTTAGGCTTTGAAGTCATTCTTTATTACTCAGTTACTGTGATTTTCTGACTTTGATTGCTATAATAACATCAAAACACAGTGCAGCTTTTAAATATATTCACTTCAGTCTTTGTTCTTAAAAGAGACCAGTTATTTATTTCTGTCTTCTGAAGAATCTCATAATCCAAGGAAGGAGTCAAGTGTCAGGAATGCTATGAAATGACTGAGGATTCATGTCCATGCTGGTTTCTACATAATAAACCTGTTTATGATTCTTTTATATGTGCATTTTTATACATGTTTGTGTGTGTTGGAGAAAAGCAAACACTAAGAAAGTGTATGTTTCTGTATATGCATGCACAGAAGTATAAGCAAAAATTAGGGCTGCTGACAAAATGCTTGCAAATCAGCAAGTATTGGCAGCATAAAAAATATATGAAAACACCAAATATTATACATTTTGGCAGGATTTTAAGGCAAATCTAGACATTATTACTTATGTAAATATTTGCTCATTCAGTCATGAAAGCCCTACTAATAGGGGAATTAAAGTGGTTTGGATCTAAACAGGCTGCATAGGGTTGAAACATCCAAATACTTTTTGTTTGTATAATCAGAAAACAATTATTATTTATTTTCAAGCTTTTTGTAACTTTTCAAATTTAAATTATTTAAATTTGTTTGGGGTTTTTTATTTGCTTTGTTTTTCTTTTTTTTTTTTTTTTTTTTTGTTGGTTTGTTGGGTTTCTTTGGGGTTTTTGGGGTTTTTTTGGTTCTGGTTTTGGTTTTGGTTTGGTTTTTTTTTGTTAATAGTATGAATCTTGTGATATCTTGGGATTTTATGTGTTTTATAAAGATAAAGACTGGAGCCAGGCTGAGAGAGTTGGGGATGTTCAGTCTGGAGAAGAGAAGGTTCCAGAGAGAGCTCAGAGCTCCTTCCAGAGCCTAAAGGGGCTCCAGGAGAGCTGGAGAGGGACTTTTTACACAGATTTAGAGTAATAGGACAGGGGGGAATGACTTCAAACTGCCAGAGAGCAGTGTTAGATGGGCTATTGGGAAGAAATTCTTTCCTGTGAGGGTGGTAGGGCCCTCTTCTGCTTGAACTCTGCTCATTGAACAGTGGTGAGGACTTTGTGGGTAGGGAGGAGAAGAACAAATGCAGACCTTAAGAATTGATGGGTAGAAGGAATAGAAAGAAAATAGGAATATTTGCAGTATGGACATTTCTACAGTTTACAGCATGCTGGGATGGGCATTGAAAAAATTTATAAATACAATTTGACTTGCGGCTGTGTTAGTGGAGGAATTTGTTAGAGCTGACTGCTGGAAGATAATTTCCTGAGGTCTTTTTCACTAAAACACTTTTTACTTACCTTGATATGAATATAATCTGATAACACAGTAAAGCTCCAAACTTTCTAAATATAGAGCACCCAGGATATATCTATTTATATGAGCTGGGGAGACATTAGAAATGTTTCTCTAGTGGTTCTGGTTTGCAGTTCTGCACATCTTTTGGAGACTTACATAAAACTGAAGTTTCTTTTGTTTCACTGATCAAGGCCCTCACCTTTTGTGAATTTCCTCAGTGAATGACTTCTCCCCATTATGAGGTCATAAAACCATACCAAGTTCATTTCAGGAGCTCTATAGAGCAAATGAGTGAATTATTAAGGTTGAAAAGACCTCTAAGATCATCAAGTCCAGTGGTTAACCCAGCACCACCACTAAATCCATGTCCCCAAATACCACATCCACACATCTTGTAAACACTTCCAGGAATGGAGATTCCACCACTACCCTTGTCAGCCTGTTTCAATGCTTGACCACTAAATTATGTAATTAAAATTAAAACCCAGATGAGTAAAATGCCACAAGGAATGAAAAGAACCTCCAAGAGAAAGCATTAAAACTAACATCTTTGAACTAGTGGAATATCCTTTGTTATCAATTTTATATGCAAAAGGACACAAGAAAAATGATGGCAGGTACGAAACAAATCATGAGGTCTTCCACCATTTAATTTGCAGTTGAAAGTGAATTAAAATGTCCTGTTTAAAACCACCATAATCTCTGAGTATCAGTACCCAGGGTGAAGTTTTGGACACAACCCTACAGAAGGCATAAATTTACCTCAAACTTTATTGGCAATCAACTCTTTTTTCTTTTCAGTTAGTATTGCACTGCTGGAATATAGGTTAAACGTATATCATGGCATGAGAGAAAAATGTCTATGTGTCAAAATGCCAATATAGTTTTAGATATCTACAACTGATTAAAAATGAAAAAAGGAAAAATGTTGGCTCTCTTGAAATAAAGAGCAAAACTTAGGTTAAAAACAGGATTTCATATCTACATAATGCACAGTTCTGGTTTACCCTTATTTATAAAAGAAGATAATACTATTTCTTTGTCTTAGAGAATTTTCCAAGAGAGAAAACAGAAAGTGTGCAGATGTTCATTTGACATAGGTATTGGGATATAGAAATGATAAGAATAAATATTACACATCTAAGCAACTCCCTTTTCTTGTTCCAGGGTCTTCAATGATTGTATTAAATAATTGTGTAACCTCAGGGTCCCAGATTTGTGAGAGGCAGATTTTAAATATGAAACCAATTTAATGAATTTCACAATGGCCTGTTTTAAATTAATCTAATTTAGAATAATTTTAAAGGACTGAAATTTGACATTTCAGTTATGGTAGGTTTGTGGTTTTTGGTGGTTTTTTTTTCTTTTCCATGAAATATGGATTTATTTTCATTATTATGCAAACATTAGAACTAGTTTGACTAATTATTTGACTAAGCATCCCAAGAAAGTATACGGATGGAACTTGTATTCCCAAGGATGATAATTGTGCTCATTTTGGGATCCAGGATGAATACTAATTTGACAACTTTCTCTAAATTCCATCCTTGTCTATAATAACCACCTTAGCTTAGGTCAGTGGTCTTGAAGCAATATGCAGAAGTCCTAACTGATTTCAACATTTTTATCTTCCTCAGAATTATGCATAAAATCTCTATCTCTCCTGTGAGACCATCTCGAATAAATTGCATTAATTCCTGTATTTGCTGAAACTGTCTTTCTCTTGCTAAGCCACGTGCATCCAATTATGTGAAATGGGAAAAGCTTTAAAATATCACATTCTGGCATGAAGTGTTTGAAAATCTTTGGGGGATGTTAGTTTGTCTTTAATAACAAGTCCCAAATTGTGCCTAGTGGGCCTCTTTGAAAACAAAGATTCCAACTTGCTATTAAAAGAACCCCCAAAACAAAACCCCAAATTATCTCATGGCTGCTATCTGTCAAATGAAGAATAATTCTGTAATGAAGAAGAAAGGATGAAAGGTAAAAATAAGCAAATGAATTAAATAAGAGAAGCTATTTTTATTTACTTTAAGAAGTACAAGGGAAAAATGTATTTTTAGCCCTC
>NW_005054377.1:1072143-1073056 GCF_000277835.1 Geospiza fortis | reverse complement strand
TTTCCCTACCTTCATAATTAATAATTTCTCAGTATTTATGTGGGTTTTTTTTTCTTTTTTTAGTAAAAATTAGAACAATTTTCCAGGGGAAATAAAGAGAAAAGAAGAAAAAGACTTTTAAGAATTACTGCTAGGCATATAAAATGCCTCTTTGTTCTGCATTGTGCTACATTTTGCCTCTGTCAGACACACCATGGAGAATGTCAGTTGGCATTGGTGGGTTGTTTGGTGAGTACATTTTATTTTCAAAAATTGTTTTCTTCTCATAGAACCAAACAGTACTTGAAGCAGCTTGTTTTATTTTGTGTCAGACAGGCATTTGCTTCTGGGTGTATGAAAAGTGCAAATTAGCAACCAAACATCAGAGGAGAGAATGAGGGAAGTCCCCATTGGGTAGAGATGGGGGGGGGTTTTCCCTTCTTTTTTTTTTTTTCCTTTCCCAGGGATCTGAAAATGCAGACATATCCATTGGGGAAACAGGAGAGGGAAGAAATATTGCAAATAACATTCACACAAATGGTCTGATCCTGCTCCTGATGGAAGTTACACTTTCTCCCTCAGAATACACAGAGGTGTTACCTTTCTTTCCAAAGACTGACATGTATGAACTTAAGAATACTGGACTGGAAAAAATATCCTGGATTTCCAAGATTCTTCCCCAGCTATTGCAAGAGCATGTTATGATCCCTGTAGCACATCTGAAAAATAATTAGGGTTTGGGGGTGTTTTTGTGCTCCGAGTACTTGTACTGCAGGGCTGTTCCAAAACTTTCCTCCTCTGATGTTTTATCAGCCTATTTCAAATTTCTATCAGAAATCTACTCATGGGCATCTTGGACCAGATTGTTCCTGAGCCAGAACTGCTGTTTGGTGTGAATAGTCTTTGCTTTCTCTGGTGTATTTGCATCCTACTG
>NW_005054377.1:1031465-1072108 GCF_000277835.1 Geospiza fortis | reverse complement strand
GTTTCTTTCCTCTAATCACCTCTTCTGATTAATCCAAAAGTCAAATCCATGAGGATTTTTGATTCCAGTGAAATTTCTTGAGTCCAACAAGCACTTGGAGCCTCTGGACTTCAAACACGGCGCCTCTAGATAAAGCTGTGAAGACAACATACCCACCTCAGAACCAATAGAATGGTGTTACCTGCAAGATCCTTGATATTTTGAATATATTTCCAGCATTTCAAAAGCTCAATATAAAAAAAAAATCGATAAATAAAAAATATTTATAGATCCACCTTCTAACTTTAAGCATCTGCAACTTGAATGTTCTCCTTGGGGCCAACTCAAAGCAATTTACAGCTTCTGGAAAAAGACATGATGGCCTGACCTGTATAAGACCTCTAATCTAGAATCAAAGGAATCACAAACAGGAGTATTTTTTGTCCTCTTTTTCTGTAAAAGTAATCTATATTGGTATCCCATATGTAGATGTCTACATTATCTGTGACAGTGGTCAGCTGAAGCCATCCACTCTCTCATACACACTTATTTGTAATTCTTTAGCTATTGTTGTCTTTTTGATTTGGACTTCCCAATCTTTTCCTGCTGTTTCAGTTTCCAGATTCTATATTTATCTTCCTTTCCAAATCTGCTTTTCTCCCCCTTCTTTTTATCTCTGGCCTTCCTTGTTCTACCCTGTCTTTTCAATTTCTCTTTATCCATCAAGTCAGTCTCTGCCCTTGCAATGCACAAAAAAAAGCAGAGTTCCAGTTGTTTACTCCCAACCTCATCCCCTTCATTGTTGCATTTCTCACTTACCTTTCTTTACTTTTGGTTGACAAGCTTTGATCTGAAACTCATTGGTGTCACTGGGGTGTTAAATTCAACTGGCTTTGGGTCAGGACCAGCAGCAAGGCTGGTATTAAAATCTTTGTGTAGAAGAAACTCCTCAGCTTTAACTACCATGCTTTGGGAATCTATGGAAAAGGTTCACTGTGAAAGGTGTAGGAATACAGTGGAAGAAGTTCTGTGGAATTAAATCTGTTTTGCCTAAGAGGTGGCAGGTACAAGGCTGATGAGCAGAATGCTTGTGGGAGATGCTAACAGAAAGATTTTTGTAACTGTACAGCATGCAGAAAAAATGCTTCCAGAGTAAATGAGAATGTTTTTGGCTGAAGATCACTTAAATCAGCAGAAGTCCTTCAATCATCTTATACCTTGGATATTTCACAGGTGTTGGAGTTGAAACTTGTCCAACAACACTGGCTTTCTAACCCATTGGTTTTAAGATTTTAGGCTTGATTTTGATTGTCATCTTCAAAGAGTCCAATACTGACTTCTTTGGAAAAACTAACCTGAATCATCAAAGAAATAAGAAATTAAATTCAAATTGTTTCCAATCTTCAAACTCAGAACATCCAAACTACTATTAATAACTGGACAAACAGTCCAGGCTTGGCTTTTTACAAGTCATTACTCTTTGATCCAAGACAGCTGACCACCTCTGGTTGATGAAAGAAAATTACTCTTTCAAAGATAATCAGCCATTGATTCAAATAACCTTAAAACAATCCAAATTAATATTTAAGAGCTTATTTGTATAATTACACATTTTCCCTAACTGTATCACTATCCATCTTTGTACTGCAGCCCTGCAGACATCTGACCATCTTCTCTTTGTATGTGGGTGCTTAAAAGTAAAAGGCATAGAAATTAAGAAACTGATTATTCTTTGAAGCTGCTGCAACAAGGTGGAAAGGCCATAGAAGGAATTCAGACATTAACCCTGGATTCGGGAAATGAAGAAGGTGGTCTCTGAGCTGCCAAAGACTTGTGTGAAATTGGGAATATCACTTTGCTCCCGATCACACTCTCTAACTCTTCCTAAATATCAGTTAGACTAGACTTTCAGCTGCTGGACCTCAGAGGAGTCTTGGTCTTGGTCTCTCAAACCAGGGAACGCTTGAAATCAGCTACTGTGTCTATGTTGGGACAAGTAATTCCCTTGGTGTTTAAATATCAGAGAACAAGGGAGTTTTTTCCCCATAAGGGAAGAGGAGACAGGGTGAAAGCAGGACCAGCAGAGACAGCAGCTTCATCAACAGAAGTGGCAGTCACTTGAGACAGGTCAGGACTCAAGAGTCCAAATAATGAGTCAAGGCTGTGGTGATAAAGAAGTTCCAAGATCAAGATGCTGTCCAAGTAACTCCATATCACAGAATCACAGACTCAGAGGATGGGTCAGGTTGGAAGGAACCACAGTGGCTCACCTGCTCCTGCCCCCTGCTCAAGCAGGGTCATCCCAGAGCACAGGGCATTGTGTCCAGACAGTTCTGGAATATTTCCAGTGAGGAGACTCCATTCACAGCCTCTCTGGTCTCTGTTCAGTGCTCGGTCACTGCACAGGAAAGAAGTTCTGCCTCCTGTCCAGGTGGAACTTGCTGGGATCACTCCCTGCCCGTTCCTCTGGTGCCATTGCTGGGCCCTGGAGCAGAGCCTGGGCCCTGCTCTGACCCTCCCTGCACACAGGGACACCCAGGGAGGAGGGCCCCTCTCAGCCGTATCTCCTCTCCAGGCTGAACAGCCCCAGCTCCCTCAGCCTTTCTTCTGTTCCCACCAGGAACTGGCAATGTTTACAGCACCTAAAGAACCTTGCTCCAGATACAGGTTTTTAGAGAAACTACAAAAAATTGTGAGGTATGCGTCAGGCACTTTGACAAATCCTATGATGGCAAACACAGAACTAGACAATTCATAAGGTTTGATTTGCTGCTAATTAGTTCAAGCATGTCATGGAATGTCACCAAACTTAATCTCATAATGGATTTAGTATTGTACCTGCTCCTCCTTCCCCCCAGTCCTTCTGGAAAATTATAGTTTATGTTCTATTAGGGACATCACAACTTATTACCATTCGTGAAAATGTGCAGTCACAAAAATCATTTTGAGCCTTTCTGTTTCTAGGGTTGTCTATTCTGAGCCTGGGCACTGAAGGAAGTAGTTTTTCTGTCCTAAAGCACGGGTAAGTGGGAAAAGGCTGAGGTTCTTAGTGCTACAAGTGTTTCAAGTGATTGGTGACAAGAATGATTGGCATACTGCAAGAATTTTCACAGCAATAATTAATGAATGCACAAGGGTAAAAAGCTACAAAATCTCCAAATATAGAAAATATTATTCTGTTAAAAGGAAAAATGCATTATTTGTCTCTGGAATTTGGGATCAGAGGGCACCCACAAAATATTTTTAGTAGATTGAACACTTACATAAATATGCCATGACAGAAATAATACATTTATAATTATGTCAGGAAAGATTTTACTGAGAAATAGAAGTCTGGGAAAGAGATAGAGCAAAGGACACACTACAAGGCATAAGGCCATCACAGTTCATGAGATTAGGAGGCAAATTATTTTGAGGAAAATTTTTCTGAACTTCCTTCTTGCAACAATCACCTTTGCAGTACAGATTTCATGCAGGTCCATTTGGCTGTGCTCAGAGACAGGATGGTGAACACGTGGGGTCATTGGGTGCACCCCTAGGGAAAATCCAAATGGAAGAAACTGTGCATTGTGTTGGTCAAACCAGAAATATCAGATGCACATTGATGATTGTGGATAGGATCATCAAACAACTTCTCATAAATTCAAAGAGATTGGAAATTAAGAAGGCTTTTATATGATTTCCAAATCTAATTATTTTGAGGATGGGGAAGGAGTAGCTGTTAGTCCTTCCTGCCTCCACACATACTTGAGAGAAAAAAGGATGATATGATAATATGAAGCAGAGCTGTTTCACCCTCTCCAACTGGAAAGTAGACATGAATGAGCATTTCTCCCTGTTAAGCAACATCAAACACATTAAATACCAGAAGAAGGTAGGGCTTTGAGATGCTGCTCTTCCATAGAGTGACAGAAACTGCTGACCTCATTAAGCTTTGTCCTCATAAACAAGGAATTTCTGAGAGGTTAAGGAGAAAACAAAAAGTACAGGTCAGTGTAACAGGAGGAAAAAAAAAAAAACGTCGAGCTGTATATTAGGCAGGAAAATCTTTTATAATGAGGGCATAGCTAAAGTTTAATGTCTGAAGGGAATAGATCTCCATGGAGAACTCCTATTCTCTGCATTCACTTTTTCATTATCATTTTATCCATTAGTGTAATTTCACTGTTATAGAAAAATGAATGTCAGAAACCAGAATGCTTTGCTTTATTTGTACCCAAGCCAGTGCCAATCAATACCAGAAGTATTCCCTGTGCCCTGTCAATGCACTTCAACCCTACCTTGTTGAGAGTCCTTCTTAATTGACTCCAGTGAAGCAAATCCAATTTCCACATTCTCAGTCCTTGTACACATATGCTAAGACAGCTAAATTTAAACTGTTTCTGCTCAGTTTTGTGGTGTCTGCTCTGACACTTAGAACAGAATGAGATCACCTGAATTTGCTTTATATCTTATTTTTAAGACCATTTAATTGGAATGATTTTATGCCACTGTTTCTGGGTGATATTAAAGTAGTATCCTAGAGGAAAAAGCCAAATACATTATTCTACCCCATCATTGACTCTCTCTGAAACCACCTTTTTTTACGGCTGGATCTGATTTATATCTGAGACATAAGTGTCAATAGCTTGTTTTTGATGGGCAAAATACTGCCAGGTAAAATGGATATAGTTGAGTATTAGGCTATAAAGTGGGGTATGAAGTATAATTCAAATGGGCTTCATGACACTTGTCCCTCATATGACACACATTCTTTTCATTTCCAATTTCATTGGAACAAGGGGGAAAAACGGTTTCCAATCTGTCCCACCTCATAAAAATAGACCTGTGTTTAATTCTCCAGGACCTAAAATTATCCTTTAGATATTGTCAACCAATCATCCAAGGAAAACGTTCATGGACAAAGTAATAGAGAAATCTTCTATGTACAGGGACAGCTAAAATATTGCTGCAGCTTCAGTTTTAATGACAGCACTCAAATATTAGTGCTAAACGCACTGATAATACTGGGATCATCTGGCATATGCTTTTATACTTTTTAGTAAATGGTGTAGTTTGGTCCATGTGTTGCTGCAATTTATACATAAAAATTATTTCACAAAAACAAATAGCTGATAATATTCCTTCTTTATATCCAGTGAAGGAACTGCATCCTTTGAAAGAGAGTATCCAGGAGCTACTTGGCCCTACAAGATTATAAAATTGAAAGAATAACCTTTCTTGTGCATGAGTGTCTTGATTTGTGTTTATGTTTTTCTGGCAAGCAGCAGCCTTTATGTACCCTGGCTTAGTTTTAATTGCTGGTTCTGCACTTGGAATTGGAAATTAGAATGACGACAGCAGCCCAGGGGTCTGATGTGGTTCAGGAAGTGACTCTGGGACATTCTCCTGAGCAGGTTTAGAGTTGAAGCAAAGTAGGTTTGATGACTTTATGAGGTAAATTATTCTGGGGTCAAAGACTGGCAGCCTGCATCATACTGGGGAGCACTTGGGCCAGAATCTCCAGGGTTTCTGAGAGATTTCTCTCCTGAATATCAGAATCATTTTGTGGTGATCAGGTAGGTACAGAAATCATAGAACAAGACAAGAGATCTCCTTGCGGATACAAAAATACTTGCACTACAAAATCACAGACTCATCTGCTTTGGAAAAGACCTCCAAGACCATCGAGTCCAACCTGTGACCCATCCCCACCCTGTCACCCAGCCCAGAGCACTGAGTGCCACATCCAGTTGTTTGTTGGACACCTCCAGAGATGGGGACTCCAGCACCTCCCTGGTCAGCCCGTTCCAAAGCTTAGCAACATTTTCCATGATTAAATTCTTCTGGAAAAAAATAATTTTGTTTTGAAGAAAAAAATACTGAAGAAAAATACTGTGCAATTAAGAATTCCAAACTGAGATCATGAAATGGTAGAACTTTTTCTCCATGTAAATAAAGTCAAGGAAAGGAATTATTTGACTCCAACATGCATTGCTGACTCTCAGGATTAAGATCCATTAATGGACTTTGCATTTTGGGCATTATAGTCCTCTCAGATGTTTTAATTCTGGTCCCAGTGAAATTATTACTGTTGACATTCACTTTATCTTCATCACCTTGGTGTATTTCTGAAAGTCTCACAAAGTGCATTTCATGCAGCACTGGGCACTGCCATAGTCACTGGTACCTGTTTTCAATGTCTACATTTGATACTACCAAGGGAAGAAAATTGTTATTTGTTTTGACAGTCCTTAACTACTGCATCATCTCTTTCAAGGAACCAGTTCACTGTCCATTGGCAGGCCCCTTTAAATCAGATTAAAAAGGCAGCTGACAGAAAAAAAATATGATTTTTTTCTGCAATTTCTTTTCAGCACTTTAAATTTCAAAACCTGTTATGTCATTTTCAGCACTAGTAATGTATAGTCTTAGTCAATTCTGATTTTTAAGGCTTTATTTTTGTAGTAGACTGCATAATTTTTCCTCTATCTCATCTGTTATGATGCTAAATTTGGCATTGGTTGTTATTCCTGTTATGAAGTAGGTGTTAAATAGGGATAGAAACACCTGATTGTGCTACACTTTTGAAGAGTTGTGTTATTCATTTAAAATATTCTGGAAATAATCAGCTCTGGAGTGGCTACAAAAAGTTGAGTAAATCTGTGTGGATACACTAAAGACAGAGAAGTTATTCTGTAGAAGCTGAGAATATGGTCCCTTGAGCCAATTGTATGCCTGATGCAGCTCCATGGGAATGAATGGAAGCACACCAGAGATTAATTTAAACACATTTCCACAGCTAAATGGAAAAACCCTTACATTTGCCTGCTATAGCAGAGCTGAAAGTCACCATTCTTTGGAGTATCAGCTTGCAGGGAAAAGACTGCAGATTTGACCCTGAAGGATTTAGACCCAAGATTTTTTTCAGATGTGGAAACCCTGCAGCATCACAGGATACAAATCAGCACAGGAAATTGGTCTTTTATCTTTTCCATTTTCAGATCCAAATGAAAAATGTAGGATAAAATATAAAGCAATCTAGGTATTTTTCAAGGTAGGTGATACTATGATTCTATAATTAAGAAAGATTATTTGTCCTCCAAAGACAATTTATTTTTCCTCCATCAGTTTGTCTTCCATCCATCCACTTTAGGCATATTCATTAACTTATAAATGTACCTATCTCTTCTTTATGTCACTGTTGTCATTGTCAGTGAGAAGAGGGAGGATCCGTCACAGCACAGTCAAAGCATTTTGTATATATTTACTGGAATAATCTGTCATAGAAATATTTTTTTTCCATTTCTATGGAATCTTGTTGGCTAAATCTGTACTGATAAATCAATTCTACCTGGATTGTGCTTAATCCTGTACAGCTCACTACAAGAGTTGGCCCAAAGCAAAACCTTGTCAGGAATGAGGGCAACAGTCCTTTATCTTGGTCACATCCTGTCCTCTTACTTTTTCTAACGTGGATGCAACTGTAGAGCCTACAGAGGGACAGCTCCCTAATTTGGTCACTTAAATTAGATGGACATTATTAGGTAATGGAAATAATTCCCCAGAATAACTTGATTTGTTTGCAATTAAGCTAATGCAGGGATAACTCTGTCTGCAAATAAATCAGAGAGAAAAAAACTAAGAGAGATAATGGACTTTGTTCATTAGGATAATTAGAAATCAAACAAGGGCTGGGAAGTGAGAGAAGTTAATGACCAGAGCTGCAAGAATTAGCAGTAGAAAATTCTTCTGTACCCCCGTTTCCAGACACTGATTTTTATCTTTTTAAGTCGTTTTCTTCAAGTGTTTTGGATTGTAATGGCACCTTTTTCCCCCAACTCCTCTCCAGTGTGTCATGTCTCAGTTTTCATTCAAGCTGTCCCTCCAGCTGGCTCCTTGTCTTGTGATTTTACTCTTTTGGACAAATTTAAGCAAATTGCTCCCAGGACATATTCAAGAGTAGCAAAACCAAGCAGGTTTCATTTCTTTTTTTTTTCTTTTTTTTTTTTTTTTTTTTCTCCCAGGCTAAAACACGCTTCTTGACTACAGGTGCTGCTGGGTTGAGCTTGTTCCCAGTTCTCTGGCAGTTCTGAGCCTGATCTCCTGAAAAACACATCAATTATCCCAGGTGATACCATAAGGGGTCTTGTGTCTCTTCATTACCACTTAAAATATCACAAATATTTCATATGTACCTTCTTTTCATCACCAAGTTCCCGCAGCTCAGAGCGGTGACAAGATCTTTTATAACCTTTCCAGCATATGGCCCTCAAAACCGTTGCCTAAAGATATTCTTTCCTGTCCTATCCTTCAACAGGCTGTGTATGCTAATTCCTAAAAACCAGCCGTGTCTTTGGTTCCTGTTCAGGATAGTCTGCACTGGAGCCTTTTAATCAGTTAGGTTGGGGGCTGAGAATCACAGGGTCATGGAGTCAAGAAGGTTGGAAAAGGCCTCCAAAATCATCAAGTGCATCCTTTGGGTATCACCAGGCCCATAAAACCATACCATGAAGTGCCCCTTCATGGGAGGGTGACCCCATCACTTCCCTGACCAGCCTGTTCCAATGCTGAACCCTCTTCCAGTGAAGAATTTTTTCTCATTATGCAACCTGAAACTCCCCTGCCCAGCTTCAGGCTGTTTCCCCCAGTCCCATCACTGGTTTCCTGGAAGAAGAGGCCAAGCCCCACCTCATTATAGGACCATTTTATCTGAATTTGGCGTCTGGTTTCATACAGCTTCTTATTCCTTTATAGAGAAATCTGACTTAATGTTATGGATTGTTATTGGAAGATCTTTTTCAAAATATTTTTTAAAGTATTTCTGGTTAGACCAGAAATAATCAGTGCTTCTGAAGCAGATACAGCTCAAAATGCTACAGTTGATAAAATAACTCCAAATTTCTCTGTCCTGTCTCTGTAAATTCTGGAAGGAAAAGGATGACTGCTGTGTCTGTGCTCTTAGCTTGGCTGTACAGATTATTTTTTCATGTGTTAATGTGGAAAAATACTGGAATGAATAATTCTTAAGGAAAATGAGGATGGTGTGTAGATCAGTGTACAGTGTACCTGACAGAAGACTCACTGCAGATCAGACAGGATTCATTTTGTACTGAAAGAAACACAAGTATAATCAAATGCATCATCTATAATACCAGTAATTTTATATATACTTATATATGGGAATGAAAATGGTTTTGCAGTTCAAAATCCATATGATGTCAGCATAGTCTTAAGGACCATTGACATTACCATTTCCAGTAAGTGAATAAAAAAATATAAGAAGATGATATTATTCATATTTGTGCAAATCAGATGTTATATTAAATGGCTGTCATCATGCAGATGTCAGGCTGAAACTTTTAATTGAATTGTGAAGGAATCTTTTACAGTGACTTGGGGAAAAGAATAATGATTAGCCATTACATCTCCCATAATTTCTGTCAAAGTCTCAAAAATATCAGAGGTACTAGAGTCTGACCCACACAACGTGAGTAGCAGAGAGAAAAATGATAATTCTATACAGAATAGTAACAGTTCCAAGAGAGACATATGGCCCTGGTATTTCTTTCTGCTAGCTGGGAGCAGCAGCACTTTATGGTTCAGTGATCTGTTGGATAATCACAAAATAAAATAAAAGATATCATTTGTTACAGAGAATAAGCCTCAATAATGCTGTTGAACTACAAAATGACTCCTCTGTAATCACTGGTTGTAACAAGATGTGAATGATCCCAGTGCCACACACTGCCTCTGCCATCATGCCATCATTTACACTCCTAAATGAATACACATTCACTTTCATATGGAGACGCATTACTTGGGTCTCAGAAACAGCACTGCCATAAATTTCACTCGTTATTTTATTCATATTTTCCCCTCAGGAGAAGAAGTTTTCCAGCAGAAAGCCTCTAGATTCTGGCAAAAAAAAAAAAAAAAAAAAAAGAAAAAAAAAATAAAAAAAGAAAAAAAGCACTGCCAATGGCTCACTGAGATCCTCAGTGGCATGTAGTGACCAGTGCAAATAAAATTAGCAATGGTCACAGCTTGGTCTGTATAGAAACTTAAGATGGCTTAAGTGTCATCACGACCACTGAGAATGGAGGTGCTCCTAAATATCTCATTAGAGGTACTGAAATGTCTTTGCTTTCACTAAAATCAGATACTTCCTTGAATCAAAGAATCATTAAGGTTGGAAAAGACCTCTGGGATCACCATGTCCAACTGTGAATACAAGCTGTGGATATTATCCTTTATTTCAGAAATCTACTCTTTGGCCTGACTCTGCTTGTTTGAATGTGGCAATTGGAAAAACACTTCACACTCACATAGAAAATTTTTCCTTTCTGTTTAAATGTAGACAGATAAACTGATTTGTTTGTAAGGTTGTCTTCTGGATTACGAAAAACAGCCTGCCATTAATCCATATAATTTAAATAGGAATTTAAGGCCCTTCACATTTATTCAGGTTTAAAATTCAAGTGGGAAGTGAGTCTAAAACTCTGGCTGAAGAGCACAGGTCTGCTCTCTAGCTCTGAGATTAGCAATTGCCACCTATCCACTGTCAAACTCTTCATGAATTTTGCATCCCACTATATTCAAGCTGGGTCTAATCCCTGGACCAGATGAGTTCCTAAACCTTCTGTGGAAATGGGACAGTGCTTGCCGAGTGTCTCATGGACAATGTTGGCAGCTCAACACTGGTTTCCAGTGCCTCTGCCAAGGGCCACAAAAATATTTCATTAACTGGGATAGATGCAGGAACTTGGATAGATGCAGGAACTGGGATAGATGCAGAATATATGTCCTGATCATACTTCTGAAATTTGTGCAATTCAAGTTGCTCACTGCTTTGATGTGAATAAATTTTGCCCTTATTTATTAAAAACACCAAACAGGATTCTCAAATGGAATTACCCAATTTTTGGGATCCCTTTTATGCATTGAAAAAAAGGACATTGATTTTCAAAAACAGAGTTTTCTTAAGGATCAAGAGTATAATTTCTCAGATATCAGATCTTGAGTTTGGAATGTTTGACTCTGAAGATGAAAAATCTAACAGCTGTGAAAACTAAAGGTGACAGGTTTTTTAAAGATAAAATGTTATTAAATACTTCAAGAATCTTAGCTAGACTGCTTATGCTGAAATTTTACTGTGTTGGCATAACTGAGTTGTTGTTCTAGAAGGCTTATTTACAGATTTATCACAAGTTTTATGAACTATATTTGTTTGGGGGAATTTTTTTTTACATTGCTTTTTCAAAGACTTTGCACCAGATAGAGCTGAATTTTGAATCTCCAAGCCGCCAGATTTTTGGTAGACTTTTGCTTTGCAAAATACAGTAATTACATGTATTCTTTTTCTAATAATGCTTGAGATTGTAAAAAATACAATAAAAATGATGAAGGTTTTACTTTGTTTTTGTTTTGTAGCTATTTATTTCAATAGCATGACTTGATTTAATAGCGATATTTCAGAATAAAGGTTGTTAATTACATATAACTTGAAATTGAAGACATTTTAATATTTGTGAATATGAGGTGTTTGTAATCATTGGAGTTTTTTCTGGGATTTCCCTCTTCAAAAATCTTTATCTGATTTTTTCTGATTTTTTAAATAAACATATTTGGATTTTTTAAACCTACACACACATATGAGAATATTCTTGACCCCTCATGCACGTTTGACTCTGTGTTCAGGGAACTGCAACAACACCTCTGATAACTGGAACCAATCACTCTTTTCCATCTCTGTGCCACAGCAACCAAAATTCTTAGCCCAAAAGAAAGGAAATCCTGTCAATGAGTTTGAAATATTATAATGACACAAAAATACAAAATTACCATGGAATTAGAAGTTATTTTGGGAAAACTACTGTCCATTCATTAGTCATGTCAAAATCATTCCATGCAATACATTTTCCAGAGTTCCATCCAAAGGGAGTACCCAGGACCCAGTAGAGGTTTCACAGATATTTCCTTTCATACCTTGCTTAAACTCTCCATTAAGCACAAAAATGATAATCCTGATTTTTATTGCCTTCTTGGTTAGCCTTTCACACTGTTTCCTGTCTTTTATTTACTCTTTATAGGGTATGTCTGGATGAAAAACAGCAGAAATATTTTGTCTTGAGTGTGGTGTTTGAATCCTGTGTGAATATCTGCAACTCACCTGATCTTCCCCCTGCAACCTATTTAATCTTTATCCTCACTATCATTGTAATCAAGGTTTCAATGGTAACAATTTAGAGTTACAATTCTAGACCTTTAACAGACATTTCAAAAATGCCATAATAACATGGGGGTCTCAACAGTTTCCCAAATTGTCTTAATTTCACCTACATTTATTACTCTTTGCTGGCAACAACATTGTGTTTTCTACATTCCTATATTACTGCCGGGTATGATGGGAAAATCCCCTTGCTAACATCTATTGCAAATACAGCCTAAGTATTGAGAACTTTCCTGTATATCTGTATATACAGATAAATGTATAAATTTGGTGATCTTAGATGTCTTAGCCTTAATGATTCTATAATTCTATTTTTCTTCACACTTACATATGTGTGAATATTGATGGTAAGGATAGTTCTGTACAAACATTTAATCATAAGCATGTGCATCTCCACATCAGATAAAATGACAACTAGATTTGTCATTTCAGCATTCCAAAGTTTTCATAAAATGGATCCTAAGTCTACAGCAGCACCAAAATGTTCTTAAGTTGTTTAGAATTTCTTTCTTGCTTCTAAATTTAAAACTAGGCTTTTGGGGCACAGGCTGTACTTTCTCTGGGGGTGTAATTGTCATGTACATATTAATATATGCAAATAAAATTGGAGTTTCAACAGCCACCATTCCTCCAAAGGTTAGATTCTCTAATTAGAGCCAAGCAATTAGTTCTAAAAAGTTTCCTTTTTTTTTCTTCCAGAAGCCTTGCATTTCCTTAGCAGTGAAATTACATCTCAGTCCTTCCTTTCTGTTTCAAGATATGAAATAATTACAACTGTACCTTCATTTCATCTTACCCACTAATTGCTCCCTTTTAACACAGAGCATTTCAAACGGTGCCTCTTTGAGGTTTTATAGCTGTCTAATATGTACACGAGGATAGGTGCAATGTTAGAGCAAATTGAACTATTCTTTGTCATTCTGACACCTTAAATCCCACGTCGCTGACTGGGGAACCAGCAATAACTGAGTCTTCAGGCTTAATCTTCCCCTCCACTCCCTTTTTTGTTAAATTAAAATAAATCTTGGTTTGATGTAGGAATAGCATGACCCTCTGAGTGCATTCAAAGATGAACCAATAGTTGAATTTTTTTCTTCCTTTACAATGAGATCTTAAAATTTTAAAATAAACAATATTTGACCCTAGCACGACTTTGTGATTCCTTCTTGTAAATGGAAGAATCAACAGTGATCAAATGAAAAAGGTCAGACAGTGAGCACAGCAAAGCGATTCATGTAACTTTGAATGATTCATGGGACATGATCATTTCTATCATACAAGAGAGTAAACAAATCAATGCAACATGCCTGTCAGTTTGTTGTCTGAAACAAATACCCACATCCACAACATGTAACTGGAGGCAAAAGGAGTCTGTTCTTCCAGCAGCTCCCTACAGGGAGGCACAGACAGCTCCAGAGGGTAAATCAGCACCCCCAAGACACATCTCCCTCCAGTGTGCTCATCTCTCTTTCTCCACTGATTATTTGGGGAGCTCACAGTCAGCAGGCTTGTAACACATATCCCTCAGCCAAGTGCCTAAAAATACCAAATACCCCAGCAAAGGGAAAGAAGTCAAGGAAATTCCCTGTGTGGTGCTTAGGCAACCAAAAATAACTGCAAGATTTGCATTTGCAGAAACTGGTGGGCAATAAATGGGAACTTAAATCCACTCAGCTCAGCACAGGTGTCCTATGCACACAGAGTCTGAGCCACCAGGGTTCACCCTGCAGCCTGACCCCCATCTCATTCCATAAAGAGGGATTTAAATACCTATCCAAACATGGTAGGGAAAAAACAAAACCAGAGATGAAGAGGCCCAAAGAGAGCTGCAAGAGAGCTGATGTAATGAAGATGTGACACACGCAGGCAAATGTGCCAAGGATTTGCCAGGTTGCACTTGCCCAGAAAGAGAACCCAGATGTCTCCAACAATCTGAAGCAGGAGCAGAAGTGACCTGGGGGAGGTGGAAAGAGACAAGGAAACTGGGAGCCCATGAGGAAAAGAAAGGAGGAGTGCACAGGGAGAAGGAGAGTCTGGTGTTGCCAAAATGTCTCATTGCTTCTGTTCAGAGATATGATGGCACTCAGAAAAGGCTGAAGGAGAATTTTGCAATTAGCCTTTTTTCCCCCGTGTTTTTCCTTAGGGGAAGGAGGAGAATGGGAGGAAATAAAAGGAAGGAAATAAAATCCAACCTGTTCTTTTTAGTTTATGCACCAGCCCTTGCTCAGGGCTGTGCCTTAAGGCACAATATAGCCCATACTGATAATTATAACAAATTTAAGCTTATTCCCACTTCCAGAAAATTGGTACACTTATACATGTGCATACATATTAGACATGGTAGTAGCTGTATTTTTTTTCCAAGAATCAAAGATCAATAGATACTGAAAGCACCATCACACCCTTATCACTCCATAACCCAACAAAGTTGGCAGTGTCAGACTCAGCCAGGACCATGCATCCACTTACCTGCTCACCTGTGTAGTATAGGCTCTGCCTTAGGTAATGACTGATGCTCACAATCTAAAGCCTCCCTACCTTGAAAGTGAAGTTCATAATTTGGTAAATAAGCAGGGAAAATAAAAAGATGATGCCTTTAGAGGATCTATAAATATAGGATACAAAAATATTTATTTTCTTTTTTTTTATTCTTTTTTTCTAGATTGAAACAAAATATCTGATTTTTTGTGGATTACAATTTTCTTATTCACAGTAGCATTCATTTGCTGATCCTATAGAGAAAATACTAAGAAAACAGTCCTTTAACTTATATTTGCTGATGTTTCCAGGGTGTAGTGAGAGGGAAATACTCTGATTTTCATAGAATAATAAAATAGATTGGGTGGAAAGGGACCTTAAACCTCATCTCATTCCCTCCCCCTGCCATGGGCAGAGATACCTTCCACTATCCCAGATTGCTCCAAGCCCTCTCCAGACTGACCTCAGACACTTCCAGGGATGGGGCAGCCACAGCTTCTCCGGGCAACCTGTGCCAGGTCCTCACCACCCTCACAGGGAAGAATTTAATCCTAATATTCCTAATATTTATCTGATTTAAATTTAACTTTGCACTGTCATTTGTTGGCATAAACCAAAATCTAGGGTACAACCACGAGAATAAATATTTTTCTCTGAGATATGTCTTCAACAAGGCTTTGAATTCTTTCCCCCAAGAGGGTGACTCCGTGAGAGAGGCTGCTTCTGCAGCCATTGCTTTCTAAAATACAGGAAATATATTTAGAAATCCATCACTACCTGACAAAGCCCTGACAAGCATCTTTATCCACAGTACTGGTGTGGGGACTCCACTGTTTGGGCACCTCCCTATAAAAATGAGAATAAATGCTACTCTGCGAACCAGGGATATGCAAGTAGAAACCATCTGAAAGTCATGCACATGGGTGTACTTCCAAAAGCCAGGATTTGAAGGGTCTTCCTGAAGCAATAGGTCCTCCCTCTTCCCTGGATCACAGCCATGAAGACCTCCTCCTCTACAGTCGTGCTACAACTTCTCAGTTACTTGACCTTTTCTTGCCTTTTGTAAGGTTGAGCAGGGTTCAAGCTCCAATATTGTCTACCAGAATGCTCTAACTTGGGAAACAAATCTATTAACATCCCCACCTTCTTACAAAGGTTCTCAATACCTAACCCACAGCTCCCTGCATATGAAACCACTCTCAGCTGACAGAGCCCCCCAAAACCATTCTGCGTCAACCACGAACCCTCTGACGCCAGCTGGGAGCAGGGAATGGATGGCACAGCCTCGTGAGATCTCTCCCAGACTTGTTTTTCCACAACTTTATGAAAGGAGCAGCAGGAGATGGGTTCATTCAGTTTGACCACATGGGATCTTCCCTCACCAGGTTTCTGTAGAGCCAAGGTGCAGTTTAAAGCTGTCATCCCTGTGGGTAATACTCAGGGGGCAGGGACAAGGCAAACACCATCTGCTCTTTCTCCTTGGCACCGTATCTTCACAGGCTCTGGGAGGTGCATTCATACCTCCAGGAGGAGTTAAATCAAGATCTCACTCATCAAAGATATTGTAATAGTCGGCCAGAAATCTAATATAAATGTCAAGCAGTTGTTCTCTGAAATATCATAGGCGTTGTTTGCCATATTGCTGCCTTTACCTTTCTCATGTGAATTTAGTTAGAACTGGTGATAAAGTGTTCCAAAAGAACATGGGAGAATGCTGACTGGACAAAATGAAACTTTCTTCGATAACACTACAATTTTGTGAAAATTTTCAGGGTAAAGTAATCAAATGATTGATTTAATGGAAGAAAAAAAAGGTCTGGGTTCTTCACTTCCATGGTGTCATCTAATATAGATTATATAATGCAAACATATATATGAGAAATGCAGTATAAATTACAAAAAAATCCAGGATCAGCATGAAAAGTTCAAAAGTTCTCTGGCAAAATATATTTTAAGTTCTCACATGATTAAAAGAATAGCATATTTTGTCCAGAACCTGATGAAACTCTATATTCACACTGAAAGACTGAAGAGGTGATGTGTGGCTGTGAAGGTGATCTCCATTTTTGTCAGTGCTGAGCTTGATAAATTCTCCTAAAACTTTCTAAAAACTTCACATCCAGAGTCTGGATGCATGAGATAGGGCTTGAAACCCAAACCCTCTATTTGTCTATTCGAGAGAATAGCTGCCAAGTTTTGGAAGAGATCGTGCTATTAGGGCGTTTCTCAGCTCATTTAGACATTTCTGAAGCTCCTTGAATTCCACTTTTGTGCATGCTCAGAGATGTTCCTGTGTGATTGCTTTGATACCAGCGACATCCCCTGAGGCAGTTGAACTGGCAGATGTTTTCAGATTACCAGTTTACCAGTTCAGACAGACACTTCATTAAGTAGACATACAGACCCGTTCTATTGAGGAGAGTGACAACGTCTGTCTTTCATATTATAATCCAATGGCTAGAGCACAGACACACATGGGAAAGAAGGCCATGTTCCTTCTCAAGGACACAGGTTCATTTTCTCTCCACTCAGAAGAGAAGCCACAGCATCTGGTGGGTTCAAGCTGCTGCTGCCTGAGCTCTTTTGCTGTTTTCCATGGTGACTTTTCCAGTGACGTTTGATGTAAAGACAAAAACATCAAGATCTCTTAGTATGCTCGTGTTGAAGAACAGTAAACCTGCATGGCTGACCTTGAGCCAAGAAAGGAAGAAACCCAGGATTCCTACTTGGAATGTAACACCACCTCCAGCACTTCATGGTGTAAAGGTGGGTGAAAGCATCTCTGTGCATTAAAATAAAAGAAACAGCTGTCTTTCCAAACACTTTTGAAAAAAAGTGGAGAAGACTTTGGATTGTAAAAGAACATCTTTGACTCCAGCTCTTACCAGTTGCCAAGTTCTGGAGACCAGTAGGGTCTCAGAGATAGGCCTGCACAACCAACCAGCTCGTCACCAAGGGATCACAGTCATGTTTAGGTTTTCATGCCTGAGGTGCACAATGCTCCTCCGAAAATAAACAGGGAACCTCAGCCTGCAGCACACAGCTCTGGAGTGTGTTTCACACTCAGCACCAGCAAGCCAGATGTCTATTCTCCAGGTGCCTTTAGCTACTGACTCCTCTGCTCACATTACCTGTAGGGGTACGGGGAATCCATCACATTTTTTGCCTGACTCAAACAAAATTTAACCCCTGTGCTATCCCAGAGTGCATCACTTTCCATGGTGGGTACATTTAGGGGTGTGGAGCTGTTTCTCCAGCCATGTTGCTCATATTCCGTGGTACTGGAAACCTCAGTAGGGCTCCTCTGCTCATTTACATTGTATTGTACGAGTTTAAAGCCTCTTTGAAGAAGTAAGGCTAGAGAAAGGATTTGGAAGATGAGAGAATGGGCAAGAGAGTATATCAGCACTTTCATTATTATATTTAAAGGGCATGAGAGATCAGTATTCAGTAGAGTCAAAATACAGTCACAGTTTGGATGAATCCACTCATGAATTGTGAATCTCACATAGAAATTTCCCCCTCCAGTGACTGAGGGGAAGACTTCAGGGGTCTGATATTAAACTGGGGTAAATTATCTTAGTTTCTCTGACACCACCCAAGCCTTGACAGTTTACACATGCTGCTCACAGATGTCAGTCGCTTGCAAACACTGCTATTGTAAGCCAAATTTTAACGGGTGACCTATTGATTAAAGGCTTATGTGTTTCTACTGTCCTGTTCCTAATCCCTCTATGAAAACTGTTTTGAAGAGAATACTTTTTGAAGCATGCAATGTCAGCTTCCAATAAAAAGAAGGCCAGTCTTCAAAGAGGCGCTCTTAGTGATGTGGTAAAGATTTCCACTTTCAGCAATTTTGCTTGATTAAACTTCTTTGGGTCTTACCATAAGTTACAGTAGATCATGACAGCAATGTTGGGGACTAGCTTGGAAATTGTGTCAGATCTTTGACCAGCAAGCTCCTGAATTGGTTTCACTCCTATTAAACTAACGGATTGGGCTTTGTGTCTGCAGGAGACGTTTTGTTGTTGCGTGGTGCAGGACCCCCGCTGGGCCATTCTGTGCCCTTTTATTGTGTACAGTTTGTGTGTTGGTACTGGGCTGTCAGATGGAACCACAGGGTGGGTTAGGCTGCATTGTCATGCAAATGACGCCCAGATTTACATATTACCCCAGACTAATATTCATTGTGATGTTTCAATAAGGTCACCTTTGATGGATAATAATTTTTCCAAGACTACAGTCTTCTTTGAAAGTGCAAATTAAACAGAAGCCCCATTAATAGGATTTCAATAGTCTTTAAATGCTGTCAACTGTTCAACTGCATTGTGGTGTTTCAGGGTCAGGTTCTTCCATCCGAACTTATGGTGGTGATTAGTGACTGCACTGCAAATAACCTATTTATAGACAAATAAACTATTACTCAGCCCAGGTGTTACAATCTGATATTACTGCAAACAAACACTGGAGATACAGTACACAAAATTTTAGTGAAGGGGTTTTTTTTCAGTTAGTGTAAGTATGTAGTTCAAGAAATAAGAACCAAGACCTGCAGTATCTCACAAAAAGTTCAATCAATATATTATTTTAAGAGCAGTATACTGCAAAAAACAGGATACTGGAACTTTTTGAAGGAAGGCTGCTGAAGACATTATATTCAGCTGTCTCCACACCAGTGAAATGCCAATATCCATCCTTTCAGTGAGCTGTGGAGATGTAGAAGTGCTCTGCCTTTACAGTACCTTCAAGACTATAAGAGCAAGAGACACAAGGAAGGCCTCAGGAGAAACACAACCTCTCTTTAATGCCTCCTTCTTCATCAGGAGCTCTGCCCTTCATCCAGACCCCAGACCTAAGGGATGTTGTCAGTTTTTTGTCCTTCTTTTATCTAGTTTCTGCAGTCACCTGTAACTCCTGACATCTGGGCTTCCACCCCTACCTAGGACGATTAGCTAGAATTCCAAGCAAGGAGTAAATTTAGGGGGTTTTGGCTGCTAAAGAAGCATGTTCCTGGCCACTGTGTCTGAAGTAAGACTGTCATATTTTTATCTGGCATTTCCAGAAAAATCATTGCTTTCAATGTGCTATACAGAGTCATTCCAGTAACTGTAAAGCAATGATAATGTCTTAAACATCCACTGGCCTCTGCAGAGCATATGGACAGAAAAGATTAAAGTGAAAGACCCATTTCACCTGGGCTCAATACAAAACCATGGATGAAAACCTCTAGCCAATATCCTCAATTCTGAAATTCCATCTAAAGAAAATTATCACGTGAGAAGAGAGGATGTCTTTAAGGGTGTTCCTCATACAGGGCACATGATAACATTTATCGGACCAAATTAAACGTCTACAAATTATGCTTATATATATTCTGATTATTAAAAAAAAGAGAAAAATATCTTAGAATAAACAATCCCTAAGAGATTTCTCTTACTTTATCCCGATTATTTGCTTCCTGTTTGATTAGATATCTATCAAGGGGTCCTAAGTTACTGTGCTCAGCTCTTCACATGAGATATGGATCTAAGAGGGGAGGTAGACCTGCCCCTAGGATACCCTTAAAGACCTTCAGCCTTTGGGAAGGTATTCATCTTCAGGGCAGATGAATAACTGCTTATAACAGTGGATTCTGTATTTCTTCCATGGAGCCAGAAACTTCACAGAACCCTTTGGCAAATGTAGATCATCCCCAGATATCATACAAAAATTTGCAGCCTGTGTCAATCACTTGTCCAGGATCTTCAGCACTAGAAGTCTGTTGGACTCCTGAGGGAGTCCTGTGAAGAAACAACCCTTTCCAGCTGAGTTATTTGCAACCAAGACCCAATGCCTCTGTTCCAATTTCTCTCTTTATGGGATAATGGGAATTCTTTCCCATTTAGCAGATAAACATCTAACATTGCACCTAAACCAAACATTTAATGTCATTCCTAGGCCAGTGAGAGAGATGTAGTTCATTTTACCTACATCAACATGAGACAAATTATTTTATGATAATTTTAATCTCTCTTCTCTCACAAGACACTTAACTATCAGATGGTAAATGCTTGTCATTGACTAAAATATATCAGTGTATGCTATAATATTTCTAGGTAGTTTTATTCTCCTACTTACATGCTCATCCAAGGCAAGAGGTAATCCCTGTTTCTTTGCCCTTTCCTCCTGATAAACCCTAGAAATTAGCTGTTACCTGAGAGAATCATATTTTGTTTCCTGAGAGCTAAGTGAGGTGCTAGTGCAGTGTCTCCAGCGTAGCAGAGACAGATTTCTCTGAGGACTGAGGATGTGATATGTGCTCTTTCTCCCCATGCAGCAACAGTGATTGTCTGCATCACGAAATCCTGCCTTTGTGGAAGAGAAGGCTGAAGTTTTTCTGGATTTGTAGAGCATGAAGATTTTGGCTATTAATAGTTTGGAGGAGGAGCAGAGAATTCTGGGTACAAAAAACTGGTGAAAAACCCAAGCAAAACACACAGCCTTTGATATAGCTTTATCAATGACAACGTTAACTTATTATTTTCCTTGGCTTCATTAATCCATAACTAATTTGAGTGGGTACCAAGCTCTCTCTCTCTCATTCCCAATTAACCCAGTGGCAATTATTACTGGCTTTAGTCTTTAATATCTAAGAACTCTCTTTACCTCTTGAAAAAAGCTTTTGAAATCTGAAAATGCCAAAGCAGCTAATGTTTTATTTAAGCCTAGAAAATGAACTTTAGGTTATTCCCCTTTGCCATAGGTTAACTAATTATTTATGAAAAAGGGAATGAGAGAAAGGAGAGAAAAGAGAAGAAAGGAAGATTAATATTCCAAAACCTTTTAGTTGGGAACCCCTAACTTATATAAGGAAAAGTTTGTTTCCTGTGTCTAAGAGATCATGTACCAACAATCAAGTTTAAGTGCTTGTTCAGTGCTACTGAAGTCGCAGCTGGTGAAAGAGCAAATTAAGAATTTGGCCTGATTTCTCTTAGGACACTGGTGAAATTCCCATTGACTTGATAAGTTGAGTTCAGCCCTTGAATTGCTTCCTGAGGTGCAATAATATTTTACAACACAAGCAATGCAATTGAAACAAATGGAACATTTGTGATCAAAATCTGCACCCAAACAGGCCCAGGGCGTCCAGGCACGAGTGGGGAGGAGGAAGGTCAGTTTTTTACATGCAGTACAGCCAAAACACCACTTATATGCTAAGGAAGAGACAGATGGGATTTCCTGAAAGAAGGTAATACATTAATTTGGGCTCACATATAGATGAAAAAATTCAATTTCATATATATTTGGATCTAACCTTTCTTAAACAGCTAACTTACCCCACTTTCTCTCCTTTTTTTTTTTTTTTTTCCTGATTTTCTCTCACACAATGGTTTAAAGGCCGTAAGATTGTTGATTCTTGTTTTGGGGACATCATGAGAAAATAATAATGAAAACAGTTAAATCAAAGAGAAGAGTGTTACTGTGGCAAAGGAGAGACAAAAAATCACAAACACTAGCCAGAAACCCATTTAATTTGGATTCTTCCACAGCAAGGAAAATTAAAAGCAGTCAAGTTGGTGTAATCAGATTGTAATATAGAAACAAAAATCATATAAGAAGAGAAGTTGAGCTCAGCTAAAAAAGTGGGAAAATGAAGACTGAGGAAACTTTGAGGCAGACAGAGAAATGCCCTTTATTTACTTGCTCACACTCTAAATGGAAAAAAGTTGATAGCAAAAAGCTAATCACCTCATTTAAACAGAGTATATCTTTAATTCCATTTTATTAAATAATTCAAGAAAACTGTGCAGTCAGATGAGTGGAATGGTCTCTCACCACCTCTTACTGTTACCACTATGACTCCATTTGCTGCTGTTGCAATCTAAGCTCTACTTGTCCAAGACATTTGTGTCTTTGGTTGTTTCTTGCTATCAGCTGAAGATTGATGTCCCCCAGTCCTGCTGCCAGGAGCAGTTTCTCACTATATCCCAATCTGTGTCCCAGCACAGGAACCCAAATGAGCTAAAATTGTTATTGTCTTGATTTATACTGAGAACAACTTGCACTGAAAGCAGGTGAGGAGTATTCACACAGTGCTTTTCACCACATGTGAAGGAGAATTAACCTCCAGCAAGGATCAATCACAGAGCAACCTGTAAGTGACAGGGATTAAAATTGCATTTATTATACACAAAGTGTTCACAAGTGTAGCGTCTCAATGTGAGAGCTCTGTGGTTTGCAAAGGTTTAGTTTTTTTCCTCTAGGATCACAACCATTTCCATGGATAAGTGCAGAGATATGAAAATGTGAATAATGTGATGCAAGAAAAAAATTTATTCAAAAGTATAGAGGTTTATGAATATTTAATAACCACTCTAAAGGAAAAAATAAGCACAAATCTTTTTTATTTAACCTTTTAACAATTTTCATTGCATTCAGAAGTACATGTGCTGTAGAAACCAGCAGGAAAATATTTGAAGAGGCAGAAAAGTCTGAAGCGTGTGAGGTTTTGTGATACAAAGGAAGACCCATGGAAACAACCATTTAATTAAGCTGAATTCTAGGCAGTTTTGTCAGTCCTAGTGCTGCCTGGCTGTGGTCATCAATAAATCCTGAAGTACTAAGAAGTGGTAAATACATGAGCTAAAATGGATTTTCAACTCCATATAAGCATCACTTGTTTTCTCAGTTTCTTCCTCTTCTTAAGGTGATGCAAGGTGGAGATATCTGGGATATCAAGACAGAATCAAGATCAAGAATTATAGAATGGTTTGAGTTAAAAAAGAATTTACAGGTGACTTTTTTCCAAGCTCCCTGTCATGGGCAGGGACATTTTCCACTAGACCAGGTTGCTCACTGTCACAGACATTCCTTTCATGAAAAATCCTCTCTTAGGATTTCCCTGCTGAAGCTGAGAAGTTCAGCAACCAGACATAAGCAATAGGTTATCTGCTGCTGTGAATGTAACAGGTCTGCCTGGATTGGCCCACTTTGGATGTTTGGAGTTGGTGGCCAATCCAGGACTAAGCTTTCTTGGAGACAGTCCGGGAGAGCGAGGTTTGTTATTCATTCTTTTACTTTCTATTCTTAGGTAGCTAGCAGCTTCTGGAAACTCTCCTTTCTTTTTCTTTTTAGTATAGTTATAATAGATGTATATATCATAACATAATAAATCAAGCCTTCTGATCATGAGTCAAGGATCTCATCTCTTCCTTCATCCCAAACACCCTTGTGACCACTGTCAACAGCTCACAGCTCCATCCAGCCTGGCCTTGAATATATTTGGGAATAGGATATCCATAACTTCTCTAGGCAACCTGTTCTGGGCCTCATCACCCTCACAATAAAGAAATTTCTTCTGATATTTAATCTAAACCTACTGTCTCCCAGTTTGAAGTCATTCCCTTTTGTCCTCTCATTCTTGTAGAACGTCTCTCTCCATCATTTTATTGGCTCCCCTCAGGCACTGGAAGGCCTCAGTTAGGGCACCCTGAAGCCTTCTCTTCTCCAGGCTGAACAATCCCAACTCTCTCAGCCTTTCCTCATAGCAGAGCTACTCCATCCCTCTGATCAACTTGGTGCCTCCTCTGGGCTCTGTCTAGGAGCTCCATGTCCTTCCTGTGGTGGGGACTCCAGAGCTGGAGGCAGCTCTGCAGGTGGGGTATATATATATATATATATATACATACACACACATCCTAAATACACACTCAGTAGAGTCCATCCCCCTTTGCAATTTAAGTGTATATATTCCCTGAAAAGGAAGAGCAGCCCATGGCATTGAGAAAAAGCCAACACTTGTTTTCTTAATAAGCTTAGATGGCAATTTCAAAACTGAAGTTGAATTTCTGCTCAAAAACCAAGATTTTTCTGTCAGGAGAATGGAATTATCAGGGAAAATTGTTCAAAACAAAAAAATTTTTTTTTCATTTTTGTCCTTTTCAAGTATGAAATGTATTTTGGAAAACAGCACTGTGAACTATCAATGTCATGAGGACAGAGGGACAAGCAGGGAGCCAAGCAAAGCCTCTTCAGAGAGAGCTTCAAAGCAAAGTCTTCCCTCCCTAGTGTGGCTGTCTGAATCAGTCCCTCCGTGTGCTGCTCCCACTAACTAGGTCTAAACTGCATTTCAGGCTCAGAGAGCCAGCAGAACCATGTGGACACGCTACAGGCATCCTGGAGGCAGCAGTCCGCAACATTAGAGCTGGGTCAGGCAGCAGGCTCTGTCTGACGTGGCTTCCTGCCTCACACCCTCAGGCAAACCTCTGAAATTTCTTCTCTCCCTGGGTTTGAGGCACCTGAACCAGGTAAAGAGCAGGAAGAGGAAAGCAGGAGATCATCTGGCTGGAGAGAAGCCACAGAGCTGGGTTGCAAACAGGGGTGTGAGCATTAAAGGAGATACCTGCAGGACAAGGTCTCACCAGGTTCCAGCTCCTGGCAGCTTATGGCACATGGAGGTGGCCTCTGATTTCCATTCCTGACCCTATAAGTTCATCCTCACATTACCAGTCAAGCTCACTGGCACCTAAAACACCAGCCATGGAGCAGAAGTGATGCACCAGTACCAAGATGCAAATAAGCAAGAAAGAGAACATTCATCAGGAAAATAATTGTGTAAAAGTGAGACATGAGAAGTTTGGGCAAGGCCAGAATAGATGCAAATATTAACAACACCGCAACATTTTTAGCTGAATCATTTTCTCTCTGTAAAAAAGCAGCTGGATAAATGAGAAGATGGTATGAGACCATATCAAATTAATTTTTCAACATCTATCCCTACTAAACAGTCTTTAAAATAATTTTTACTTTTTCATTATGATTACATAAAAATTATGCATTAAAATTAAATCTCCAGGTAAGTTAATTCTGAACATACATATATAACTGTATATATACCCTTTCTAATGTTCTCCTTTTACATCCTAGAAGATAAACAGATGCATTTGAATGTCTACATTTCAGCATTGTGTATTCATACATGCATGTACATATTTTGCTCTAATATTGATATCGGAAAATTAAGAATTCCAATTACTAAGAAAATCTTCTCCTGCATTATTCACATTTTATGCACCATTTTTTGTGATATACTTTTCAGAATCTCTTAGTATCATAATCCTAGCTGCTGAGCACCATGAGTGAAGATGGAAATAAATCAGATAATTGTCATTTTTGAAACTTTTCTCCTTTCTTCTTTTCCAATTTTTTTTTTAAGATATCCCACTATGGAAGAAATGGTCATCCTTATCCATACCCATCTATAGACTGAACTTCACAATAGAATAACACTGCCAGCCATTAAATGATCATGAATTCCCTTTTATCCCTCCTGTGGCCACTGATTTCCACCTTTACAGTCCAGCCTGCCTCCTCCTCAGGTATTTGGCACTAATGTTCATGGTCCTGCCCTTGAAAGACCAAGAGCTATCCATGCTTCTCCTTGGATTATAATTTTTTTTTTTCTGGCATAACGAGCAAATCCTTCCAAAGAGGACTGAGATCAGCAGAAAGCAGAGGATATGCAAAATCATCAAGCCAGAAGAAAAGGGAAGCGAGTGTAAGGATTGGAATAATCTCTTTTAGAAAGGAGCAATTTATAATATAATTATAGAATCACAGAATGGTTTGGTCTGAAAGGGACCTTAAAGATCATCCAGTTCTATACCCCTGCCATGGGCTGGGACACCTTCCACCATCCCAGCTTGCTCCAAGCCCTGTCCAGCCTGGCCTTGGACACTTCCAGGGATGGGGCAGCCACAGCTTCTCTGGGCAACCTGTGTCACCACCCCAACAGGAAAGATTTTTTTTCTAATATCTAAGCTAAATCTCTCTTCTTTTAATTTAAAAACATTCCTCCTTGTCTTATCCCTATTTGCTCTCCCTTTTTATTGTGAGTCCCCTTTATGCACTGTTCATCAACTTTGCCTTTTCATCTAAATGTCTCCATGACATTTAAAAGGAGCAGGTGGAGGGTGGGGGTGACTTCCTGTCTCGCTGGGTCTTTGTAAAGAAATTGTCTAAGAATCATAAAATAAGTGTCTTTTACTAAACTTGATCCTCAAAGTGATCCCATGGCTTTAATAGGGAGAAAGTCCTAGTGAAGCACTATCAGACTCCTGTGGGGTCTCTGTCCCCGAAGCCAAATATCCTGAGTACATTTCAGTAGCATAAATATTTTTTTTTAATGCTCACACACCATTTTTATTTTCCAGCATGATGATTAAGTGCTAGCAGAATTATTTTAATGAATAATTTTCAGACATTTGGTTGCTCATGAGCTGTTTGCTGCAACTATTTGATGTTTGTAACTCAAGATGTATGATTAGCTGTGCAAGTCATGCATAATTCCTTCTGATTCTCCCTTCGAAGATTATTTTTTTAAGTAGATGGTGAAGCATGATATCTTTTATAAATGTTTGAAAGAATGTTGTATTGTACTAACATTTGTGAGAACATGTTAATTTATGGAAGATTACACAAATACTCACTCTTTGTCCACCTAAGCACTCACTGACTTTTTTTTTTCAGGGTTTCTGGAGTTTTTAGCACATTCAATTTTTTTTCTTGATACCTCATGATGGCTTATCTTAGGCTCTGCCACAAACAAGATACTAAAAAAGAAAAAGGGAAAAAGTGCAATGAAAAATTCTGTAAATGCCATATAAAAGTTTTCTTTTCCCCTTATGAAACCATCCACAAATTGGAGTTTTTAATATTTCTACCATTCTACTTTTCTGTGGTGGGTGTGCTCGCTTTGTTTTGTGAACAGTTCATTCTATTAGTTGGAACAGCTGGATGCTGGGCTACACACAAAACTTTCCTAATTAACTGCATTTTCTTGCACTGTTTACTATCCTTTGATTTTTCTCCCACTAAGGGAAAAAAGAAAGTATTAGAAATATATCTCAACCAAGTTTCTTTTTATTCTTTATGTTGTGAGTTCATTGTTTTGGGTCTTTTTTCATGTTCTCATAATTCTCAAAGGAAAATTCACTTTTTTATACGAGAATTAACCTCTGAAATAAGAAATAGTATGTACAGCTTTCTATTAAACTTCAGAGTTTTTGGATTCTCCTATCAGATTTTTCAGTGTTCCTTCAATGGGATATTCAGCGAAGGGATACAAGCAGTTTAAAAAGTTGAATGTGCAATCCCAATGTGCACATTTATTATTATTTCATGAATGGGGAAAAAGAAGGTAAAAGGAGATCTTGTCAGTCCATGAGGTGGTGATTCCTGAAGTACCCTACCTAAAATATGCCCTTTCTGCAAAATTATAATCACCATCCTGTGATGGTGCAGGAGGTACAAAGGCTCCAAGAGGATTTTAAGAAGACACTGGAGCAGTAAGAATTGGCACATGCAAATTTAAGGCTCAATTTAACAATCCCTGTCAGATTTAGCAAAATCCAAACCATAACAAAAGGACTTTAAATTAATATTCCAGGAGCATAAACCCATTCCTCTGCCTCTGGTAAAAGAACAGCAAGCTGCAGACCATGACTACGGCTTGACAGCTAAGCTGGCAAATTCCTCAGTCACAGCAACTAAATTTGACAGGGATCATCAGTCAGAGTCTTTAGCAGGTCCACTTTCTCCTTTCTCCAGAGAGGAGCTCATGCCATCCACCCGCTTGCTGCAGTTTGGAGCCCTAAAACCTTCACCCACCTCAGCTACTGGAGGCTTCTAGGAGATTTTTTCCTTCCCTTGCTTCCCACTTCTGTCAAACTACTGCGTCTATTTTACATTTGCAAGGGCTTAAAAAAGTATAATCCTACAAGGTACCTAGGAAAGTTCTTACTTTCCTTTTTTTCCCCCCTTGATCAAGCATTGCCACAATGTTGAGCTAAACCCGAGATTAAAATAAAAAATTGACTAACGCTTCCAACTGCTGGCTTAATTTTTAAGTGATAAACTCTCCTAACTCTTAGTGATTCAATTCTGTTGATTTGCGCAAAAACTGCACAGAATCATGTAATGGCTTGTGTTTGAAGTAATCCTGAAGCTCATCTCATTCCACCCCCCCTGTTATGGGCAAGGACCCTTTCCACTACACCAGATTGCTCAGAGCCCCACACAACCTGGCCTTGAAATAAAACTTGAAGTTAAATTTGTGTAAAACTCATCTAAAGCTGTACCCCCACCTTTCATTTGGGACAGAAAAAAACTGTGGATCTCCCATGAATATGCATATTTTATGCAAGGAGCTCCCAAAGTACAGGAATTTGTAAGTCTAATTCATTATTTGGTTTTACATTTTTAGGATTCCCTCCCATCATTTTCCAGTTGTGCAGAGATGAGACAATGTTTGCTGCTCCATGATGCCTTGTTCCACTTCAAGCTTTGAGAATACCTTTGCTTTTCCTTGTCCAAATTCATTGAAATCCTATAAAGCCTCCCCCCAAATGGAAATTATTCAAAATCATGGCCTGCAGTTGCTTGGGTTTGTTTTTATTTTCCTGTTTGTTTTGTTTGTTTGTTTGTGTTGGGCACCAGGGATGTCACACTTAATTCCAGTGACCTTCCAAGCACAGACTATCTTGTGTTCTGAGTTTACAAAAGCATTGCAAATAAAAAGAAAAATTTACCTACTGCCTGCATTTTCCTTCCTAGTTTTTTATTTCACCATTCCTGTTACACATTCTAACAGTTTTTAAAGACTGGCTTTGCTGATAGTATTTTGCAAACGCCCAAACTATGAACCACCAAATTACTACAATCGCTAAAATGCCTTGTCCAAATAATGTAATGAGGAGCAGCTGAGGGAGCTGGGGGGTCTCATCTTGGAGAAAAAGAGGCTCAGGGGGACCTTATAGTTCTCTACAAGTACCTGAAAGGAGGTTGTGGCCAGGTGGGGGTGGGCTCTGCTCCCAGGTACCAAAGGACAGCACAATGGGAAATGGCCTCGAGTCACACCAGGAGAGTTTTAGATTGAACATTATGAACATTTTCTTCACAAAAGGAGTGATCAGGCAATGGAACATCCTAGTCAGAGCAGTGGTGGAGTCCCCTTCCCTGGAAGTGTTCAAAAACTGAGTAGACATGGTAGTTCACAATGTGATACTAATCCATGTGATATTCAAGGGCTGGATTGATGATCTTAGAGGTCTTTTCAGCCTTGATGATTCCATGTGTGATTCCATGACTGGGGGACATCAGGGAGCTCTCCTTAGCAAGTTTTGAATCAAGATCATAATTTCCAGCTGCAAAGCACTAACAAAGTGAATTTTCATGGATCTTTGCAGCTAATAGGAGATACTTTGAGCTCTCCAATGCTTATCCCAGGCAGCCAGCACAGATTTATGCTGGACCCATAGAACCACAGAATCATGGAGTTGTTTGGGTTGAAGGAGACCTTAAAGATCATCCTGTTCCACCCCCTGGCATGGGCAGGGGCAATTTCCTCTATCCCAGGCTGTTCCTAGCCCCATCCAACCCAGCCTTGAACACTTCCAGGATGGGGCAGCCCCAGTTTTTCTGGGCAAGAGCAGTATAGCATCTCTTATACTCAGCATACAAAGCCCTTGCTGCATGTACTGCAGAAAAATCACCTACTGAGTGGAACACAAACTGGAAGCATCGCATCCCCTACTTCAGTTAGAGTCAGGATAATCTGCTAAACAGTGACAAGGTGCACTTTCTGTGCATCTCAGTGCAGCTTTTGCAGCACACAGAGGATGAGGAGAGCACATTGACACATAACACACACACCCGAGCTGAACAGCCTTAAAAGTCTGCAGCAAAGGCAGTGCTGGAGAGGGAAAAGAAAAGTCTCTGAAAGCCAAGATCTGACTGGAAGTGAAACTTAAAACAGCTGAAGAACACTCTGGTGTGAAGTGCAGCTTTGACAGCAACTCTGCCATGCAGGGAGGAAAAAGAGCAAAGTGTTTCTGTGTTCTGAGCAGAGCAGGAGTTAAAATGATGAACAGTCCTAATGAATAATCCCTGGAAGGGGGGCTCTACCACAGTAAACCAGATTTGTGTAATCGTTTCTCGTTTCAGTTCTGCCTCTAGTTTAAAGAAATTGAATGAATTACTGAGATTCCTAATGAGACAAGCCTGTTTTTCTGGAGATAATTGATATAGTAGCTCACAGTAAATAATAGTGACTTTAAATATTGCCAGTGCTAAATGCTATAAAGTTTAAAGTGTTTTCATCAGTCAGGAAAAAAGGGAGCTGGGGAGGGCACATCTCTTCTTCTGTGCATAAACAAACATAAGAATTGGTTGAATTCAGGACATTTGTTTTTTATGAAAGAAAAAAAATAAAAGTACCAACTAAAAATATTCTCCCCTGAAAGTTCTGTAGATCCTACAGAATAAATGTTGTAAACAAACTTTGTTCCCTGACTTTGAAGTCTTCCTTACCCGTTTCCCCCAACTTATAAAAATTAGACTATTTATAAAAGTGCATAAATTGTAATTTAAGTAAAAAGCCTTGAAATTTTTATCAAAAGCATTCAAATTAGTCTCTCCCCAGGTCAGCTAATGAGTTGTCATGAGCTGGCCTCTTACTGTAGTGCACCTCCTGCAGACTAAGACAGTGAACCATGTTTTCATCAAAGGAAATGCTCATTAGTAGAGCTTTCAGAAACTGATTTGATTATAGTTTCACTTGTTAAAGTGAAATATTTTCAGCTCATTAGGATGATTATGATTCAAGGTCATCTTTTGAAGCTAGTCCTGTCAATATGAGATAAATGGGCCCTCATCTTTTTCCCTTCTTTACGTCTGTGCTTTTTAAACTCTTCTGTGCAAAAGTTCCATAGCCATAATTAATTTTTAGTTCTTCTTTTACAAAGCTGCTTAAAAAAAAAAAAAAAGAACAAAGATTTTGGCTACCAAAAAGGCATTGAAGAACTATTAAGAGGAGGAGGAGGCTATCTTGTTTTAGAGAAATCAGAGAAAATCCTTGAAAAGTTCAGCTTTTGAAATCCAGCTATTTTCTCCTTGACCTCTTCCAAAGTTTCTAAAAGGTACTTTGTACATATTTTTGCATGTATCTTTTAATCTCAAAAGTGTAAAACGAAACTGAAAAACCACCCAAGAAGTACTGGTGGCTTATTAGATATCTTTGCTTTTATGGCACATGACAAATTTAACACCTTTTAAAGTCCTTTTTTTGGTCTCTCCCTTTATATTCACCACTTAATCTCTAAGTGGCTAAAAAAAGGCATTTAAACATAAAGGGAAATACTACTGACTTCTATCCACATCCTGAGAAATATTCCATCTACATAGGGCTTGCAACTGAAACATAATTGGTCAGATATTGCCTCATACTTCAGCTTGAAAGACGAGGTCAGGAGGTCAGGTTTTGTGCCCAATATACCAGACTTGAAAGCTGTATATTGAAACAGAAATCAGGAAAAAAAAAAAAGAAAAAAAAGGCATATTTGGTCTCTCCAGTACCAGGAAAATGAGTTTAAAAGTGACAGAGATTTCAATTCCCTGCAGTGAGCCTGCAAGTGGCCCACCAGTCTGGATTATTGGTCCAGACTGGGATATGAAATGTGAGTGCTGGGGAGAGAGGCTGGGGAGGAGTAAGAAGTGAATTAATAGACTTCGAGATTAACTGTCAAATGATAAATGATTAATCATTTTGTCAACAAATTATCCACAATGAAGCCTTGCCTCCACACCAAAGCACTACCAATTATACCAGTGTAATTGCATCTGGGCAACCTCCCTAGCCAGAGCCCAGTAATAGAACTGTTTATCCAATATGGTTTGCTCCCAAAAGGGGAATACTCAGTGCAGCATCCTTGTACTTGCATAGCTGAGCTCATGCTTAGGCTTAACCTCCAGCCTTCTGATAAAAAGAAATAAATATATTCCCCTGTAAATGAAATATATGTATGAACATAGGTTACTCTTTCTGCTCATGCCATTAGACACTTTTTAATAAGGAGAGATATAAAATCTGGTTGCAAAACCCAAAAATTCCTTGCCCTTCCTGGGTACATACCTTTCTTGCTGTGGGTTCAGCTCTGAGGAGCTGCTTCTACACTGAGGTGCAGTAACAAATAGTTTTACAGTTACTGAACTAATTAATCTTAACAACTTAAAGGTTTATGTCTTCAGGTTGAGTCTTCAGATTGACTCTTGATATCACTGACCTGCTTAATCTAACAGATCAAGAGGGAGTTCATTTTGTTTTTATACGTTTGTTTGGGGTGGGTTTTTTGCTGTATGTATTTTTAATTTTTTAATGTAATGTAATTTAATTTATTATTTTATTTTATTTTATTTGATTTTATTTTATTTTATTTTATTTTATTTTATTTTATTTTATTTTTAAATGAGGACCTTGAAAAGCAGAGCTACAGTGTTTTACCAATTCCCCAGTAAAGAGGTACATTCTACCTGAAGGCTTATCTGCACTGTAGCTCCAGCTATTTTAAAAATTGATTGAAGTGATGTGGGTTCTGTTGTTGCCATTTGCTTGTCCTGTGATTTTCAATAAATCACTTCATGCTTCTGTGATTCAGTCTTTATTTTTTTTTTTTTGCATCATTGCTATTAGTTTCAAGCCAAAAAAACCCAGAAAAATATTTGCATTACCCATGCACACTGAGGTAGCCAAGCAAATATACTTTGGGGGTTCCATTTAGTCAATGGACGCAGGTAGGAACTTTCAAAAATAATTATCAGTTCTTAGAAGAGTGAGCAGGATTAATTACCTTCAGGATATGTCTGCTTTGGACTTTCTAAATTAGAAGTTTATTTAGCAATTCTCATCTTAAATCTGCCAGGTTGAGTGCAATCACAGCACTTTCCAAGGAAGACCTGATGTTTTTAATCTGAGGTCGCAAAAAAAGTGAACAATTTATCACTTCCTTTGGTAATTTGTCGCAGCATTGAGCAACTGAGATAATTTCAGGTGTCTGTCTTTAATTGTTTGATTAACTTCCAGCTGGTGCTTTACTTTTTGGTTTTCTCTTTTCATGTCCTTCACATGAACTTGAAGCCATTGACAACACAGGACTCCAGGATACTTCTTTTCTGGAGTTTCTATAGCTCCCCAGGGAATGATCACAGCCCAAATACTGATAGAGCTCAAGAAGCGTTTGGCCAAAGCTCTCAGGCACAGGGTGGGATTGTTGGGGTTGTCTTGTGCAGGGCCAGGAGCTGGACTGGATGGTCCTTGTGGATCCCTTCCAACCCAGGATATTCCATGATTTTGTGACAAATGAAAGCCACAGCTTCACTGAGATGTGGGTCCTCTCCAGGAGTAACAGAACAGTGGCAGAAAGAGAAGAGATGCTCTGACCTGCTGGTATTCTCTTTGTCCTCAGTATAAGGGTTTGTCTCTATGCCTCAGTTTGCTTAGAAAGCAGTCACTGTATCCTGCTGGGCAGATTCGTTTTCCATTCTACATAAAAAGAAAGAACAAAATATATCAAAAAGAGGAAAGGGATTCCAGACAGACAAACTTACTCCCAAAGTCTTGGGAGGAAGGAAGTTGTTCACAGAAAGCTGAATTAAATAAAGACATTGCACTAAAAAGGCATTTACATTCAAGACTTTCAAATCATTTCAATATTCTGAAGGAGTTCAGATTTTCAGGAGCTGGACAAATACCCAATTTCAGAAGAATATCCTATTTCAGTGAGTAAAATGAGGTGTGTGGAAACAAATAAAGCATTTGCATTTATTCCACAGGGTGTGTCAGAGCCATAAACAGAACCAGAACTCTTCTGCTTTACCAGGTTTGCCACACAATGGGCTTTATTCTTTAATCAAATGAGCAACAGGAAAGATCTTCTTTTTATTATGACAAAAAAAAAAATCCCTCATGTGGAGTTATAAAATCATCAGGAGGGAAGTTGTTCTGATTTCTTTAACCAGACAGGCTGAAAGTTGCCAGCCTCCATAAAGTTATTTCCTAATTTTGAGAGTCTGCATGAAACTCTGTTTGTGTGGAACCCTGCAGGCTCACTCCAGGGGAATTTGGTTCATACCTGTCAAAGACCAAACAATGAGGATGCTGAGGTGTATTTTTGTTTTTTTCCTGTGTTAGTAGGGTGACACTGATTTCCAAACACATCATTCAGAGGAAACCAAAGCTGGAATAAATGCTCCTGCAATGTTTCCAGCAGCACTGATGTGGTCTCAGTACTCTATCAAGAAGTACCATTACTTACAGGAAAATTAAGAAAACTATAGTTGCAAAGAGAGAAAAACAATTAATTTCTTCATTAGCAGAAATGTGAAAATAAAGAATAGCTTGAAAAAATGAAGGCGAGAAAAATTGTGGCACTGCAGAATCAAGATAATGATTAAAACTCAGGATCTGATGGGACATAAAACAAACCAAATACTCACAAATGACAAAACCAGACATTTTGTAATCACCAATGGCCACTAGAACTTACTATTATTATAGTCTTAGGAATATTATAGTCTTACTACTGGCTGAATCATATGGTGTTTTTAAAATTTATTTAGTGCCTGAAAATGTCTTTAAAAAGATTTGTAGAGAAGATATTTAAGATGCAATTCATAACCCAAGATAAGTCTCAATGCGTTTAGTGTTTAGTTTCTCAAAGAGGTAGCTTGAGTTTTTGTACCAGTATGCAAAAGGAAACCACGGGGAAGAAAAGTTTTGCAGATTCTCTCTTTGACTTGGGAATGTCCATTTCTGACAGGGCTTGGGTTGTCTAGTTTTCAGTATAACTACTGTCTCATTTTCTTCCTTTTCCCAAGCCTTTTAGGTATATCTGAGATAAAACTGCCTTCTAGCATATTTAAAAAACATCTAAGCCCTCTCTTAACAATTATCAATATTTTTATTGCAGGATATTGTTATTAGGAGTTGGACTCAATGATCCTTGTGGGTCCCCTCCAGCTCAGGATATTCTGTGATCAGATAACTGCAGGTCACTCTTGTGCAAGGCTCTTCATGATCTCCCAGTATGAAACTCTTCCTTATTTATCCAGAAACACTGTGGGACTCATCCAATCCACCTGCAACCATCTAAGGCTTCACCTCTGATCTGAACCTGCCGTCAAGTCTTGGCCTCTGACCAATGGAAAAAGAATCAACTCTTTCCACCTTGAAAAGTCGTTTTGAGGAAATGCTGTGAATGCCCTTCTGGAGAGGTTTCCTTCATGGATAACTGAGGGAGTCTGACAAGTCTTTCAGAGAAAACTTGAACCACCTAATAGACAAATGAGGTTAAATGAATCACTTTATGCCTAAGGCTGAAGAAAAAGATGCCTGAAAACCCCACCATGGAAATTGAGGTGAGGGAAAGACAAGAAATAATATTTTACCAGCACAGAAAGGAGAAGTTGTGGAGGAATCATTCATTTTGGCTAAAGGCAGAGAATTTCCTGCCTTCTGATTCACAGGGCTTGTGAACTCCTAGTCCAGAGCCTCCTGAACTCACCAAATTTTACCTGGAAATTACTTTAGCCATGAGGAATTTGGCATGAATTACATGATACTTCACAATATGGGAACCCACTCCAGCCTGAGAGAGTACTTCAAATACTGTGAGAAGTTTTAACAACTGTGGGACTTTTCCCAAAATGCCCTGATTTCAGCCTGGACATCATCAATGGAGGCCCCTGAACCTTGGAGTGTGCTTCCTGCACTTGGCCCACACCAGCCTTTAGTCTATCAGCTTGCAGAGCAGTGCATGAAGCTCATCTATGTTCTCTGGTTTTTGCCTGAGGGGCTGGAGATGGGGAACATGTCTAGCTTATCCTAAGAGAGTCTATTTAAGGCAGACATTAGTCAGCATGTTTGCATTTTGTATTTAAATTATGTAAATGTGTTCAGAGACTGATGGGGGCCTATCTGACAAAACTAAAACCAAGTAAATAAGTGAAGCGTAGTGACATGAAAATGGAAAGCCCAAATGAAAACAATTTTTCAGGGGATTTATGCACACCCGAAAAACAGACAAAACCACAAACCCAAGAAGTTGGGGCAGGATAAAGTTCACAAACGAATCCTGGGCAGAATGGAGAGATTTCTTTTCTCATCTGCTCCCTGGTTTTCCCAACCTGGAGCCTAAGGCACCCAGGAGTAAAACAACCACAGGGAACATCCTCCCTCAAGGAAGCAGCAGAAGCAGTAAATGCTTTAACTGGTACCAAGGGCTTTTATATTCATTGCTTCTCAGCAGAGATCTTTAGACGTGGTTTTGTCTCCAGCTTTGGAAACCATGAGGACACATGTCTTGGACTGACGTGGGAGATGTGGCAGAAAAGCAGATGTGGCTGAACTCAAGTTTCAGGAAAGTTTGGGACAACTCTCCCAGTGTTGGCTTTTGGTCTTATTTCACCTGCCTGTGGCCAAATACTGACTAATGTGTAAATCCTGATACACATGAAGGAAAATGTGATGGTTGGGATGACCCTGATTTCCAAGAGGAGTCATTTGCCTCAAGCTCCCAACATCAGATAATCATTTTTGAATTTGAGATGATCCAAGAAGACTTGAAAGTGATACTTGGGGCTAAAATAAAGGGGTTTGATTGTTTCCTCCTCTCTCAAGTGTTAAATAACATTTTGACAGAACTGAAGCTGCATCTAAAGAGTCTCGTTTAAAGAAATTTCCACAGAGAAATTCTAAGCTAAAAAATAACCAGGTTTTGGCAATAAGAATTGAAATTTTTTGAACATAAGAAAATGCAAACCAAAATCAAATGTTTAGAATGTTTAGGGTTTTTAAAGGACCATTAGAATGAAAAAATCTTATTAAAAATTATCCTAGGACAAGTGAATTGGATTATGATTCATTTTGCAGTGACAATTTCTTTAGACTTTTGCCAAAAATATTCAGATGGCTAATTGCTATATTTTTGAAGTTCTTTGATATCCATTTCTCTCTACTTTTGCATTTTTATTTATTCCAGTCAGAAATTTTAAAAAACCAAGTTCAACCTAAGAAACAAAAAAATCTTTTGTGACTCATGGCTTACAACAGAACATTGGAGAACCCAAAGAAGAATTCACAAGGAAGCCAAATTTCTCTTTCTAATTTCTTGGTAGTTTTACGAAATACATTTGGTCAATCTGAAAACAGTACAGCATGCAAAAAAGAAATTAACTGATTTAATGGAAAAGCAATTCAATTTCCAATTTTTACCATGTTACATTATTTTGCTACCTATGCATCACACTTTAGGGAGCAGATTGAGGCAGCCTTGAGTCCTTTAATTTGGAGGTTCGCAGTTCATAATCATGAAAAGCTAAACTCCAGTTAGTCAGTTTTCCCCTCTTCAATATTGCTTAGTCAATATTATTATTTGCATATATTTGCATAAGAACATCCTGGGATCTGCTCAGGTCATTCTTTATATACGCTATACCTGGTAGAAGCACTTAATAGCAAGTGAATTATTTCCATGAGTAATCCTGCATCCACCTTCTTCCCCTCCAACCAACTCCTATGAACAATCCTTGTTAAAATTAAAATAATTTTATTATTTTAAATCTGAGGTAACAGAACCTTTTACTGACTTTATCTTTTTATAATGTACATCTTATTTCCTATCTTAAATATACGGATAAATCAAGGACAAACATGACCTGAGTGTAAACAATCTGGTGGAATGAGACTGAAGCTGAAAAAGAGAAAGCTTGAAAATAAACCAATGATTTTTTATGTCTAGCAGGGTTCTCAGTCCACATCATTGTCCACAATCAGTGTATTGTTTTTATGCACAGAATTAATGCAATTTCACATTACAGTTTTAATTCACTGCAAAGAATTTTTTTTCTATTACATCTTGGACCACTTCAAACCAGTATTTCTGCACTAAGAGTGTTGTGCTTTTGGTATTGTAAAAAGTGAATAAGAGAAAAGAAATGTGGAACTGTGTCCTGAAGGTCAGTGAAGCAGAGGGAGCATTAATAGGAAGGTCAAAAGTATTTTGTGGGGATATTGCCTCAGACTCATTGTGATTGCACTGGACTAGGAGGATGCTCTGATAACGGAGAGAGTTAAATATTGTGGATAAATTTGCAAGTAAGCTGTTGTATTAATTATTGACTTTGACAGAAGCCATCAGTTGTGTGGATTGTCTCCTCTAAATCTTGAATATTCCAATATCAGCCTGCCATAAAATTACTGGTACAGATGGATCTCTGGATTTTGGGGTTGAAGACAAAAAGGAGGTAGTGTTTTTTCCATGAAATGTCCCTTTATGCTCTTTTAAAAATGCATCTTAGGGACTGGCAGAATGCTTTTGTTTTTCAGGTTTTGGGGGTTTTTTTGCTTGTCTTGAAGTTGGATAAAACCCCTAAATCTCCTAGGTGTTCATCTATTTAAAATTTTAATTTAGACAAAATTTGGTTAATTTTAGATATTTGAGTTAAATAATTTGAAATTAAAAGACGATTTATCATTTATTCCTGAAGTGGTGTTTTCAAATGAAAAGTCATTTAAATGCGAAAATGCATAGGAGCTTCAAGGTCCTCAGCCCAGTACCTCCACCATGTTTGACAAGCTCTGATCATATAAAAATACATTTTCATATTTCAAGTCTTCTAAAAATTTTATTGAAGTGGCAAAGTCATTAAATCTGCTTTCCCCAACAATGTTTTTTTGCAAGGCATTAATTAGGATTTGCTGACAAAACACCCCAAAGTTTTTGTTATCAGAGTTATTTCTTGTGTGATGGGAGAAGTATGCATAGTTATTATTGGAAAATGGCAGCTGAGGTTTTAAAATTGCTTTTGTTGCCAGCAGCCAGGACTTAAGAGCAAAAGTCCTAGTGATGTGGGAATTGGTTCTTTTGAAAAGAGGAGATTTTCCTCAAATAACTATTAAAAGTCAAGATATGTATAAAAAGATGCCCAGAGTGGAAGCAAACTATATTTAACTAATATTTTATAAATACTGTGTAACCAACTCTATAACATTTTTTTCCTGGTTTCAGCAATCTGTCTGCAAATTCCTCACCTTAATTTGACACAATTAGTCTGAATTAATTTAAAATAATGCTTTGGGGTGGGAGGGGCAGAGGGGTCAGCAGGAGTTCTTGGGCAAGAAATTCTTAAATAACAGAAACTAGGGTAGGTATATTGTAATTATAGTGTGTCTGATTAAATTTATGACACTTTTTTTTCTTGCTAGAATATCAAGTAACACAATACTTACTTTCTCTAATTTTTGTATATTTTTCATCATCTTTGCCTTGAGTTCCAGCTAGCAAAAAAGTGAAATAGCAGAAAAGAGAGAAGCAAAGCAAATTAGGAATTATTTCTTTCAAATCTAACATATTTTCAAGGAAAAAAGGTGAAAAAATGCCCCATTTCTTACTTTGTCATCATTCTGCCTTCATATTTTTGAATCTGGAAATGCTTAGACATTTTTATCACAACAGAATATTTTTGTTGACTTTTTTCTTGTTGTTGTGCTGCTTTCCCATTTCACCCCACATAAAGAATTTGCTGCTGCTGTCTTTCTGGGAGAAGCCATGAACAGGAAGACAGTGTGGGAACAAGAATGTCAGACTATTACATAGACAAGGTTCTTTGCCTGGGGGCAAGAAAAAAAAAGGGAAAAGAAAAAGAAAAAGCACAAAACACTTGAAGAAAAATATGACATTTCTAAAAATCTTGAGTGGCAAGGAGAAAATGAGGAAATGATTGTTCCTTGGCTCTCCCAACACAAGGGGGCATCAAATGGAATTCTCAGGTAATGCGGACAAAACAAATAAAAAAGGTGTTTATTTACTCAATGCAGAGTTAGGCTGGGCAGCTCTTTGCCACAAGAAAAAAAAGATGCTAAAATTGTCCTTGTGTTCAGGTGAATATGGATTCCAAACCAACAACACAGGCTGAATTTAGGCAAAAATCAGGGAAAAAGACTTCAAGGACAAGGATACCAAGACCCCACCAGTTTGCTGTAACTGGTTCAGAGCAGGGATTCAAACCTTGGTTTGTAGATGATTATTGGCTCTCCCCGAAATAAAAGGGAAAAGAGGGGATGATCCTTTTCCACCCATGATTTTAGAAAACTGACTGTGCCTCT
>NW_005054377.1:1003991-1031417 GCF_000277835.1 Geospiza fortis | reverse complement strand
CACTTTTTACCTTTTGATGTCACTGGTGTAAGGAGAGGGAGAAAAAAAGAAAAAGGCAAGATATTCAATATGTACAAATGGGTGTAACTCCTAAAAGGAGTTACAGAGTGGTTTGTACAATTAAGAATCTGGGTCAATACTCAGAAATTTAGTTGAAAAGGGTGGAATTCAACTCCCTTAATTTTATCTTTTTATGAGAAATTAGGTGTCTGCAACAAACGTCTTTAGTTGAACTCATTACTGATTTATATTAGATGTCTGCTTCAGAAGAAGATGAATCACAGCCTGATTCTAAAGAGAAGTTCTGGATGTGTATTTGGCAGAATTAATTCCTTTTAAGAGGACACAAAGTAGGATCTGTAACCTTGAACTTTTATCAAATATGTACCTAACAGTTGTTCAGCCTTTCTGTTTCCACTTTAACTGTTTATTGTTCCTCAACAAAGATTGTAAAGAGCATTCTTCATTTATGGAAATGAGCAGAGATAATTGGTTACCTCAGTGCTACAGTATTCAGCATTCAAAAACAATTCCACTACCTATTTTAAAAAAAGGAAAATAATTTTTAATTTTTCTATAGAACAATGTAAAATTCCAAATCTCAGACTAAAAAAGAAAAAAACAAACTGGATTATAAATTTTGTTATATTTTAGGGTTTTATTCTGTTGAGTCAACAGATTGAATTTTTTTATTGCCTTTTGCAGTAAAATGGGGACTCTAAATGACCCTTTTATGATGATTTTACATAGAGGGTTTTTTTTTTTCACTGAAAGTTATTAACTTTGGATTAAGTGATGAGTAAAAAATAAAATTTTTTTTTCCTCCCCCAAGCTTATCTTAGACACATAACCTATGTCCAGGATAGGCCCCCAGCACAGGCTTTGACAGGAGAGGGCATAATAATTATTAGGTATAACAAGAATTAATTAAAGAGTAATTTTTTTCTAGTTGAACGTGTCCCTACCTATGGCAGGGGGATGCTTTTGATGGTCCCTTCCAATCCAAATCATTCTCTGATTCTGTGATTAGTTACAGCTTAGAGCTCAAAGAATCCTCCTATCATTTGTGAAAAGAAACTGAAAGAAATGGGCCTTTTTGGCAACAGGTTGAACCACACTATCCAAAAACTCATCCCCCAGCCTAAAAAATGTAGATATCTGCCAATAGGAAGTTCATCACAACTGCCACATCATTGCTCTGGGAGGTCCAGCCTGTTTTGGCTCTGTTTTCCGCCAGGTTTAGCAGGAAGTCAAATGGCACTCTTGGATGATGTGCCTTGGTCGTACCTTACATTACCTTGTTAAAAACAAATCAGTTTGACTCCAGGCAGCCCCAATACTGTAGTAAAAACTAGAATTACTCAGAACTGTAGTGGCTCTTATCCAAGATAATCAGGCCAAATTTACCCTGGCATCCTGAGTAGTCTTGTGGCTCCTCCTCTGAGGTCAGCAGCAATTTTGTGGCTATATCCATGTTATTGAGCTCTCTGGCTCTCCAAAACAGGTGGGCACATCCTAAATATTTATTGGAAATGGTCAGTGCCCAAGCCAATTCCTGAACAGAGCCTGCAAATTGGCTGGAAGGTGTAGTTAAACTGACCCAAAAACTCACAAGGTATTTTCTAATAATGTAAAGGGGCAGACAATCAGATTTTTTTGACACAAAACAATTTACAGAGCAAGAAGGATATTTGAATGCTGAAGTTGGTCTCTGATTGGATTTTGCTGTATATTTGACTACACTGAGCCTTCAAGAGGACACCGGGCATATGGGAGTGTGTGATGATGTAAAGTACCACTAAATTATATGTACTAGATTTGAAAATTACTATATTGAGGTGTCAGGGTTCTTTCTGCCTCATTTATCTGCAGCTGATACAAACAGCCATATTAAATTTCCTACCAAACTCAGCAAGATAAAAAATTAGGGAAGAAAGGAACCACCACCACCAGAAGCTTAACACTGCTATGATTTTTGGTAAAATACTCCTGAGTGAGAAAAGATTCTTTGCTTTGTGGGACAACTGTTAGTAATGCAACTTGGAGACACATTACAAATTCAGACATTCAGGGGGCTTTTCTAATCCTCAATTGCAGTTTGTCAGTGCTTCAGGAATATTCCCTTGCTCCAATTGTTCATCCTCAGCAGGAGCTGGATTAGCAACATCAGAGTCTGCAGATGCGTATTGTTTCCCATTAGTCTCAGCTTGAGCCTGGTGTTATGTCCTTTTCATCAGGAACCTCCAACTCTAAGTCAGTGAACCAGGACTAATGATCCCAGCTTTCCTGGGAGACATCAGAGTCTGTGTATGTAATGTCCAGAGCTTTGGTTTTGGCTGCTGTTGGCCATTTAATGTGCTGCTTAAGCCTCAGACCACTTACTCCCCTCTGCAGCATAAGCTGCAGCCTCCTCACACTGTTTCCAAGAAAATACACACTTGAATATGATTTTCGCCTCATCTCTTTGGATTTCTTTTATAGTTGCATCTGGCAGGAAAGAGGGAGTGGGGGGGTGGAGTGGGGGGCAAAGAAAGAGGAAAAAGAATCAATTTGCAAGCACTTAAATGTTGATGGCCAACGTTTGCACTTTTACTAGCAGACTACCTGCAAATAAGAATTATTTACAAATTATTATTTGGAAGGAATGAGTGAGGAAAATGCCAGCATTCACATTGATGAATAATATCTGAGGTAGATTATTCAGCCAAGTCTACTCAACAGTATAAGATGGAGAAGTGCTTTGTAAAGGTTACTTCTGTCCTTTTTTTCTCCCTGTTTTCTTGCTAACCCTGTTGGCCTCTCATAGATATCAAATTCGTGTTTCCATCTCAACACAGCGAATAAAGAGCTCCCCTTAGAAACAGACTTTTTTTGATAGAGACAGGGATATTTCTGTAATGGAACCAGCAACTTGAACCTTCTGCTCTGGACTTTAATATGAACATATAAGACTTCCCCTGGCTGCCCTCTTTTTATAAGCAGCTGCCTAAAAAATATTTTTCATGCTTTGTGATACTAGGTGTATTTTTTAATGAATGTTTAAAGAATTTCCTCCAAAGTTCCTCTGAAACATGCACACCATAATATTCCAGTGAAGTCTGTTTCTTGATTTGCCAGTCTGTTTAAAAGGCTTGTAAGGCAGTGTTAGAGCAGAATTTCACTTTAATTGGCATTGCTCCTAGCTATTTAAGCAATGTGCTGAACTGTCTATCATCAAACCTGGGCAGCCAGAACAGTTTCTTACCACCAACTTGATATTATCTAGACTCAAATACTTACAGCCCAGATAGTGATGTTTGGGCTGTATTGAGAACTTTAGAAATCATTGTCTGTAATTGCCCCAGGTATGTTTCTTATTCTAAATGTTTTAACTCAATACAGACCACCAATATGCAAAACAAAACAAAACAAAACAAAACAAAACAAAAAACAAAAAACAAAAAAAAAAAAAAAAACCAAAAAAACCCAAACAAAAAAAAATTCTTTGGATAGCTGAGATTTTAACTTGTGGCATTTAACATTTATTGTTATTGTGATAAGACACCGGATTCTAAGCAGGGATCAAAATTTTCTTTTTTTTGAGTGCTATCAAATTCCTGAGAAGGAGACTGACTTCCTGCTCTGAAAAGATTGAGATGAGAGAGGATTTGGATATGGACAATGTGACGGGCACAAAAAGGTGCTTGTGTGGCTGGACTCAGAGAGGAGTGGTGGTGAATGGATCACACTCAGCCTGCAGGCTGGTGAGTAACTCATGATCCCTCTGGGACTTGTCCTGTTTAATTCCTGTGCTGATGCCCCGAAGGAGGAGGTGGAGTCTGCTCTCAGCAAGCTGTCAGGTGATGCCAAACTGATGGGACCTGTTGATGCAGTCCAAGGCTGAGTTATGACCAGAGGGTTTCAGACAGGGGGGATTGATGAGCTGACAGCAGCCGGGTGGAACTCAACAAGGACAAATGCCCTGCCCACAGGAAGGAAGAGCCTTTTGCAGTGGTACAGGCCACTGAGAGATTTAGGGGCAACTCTGTGACCAATGTTCACAGTGAGCTCTGGCAGCAGCAAGGACCAACCCCACCCTGGGCTGTATGAGCCGGAGCAGAGCCAGCAGTCCAAGGAAAGGGGGAAAGGGATTATCCCCCTTGACTCAGCACTCAGATCACAAATGGTACTGCAGTTTTGGGCCCCTAATCCATAAAAGACTGACCAACCATAGTGTGTTCAAGGAGGGTCGCCAGGGTGCTCAGGGCTGGAGCAGCTGCTTGATGCAGGAATGTGGTGGGATTGTTCAACCCAGGCTGCTTGGAGAGGCCTGAGATCAACCTCAGTACTTATGATAAGGTGGTTGAGAACATTTAGCCAGGCTGCTCACAGGGTGAGAAAATGAGAGACAGTAGGAGTAACAGGAAACAAAATGAAGGACAATTTCCCCATGACATTTGGGGATTGGGGCTACTCTTCCTATGTGCATCCTGCACAGTAATCTGTGCTGACCCCCAAAATGACCCTGTTTTGAGCAGCTTTTTGGACTAAAGACCTCCTGACATCACCTCCAAGCTGAATTGTCTTATGATCTTGAGATCGTGTGATTCCAGCTTAGGAGGAGGAAGAAAGCTCAATTTGGGATTTACAGGCCATTGTTCTGATCTAAAAAATCAAGGAATTAACTAGAAAAAAATATCCTCTTAAATTTTTGTTTGTTTTGGTTTACACTCTGATGAGTAAGCCTCTGATGAGAATGTCTGGATTCTGGTTTGATCTGGTGTCTAGGCTGAACAACATGATGGCTCTTCAGGTGAAAGAACTCTGCTTTTGCTGTAAGGGTGCAAAATCATTTAGTTGATACTGCGAAAGATGTTTCTTGTAAAAGGAGAATATTGCTCCATTGATAGCTATCCTAAAAGGTACTTTAAAATTATCATTCTCTCTGTCTCTGGATGGTGTTTGACAACACATACTCAAATTATTTCTACACATATCCCCCCAAAAAATCCAATTTCAATAATCTGTAATTTTCTCTTTATTCTATACACAGGGATATAGTTTCTACACAGGTTTATAAGTTTTCATACTGAGACTTCTACCCAGCATTTTCAAAGATTCTATATTAACCAGGTTGTCAGGCAGCTGAGGGACAGTACTTTTCTTTCTTTGGGTCTCAGTGTCAAGCTGTACAGCTTAAAGAGGGAATTGAAGGGAAGTGTATTTTTGCCTGAACAGTTTTGTGACTTTACCTGAAAAAATTGTCATCACCAACACCCCATCACTAAATTAGCCTTCAATCCCAAGAAGCTCTGCATCGAAAAAAACATCTGCTTGTGATAGAGAAATTACTTGCTGGAACAACAAAAAAATTATTTCCCATTACTGTAGGTGCCAGTTTAACCTGCTCTTCATAGATACTCTTTCCAGGGTTATCTCACATTCAGCCAGAGGAAGTTACACTTAGTAGAAAAGCATAATAATTTTAAGTCTGGATATCATTCTCATCAATGATTTAATGTTATCTTTCCCCCCCACACTAAATAGTCATGTAATTTCTTTCAGTAACAATGCTGATTACTTTGGTCAACCTTTTTTTATTCCTTCATCCCTGAGAGCTTCTCAAAACCTAAACACAAGAGCATCATCACATTCCTGAATCTGTCCTTCATGGAAAGCTTGTTGGACTTTTCTGCCTTGGCAGGACCTCAACAAGTCTGAGAAAGCTTTACCTCAAGGACATATTTCTATTAGCAAGCAAAAAAATTGCCAGGGACCATTCTTTCCAAGGAGCCAAAGTTGTGGCTGTTGTCATCCTATCAAACCCTCTCCAAACACTTCCCTGATATTTCAATACTAGTATTTATGTCTAAGCTACTCCTTGAGAATGCACTTTGACACATCCCAAGTCTTACACAGGACCTAGGAATAGTTTCAGGATATTATTATTATATTATATTATATTATATTATATTATATTATATTATATTATATTATATTATATTATATTATATTATATTATATTTAATATGTAGGCATTCTGGATGAAAGCTGTGCCAGCAATCATGCTGACAAAGCAACAGGATGAATGGTCAAGCTTCAGTTTGTGTCTACAGACAAAGATTTTGGGCTCAGTGTTTAGGTTTTCACTGAAACTTCATTTGCTGGCATAGGAATTAATTTCTCTCAAGTTTTAAGGAATTGTTCTTTTAATTCTGAATGGCTGAATCTACTGTTGATTGTTCAGCAGAGCAAAATCAGGCATATATTTAATCTGTGTATGATTTTACATCAGGGCATTTTAGGCTAAAACACGGGTGGTTATCTGGTAATTCCTGTTTAATTTAATTTTATGTATTTTTGTCTCCCAAAAATCAATTTTAAATGCTGATTATTAAATTCAGTGTTGCCAGAATCCACTTATCAAGCCTCAAAAACATTTCTGTCAAGTGGGCCATGTTTTCTGCTGAATTCTTACTAGAGTGCAAAGTGCACTTCATGCAGTATCTGTGAGTTCCTCCCCACCATCTACTTTCACCTCATCTGTTTGTATTCCCTTTCCTCTTTAGGAAGCATTTTCGATGCAAATGCTACAGGCTTTTCTGGGCTGTTTGGCATTATGTGAGAAATCACCACTCCTGACCTCATCCAGTGAAGCATCAGTAGTTTAACAGATTGGCAGGGATGGGACAAAGTGCACTAAGCCCCTGGAGGATATAAGTGTCTGTTTAGCCAACTTGAAAGCATCTTGACATTCTTTTGACCATTGCCACTATTTATTTTTCTGTAATAGCTCTGTCACAGCACTAACCATAGTAGACAGATCTGCTATGAATTTCCCTTGGTGGTTTATCATAGCCAGAGAGAAAGTTAATTTCCATACCTTTCCCTTTGTACATCAGCTTGTGTAATATACAGTATCCATCTGCTTTTCTGGAAGAAGAGTAAAATACCTCTGCACTCTCAAACCTGGCTGCACCCACAGAGTTTCCTAACCTTAGCCCTTTTCTTCCTGGAGCCTCGATGACACCTCCAGCATCTTAAAACTTTCCTTATCTCTCCCTTCAGGACACCAGCGTCTTGCAATCCATGCCTTACAGAACTCAAGGATTGAAGAAAGGAGTGGATATTGGGAACACAGTGAGCAACTATTTGTTATTGCAATTATCCCCGGTAGTTAAAGTGCACCTGGAGTTTTAATGAGTGAGCCCTTCTTTGTGTAATTAGTGTTAGTTCATTGTGATGATATTCTTGTTTACTGCTGATTCTCAAGAAATTGCAAGGTGTTCTATAGTTACAGGGTTTCAGGTTTGTGGGAAAACAGACAGGCCTCAGTTCTGAAAGAATTGTTAATATTGCTGATGCATCTTGTTAGCTTCAGGAAGACGTGAAGAATAGAACAATAGACTTATGTCTAGTGTTTCAGAATAGCTTTTTAAGTTGCAAAAAGTTTCTAGATGCAAGGTTGAATTTTATGAATAAAGTTTTATGCTTTGTCTTCTTATGAATGAACAAGCAAGCATTGTTTTAACCCAAGCTACGTGTGCTTATGTTGATTGGTTAGAATCACTGTCAATATACTTTTGCTCTGTGTAATTGGCTAAGATGAGTATTTGGTATCTTGTAACAGTAAAATTCTTTGGCTTGCTGGCTAGAGTGAGAGCTGCTCACATCCTACATGTAAAAAATCATGTGTGAGGCTGATGCTGAAGAATAAACGGCTCTAGACGCATTCCAAAGCAAGTTCCGTCCCGTTCGTGTCTGTATATAGCTAGCCAGCGCATTCTACAATGGAGATTTGTAGATTTCCCTACATTTTACAGAGAATTTAATTTCCAGACATGATTTAATCCCTGTCATCTGGGTAGGTTAGGAACAGAATACAGAAATCATAGGTCTTAATTAATTGCTTTTTTCCCCTACAAAATCACTTGAATGCCTATCCGAGCACTCACAGGTCCCAAATGAGAGAGAAGTACAATCTGCTTAATTACTACCGACTTAGTCCAAGCATAAATAAGTACTTGTGCTTAAAATCAAACATCCTATATAGGATTTAATCATAAATTTTCCACTGAGGATTCAGAAATAATTTTTTTTGTCACAGAACAATACTCACATCACGTGAAACCCAGTAGTTATAGATGCAGTACAAGAAAAAGTAATACTGGTGTCCACAGATCTCAAACTTATTTTCAGTGAACATCTGGGCTTTTTCTTTTTTTGTTATAGTAGGGAGACAGTTTTAAGGCACAAATCACTATTAGGTTTCCAACTCCCATTAAAAGAGTGAGAAAATTGAGTCACTCTTGGTCTTTTCAAAACCTACCCATTTCTTTTAGCATTTTTGTCAGACTCTTCTGATTTAACACAGAAGGCTACAATGACCCTGCCACAACATTCTGATGTCTTTCACACATTTTGAAAATATAAACCATAACCCACACACACTAAATACAATTGTTATTTGTTCATATATAAGACCAGTAAAGAATCCAAAAAACATGCAGTCAGCCATATTGTGTAAGGAAAAAGGTTAAAAATACCCCACTCTTTCTAAGAAGAGTTCTTCCAGTTTAACTTTTAGCTAATTATTGACTAATAGGTCACTCAAAACTGCATTTTTGAGGCCACTTCTGCTGTTTGCCCCTCCAAAGGACTGGAATAGTTCTGTCATTTCCTAGGTGCTCTCAATGCACACAGAAAAAAACATTCATGAGCCTTGTTTTCCAGACAATAAGAAAGCGTATTAGTCCCTCCTGTAACCTAGAATGACACAGCATTGGGAAGGGGTTGGTTGGTTGGTTGGTTGGTTTTACTTTTTTCAAAGGATTTTCATGGCCTCTGGAGGCTCTCCAGGGGTTGCCCCCCATTTTAGTCTTAAAATACTGCTGTCCTCTTCCTCTGCAGCCTTTTTTAACTATCTCAGTGCTTGTTGCTCTGCTCACCATCTCCAAGGTGCTGCAGTCTTACTCCTGACTTTCCTCCTCTAATTACCCTTTCCAACTAGTTACCATTTGGGCTGGCTTGTGGAGGAATTCTCTGAAAATGGACTGTGGGTGCCTCAGAATTGCCCATCCATCTGTATTTAGTATGAAACAGCCTCAAGGAGAAAGGTTGTGGCACCACAGAGCAAGTATTTTATACAACCATATTAAGGTGGAAAGGCAGAAGATGGGGTTTAAAACACAGATCAGTTTGACAGCACATGCTACTCAGTAGCTCAGCTTGTAGGAATTTATTTCTCACCACATACAATGCAGAGAGTCACAGAGGGTGCACCTAGAGCTGCACAGTACCTGGGACCTCTTATATGGCTCAAAAGTGTGAACTTCTCCAAAAGACCAAAGTATTTTCCATTCTGGCCCACAGTGACCAGACCCAGCATAATGCCAAGGGACTTTTGGCACCTCCCTTCTCTATGGTAGGATTTGAACATGCTTGATAAAGGGGATATTTTCCTAACAAAAAGTAAGTGATGAAATATAGAAATTTTTGTGGAGGTGGAAAGATTTATCTCAGTAAGACCTTTCTGGACATCTTCAGAAAACCATCGGTCCCAGCTGGCTAATAGCCTAAAGGCCCTCCTAGCAAGAACCTTCTGCTCACATGACCCCAGTTCTTGTGGGCTGGGTCTGGAGCCACTCTTGAAAGGTTTTTGTTACTGTTCCACCATAATGAAGAATATTGAGAGTTATTAGTTTGTAGAAATGGTTGTATTTTAGTGATAACTGGCAATGGCTGGATATGTGTATCTAAGCTATATTGGGGGGCACAGAACTCCTCAGTAGAAGGCAGAAAAAGAAAAGGGGATTCTCCTTGGATGGTTTCACCTGGGATTATAATCTCACACCAACATACACAGAAATTCAGAGATGCACCTGTACCTCTGACATCTCTCTCAGCCTTGCTGATACTGATAGACCCCAGATCTGAACTTTTTTTCATCATGAATCTCCATTTATCTGTCAACTAAACTTTGCCTGCATGTCTCCATTCCCCTTCCCTCAAAGTATGTAGTTGAGACATAACAAAGCACAAGCCCACCTGGGTTCATCCCTTATTTTAGGTTTTCCCTGGAATTTTTTTTTTTGTGTCAGAAAGTTGCAGTGTGGCTTGACACTTTGCACAAAAGAAGTGATCTTTCATTTAGACAGGCAATGGCACAATCCCAGAGGAAAGTTGAGAATAACAGAGTTACTGGCATACTAATTCATGGTCTTCTGTAAAGTTCAGCCATTCCCCAGGATTTGCAGTTCAAAACAGGGAGAGATATTTGAAAATGCTTGATCCTTTCAATCAAAGAAGTCTTTTAAGCTCTGATTATATACCTGTTCTGTGTAGTTTGTACACAAATTTAGGTATAACAGAAGGTTTATGTTAGAATGGGCCTTAAAGATCATCTAACTCCAACTCCCCTACCATGGGCAGGGACACCTTCCCCTATCCCAGGCTGCTCCAAGCCCCATCCAACCTGGCCTTGGACACTTCCAGGGATGGGGCAGCCACAGCTTTGGCTACCTGATTGCAAATTATTTGGGTTGCTCTAGTCAACTTCCTGGAATAGGTCAGTCTTTCTGGACATGGTTAATTTTACTCAAAATTAGGCATCTAAAAAAGTAAAGCCTTGTAATTGAGTAGAGGGGATTCACTCGCCTAGGGCTTTCTTGACAATTAATTAGAAAAAAAAAAAGGTGCATTTCTAGAGAATAACTCATCTGGTTCAGCTATCTTCCACAGGGTGTTAAACATATTCTGGAATGGCTCTTTGTCACTGCCAATTGCGCACACCCCACATGCCACAAGGTGGGTGTCACCTTATGACATCCATTTCTGCCTGTGGCTGCAGAAGTCCTGGTTTGTGACTGAAGAGTCCAGAATTTTTAGTAATGACATTCAAGCAGCTCTGAGCAGGTTGGGTCATCTGCCTAACTTCTCTTACTTGAAAACAGGGTACGTAGGATTTTGCTCTTTAATGGGAAGAAAGAGAAGCTTTCAGAAGGTAATGTAGCACAATGTAGCACAATCTTTGGCCTTAAGATTGATTCATTTAAACTTTTTCCCTTATTTTTCTCCCTTGATTGCAGACAGGAAGCAGGTGCCTATACTAGACCCAAGGCCTAGCAATAAATTGCTGGCAGACAGGCATCAGGATATTTTGCCTCAGACAATCCCATCCTACATCAGCAATCTAAAACCAGGAGGAATAAGCCCTGTGTAGGAGATTTCTGTTCTCCCCCTTCTCTGTAGAAACAATCTTGGAAGTTTAAACAAGCTCAGCTAGGACTTGAAGAAGAAGGAAAGTTCTATTCAGTGTATAAATGTTATGTTTCAAAAACATTTGGCTGGCAAATATTCAGCTTTCATTTTCTCTCTTTTCTTCTCTGCCCCTTTTTTCCTTTCCTGCCCTTTTTCCCTTTTTGCAAGTCAAAAACAAAGCCCGAGGAAGGGAAAATAAAAAGGCCTGGGATATCAAACCTAAAAGAGCAACTTAAAATAAAATAAAAAAACATGTTTGCTTTTCTGAGAAGAACAGGAGAAATGTTTCCTAGAAGCAGGGAATTGGCTTATGAACTTGTCACATTACACAAAAAAATATTTTCCTTTTTTTTTTTCCAGCTTCATTATTCACTTGCTAAACCTAAGCAGCCTGACTGGTGACATGTGAGGCAGAGATTAGAGATGGAAACAAAGTTTGCCACCCTAAGGTTTACAATCAGAGTAAAAATAGTTTTGAGCTTGATCCATACATGTTAACTGGTTATTATCAGCCAAGGAAAATGAAGTGTAGATGAGAGAAATATTTACTTACAGGCTTTGGGGGAGCCAGGGTCAGACCCCATTTCTGCAAAGAGCTCAGGCATCTACTCAAACTCCTGTCATCCAGTGAGACAAATGCCTTTTCCATTATGCACACATGGATTTGCTCTTCCCATCTGAATCAGCTCTTGAACTTAAATATAAACCTTCTAGGTCCCAGGTTTGCCTTCTAAATGGACACTTCTATTCCTGCCTTCCTCCTGTTTTACAACCTTTGTATGGGATTGGCAAAGGCATAAGCGAAGTCTAAGCAGGGGGTAGATGACGGTGTTTAGTGTGAGCACAGATCTTGATGCTCAGAGATCACATAAAATTAATTTTGGCATTCCCAGGCTCTGTTTCTGCCTGAAAAAAACTTTCACAGCATGGTTTCTTAGTATTTAGACAGTGTGTGGAAGAGTCTAATCCAATCACCAATCCCAATCACAGCATGGGAACAAGTAATTTATTATAAAAGTACATTCCTTTCTAAAATAACTCAGAAAGAAAATTAAAGACAACCAGTGAAGAAACAACACTGACGTTTCCTAGAAAAAAAACCAAAAAATATCTGAATTTTGGTCTGCATACAGCCATTGTATAATAATTTCTGATTGATTAATGGTATGTAGATTTAAAAAAATTAGCCCCAGTTCCTTAGCTTCATACCTGGCAATAGTATGGAAATAAGTCATAGAGTTGTAGGATGAAGTTATTGTTTAGGTTGGAAAAGTCCTTTAAGATCACCAAGTCCAACCATAAGCCCAGAAATGCCAAGTCCACAACTAAACCATGTCCCTCAGTGACATATTTACACAACTTCTAAATATCTCCAGGGATGGGGACTCCACCACTTCCCTGGGCAGCCTGTTCCAACATCTGACCACTTCTTCAGCGAAGAAATTTTCCCTAATATCCAATTTAAACCTCCCCTTACACAACTTGAGGCCATTTCCTTTTGTCCTGTCTCTTGTTACCTGGGAGAAGAGATCGACCCCCACCTGGCTTTTAGCCTGCTTTCAGGGAGTTGTAGAGAGTGAGAAGGTTCATCCTTGCCTGTCTGCTATGGTAGGAGCCAGATTAAGTTCTAGTTGGGTTTTGGTCCTTCAATTTTATCTGGGAGTTCCATCCAAAGCTCTCTGTTCATCCAGGTCAATCTTCCCCACCAGCTTGTGTTTTGGGACATGGAAATGGTTGCCCCTTCTACTTTAGAGTATCCTTCTTAAAGGAAGTCCAGCCGTCCTGGATTCCTTTGCCATTTAGGAATGCTTCCCAAGGGAATCTCTCAACCATCTCCTAAACTGGCCAAAATCTGCCCTCTGGAAGTCCAAGGTAGAGTTTTTTCTGACTGCTCTTCTTGCTCTTCCAAGAGTCAGAACCTCTCTCCTGATCGCTGTGCCCCAAACAGCCTCTGACCATCACATTCTGCTCTGTTCATAAACTGCAGGCCCAGCAGGCACCTTCCCTAGCTGGGTCCCTCACCAGCTGTTAGGGAGTTCTGTTCCACAAACTCCAAGAATTTCCTAGGTTGTTTCCTCTCATCTGTGTTGCATTTCCAGCAGAATCTGGTAAGTGGAAATCCTCCAAAAGAACAAGGATTGTGAGACTTTTCCAAACTTGGTATAGAATATTTACATAGAAACAGACTTTTCCCTTTTGAATGCAACATAAATTTATTGGAGCTGACTTAATAAAAACCTCTACATTTTTAAGGCAGATGAAATACATTCTCAGAACAAATCCCATCACATTGTTACAGCCACTTTTGATGGTTTTTTTTGGCTAAAAGTGCATAGTGGAGACTTTTCTTTGTGATAAGAGAACTCACCTCATTGACATCACTCCTCTCTTTTTCTCATGACACTAAATGTTCAGTTAACCTTTGCAGCATTTTACAACAATTAACTCTTCCTTAAACCTCCAAATCAAGACCCACCCCTTGCGAAATGAGACAAAAACATTTAAACCTAATAATAATAATTTAAAAAATCCAGTCGCAAGCTGACAAACAAGAGACAAAACCTCTCTTCTTCTGGTTAGCCTGGCCAACATATGCAACTAATTCTCAGAGAGGTTTTCTGGAAAACCAGTGACAAGATAGGTACTGTGGGCTAGCCCCGGGCAGTCAGCAGTGGCAGAACGCTTCACACAGCCTCATGTGTAAAGTTTCTGAACTGACACAAAGCTTAATGGAAGTGAACCCTGACAACTGTGGCCAACCGACTGTAAGTGACATTCCGGGTGCCTCGCTGCTCCGCATCCATCCTCCTTCCCCTGCCTCCCCCCTTCCCCTTCTGCCTCTCCCCCTTGAAGGTATAATGTCTCCTGTGGGAAGGAAGCCCTGATGCTGGAATGCCTGGCGCTCTTTTTCAGGTGATTTGCCGGCTCGCAGCTCATCCGCATGGATTCCTCGGGACGGGAGAGGGCCCAGACTCACTTTTGGAAGGCAGCTAACAAGCAGAGGCATGGTCTGGCAAAGGGCAGGCTGAGATTGTGTCTCAAAGCACTCTCTGCTTACCCTGACATTACTAAAGGCAGAGAAAGCTGTCTGGGGGAGAAAATCAAAATCTCCACCTCAATTGCTGAGAGTGTCTAATAAGCCCCCTGTCACCCTGATTTTTTAAGATTTTCTAAGCCTTCTGATGTTTACATTCTTGTAACAAACTTTCTCACACACTTCCTGTAAATAACTTACTGTTTTGCATTCTTTTATAAGAGAAGAAAAATTTGATGGACTGTTAGTTTGTCCAGTGTCATTGGAAAGGTGGCACTTTCACCCTCCAATCCACTGTCACTTTTAAAAGTCTATAAATGTTAAAGTCAGAAAATAAACTCCCCTTTTTTCACCTTGAGAACAACAGTGTGTGTGCTTGTGTTGTTTTGTGTCCTATAGTGCCAACCCCCCACAAAAAAAAGCAGATTTTGCATTTCACACTTAAATCTGGATTTTAAAATTTGGGAGCTGACTTGAGTTGTCTCACTGCATCAATAAACAGCTTTGTGCAGAGTATTTTTGAGCAGGCTCCTGCCTCCCTTTGAAGGCAGGGAAATCAGCCTATTTGTATATAGCAAAGTATGGATCTCTCTACAGTGCTAACGCCTTGTAGCACATCGATCACTTCTCCTCAGAGGGTTTGAAAGCACTTGGCAAACACTGGGAATAGCAGTAGGTGTGTAACAGAAGTCTCCTTTTGTTGGGTCTTGCACAAATACTTGAAAGCAAAACCCTGTCCTCAAAAATGCACACTCTACATGGATAAGACAGGCAGAGTTGATAAGGAAAAGAAATATGGGAGGTTTAATGAAGGCTGTTATCATGCAAGTGGGAGAATTATAAACAAGCACAACTCAGCTCTCAGGAGTGAAACCTGAATTTCTTGCTGCTAAACCACAGTTTGCTCTGGCCCTGCAGTTCTTGCACAAAATAGTGATGTATCATTTCCACAGACAGGAAAAGTGGGCAAAACCAGGTAAAACTGTTTTGTTTTGTTTTCTGAGACAAAAGAAAGTCTCTTTCTCCTCTAATTACTTTTATTTATCTACTCCAGCTGCAGAATCTCAGCATAGGTTTATGAATTATTCCACCACTTCACAACAATGTCATGATCTCACAGTATTTGGAAATGTTTTTTTTAGGGTAACTTCTCTGAGATTCACACTTTTTTTCTTCACTGAGAGAGTGGTTAATCTTTGGAACAGGCTGCCCAAGGAAGTGGTGGAGTCACCATCCCATCCCTGGAAGTGTTCAAAAAATGGCTGGATGTGGCACACATGCTGTGGTGTGCTTGCCATGGTGGTGTTGGGTCAAAGACTGGACTTGATGACCTTGGATGCCTCTTCCAACTTTAATGATTCCATGATTTTATTCCTCCAGGTGTGGATTTGGGTGCAAATCTGAGTGTTTTGCACCCAATATATGACTGATTACTACTGAGTATATTGAAAAATTGGCAATAGGAATATAATCAACCATTGTTAAATTACTCTTTTCAGTCACTATAACCCTGGTTTTAATGTCTTCATTATTTTACTTATCTGCAGAGACACTCTAAGCAGCATTAACATCACTCTACATGCATGGCTTTGTTTTTTGAGAATGTAGGAAAGTCGTCAAGGTGAAAATTGTAAGAGTTCAGTGAAATTATTAATGACTTTTTTAATAAAAGAAGCATTTAATCAATAAATTTGTGATGATCTTTGGCAAAACAACACAAATTAGGTTGTGTGCTTCCTGTAAACAGTGGTCTTCATTATGAAATTACTAATGAGCATTAACACTATTTGAGGAGAAAGAAAGTCATAGTATAGACTCAGTATATGCAGAGTATTTACTCCACCTGCAGAGCTGCCTCCAGCCCTGGGGCCCAGCACAGGAAGGAGAGAGTCAAGGGGAGGCACCAGGGTGATCAGAGGGATGGAGCAGCTCTGCTGTGACAAAAGGCTGAGAGAGTTCAGATTGTTCAGCCTGGAGAAGAGAAGGCCTTGGGGTGACTTAATTGTGGCCTTCCAGGGCTTGCAGGAGCTACAGGAAAGATGGAGAGAGACTGTTTACAAGAGTGACACAACAAGGGGGAAAGGCTTCAAACTTAAAAAGACCAGATTCAGATTGCATATTAGGAAGAAATTGTTCCCTGTGAGGGTGCTGAGGCCCTGGCACAGATTGCCCAGAGAAGCTGTGGCTGTTCTATCCCTGGAGTATCCAAGGCCAAGTTGGATGGGGCTTGGAGCAACCTGGGACAGTGGAGGGTGTCCCTGTCCATGGGAAGAGGGCAGAATGAGATGATCTTTAAGGTCTTTTCAAACCCAAACCATTCTGGGATTCTATGATTCTATGATTCTAGACCCAACAGAATGAAGCATAAATATAGAGGGAAAGGCTTATTAGAGGGCTTGAAACTGTGCAGCTGAAGTAGCAAATCTTGCAGTACAACTTTGCCTTTTAAAAACATGTTGTCTACTAGAAAACAATTTTGAAGTAGAAGCTCCCATGCTCACTAGAAATGCATGATTTTGGACACCTCTGACACTGCTGGGTGTCATTTCTCTCTGTGTACTGGATTCCTTCTTGCACAGGAAGGACACTGCATGGCAAACAGGAAAACTTTGTGAGTGACCACGTGAACAGAACTATTTGTACTCAAAGATCTTTGGAGATGCAGCACAGATGATTTACCCAAGGTCGCATAAAGAATCAGTAGCAGAGATTGAAATTCATCTTGAGTCTGCTGAGTCCCATTCAAGTGCCCGAACAACGAGACCACCTTTTCCAACTGATGTTGAATCTGTCATCTGAGACTTAAAATGTTTTGAGGTGACAGCAACTGACCCCAAAACCCCAGGTTTTATGCAAAAATATTTTCAAGTCTAAACAGTTATGTTAAATGAACCATTAAAAATTAAGCATTGAAATGAACTGACCTGAACAACGAACTAAAACATGCCTGAGGCATCAAACAGGTTTCTATTTTTTTCCTTTTATTTATGATGGGTGATGTGACAAAAGAATTCACTAAATTCTGAATACTAAATAAATTAGTCATAGCTCAAATGCCACTTCAATAATTTTTCCAGAGAACAACCACCACAGGAGCTTTTCCTCACTTGTGCCCCTTTGGCTCACCTGGTCTTTAGGATGACTCAAAAATGGAGAAAACTGAAAGACAGTGAAATATAAAGAGAGTAAATGCCAAATCCACCAAAACACTTCATCATCTAAGATGGAGCTGGGTTAAAAGCTGGACACAAATGTCTGGAATTACATATACACCACTATACTTCAAATCACAGGAGAATATTTTTTTATGTACCACTATTAATGCCACAAGTATGGTATGCAGGTCCTTGTAATTTTGCCTCATTTTGGTTCTGCAATAAAAATATTAGCAGCTAAGACTACTTTATTCTGTGACAGATTTCCCAATTTTTTAACTGTGAAGTAAAGCAAACTCAAAATAAAATTATTTTCAGAAGTGTTCAATTTCTGCATATGCCTTAAATCTCTTCTGCTGATGATTAGTTCAGTAGAGAGTAGGGTGAGTCTGGGAGTTAGGAGTTGCTGCAGGGACAGGTGGAAGACTAGAGAAAACACAAACAGGAAGGAGGAAAATTAGAGCAAAAACAACAAGGAGAAAACAGAAAAAAAAATGAGATGAGAGCATATTCCCCCTTCAGGGCACAAACTTTCTTACTGGTTATAGCTGAGGAATTGATTAAGTACAAATGCTGAAGAATTTAAATTCCTTTTAAAGACCACACCCACCCCTTGAGGTCCTTCCTAAATACCCCAGACATTGATTTATTGTAATGTGTGTGGTCCTTACTTGTTGATGGAGAGGCAGCCATCAGCTGAGTTCTCCAACTTTAAACCTTCTCATGGATCCACAGGAAATAACTATGGATGGATGAAACCAGGGTGTCCAAAGTCTATATCCTGGCCTGCAAAACCTGGCTAAACAGGGGTGCTGACTTGTGGAGATGAAGTTTTGACTAAAAGAGTCCCCTTCTGCTATTCCTCCTGCATATTTCAGAAAACTCTGCATATTTGCCTTGGCTATCATCTCTCTGCTTTAGCCCTTTCTTTCCCTGAATGGAAGAAAACCAATATCCTCATACAGCTTTAAAATTTGAAAGTAAGCTACAGAGGAAAGATAAATGGGTAGATGAATAATTTGGTAACTCATCTTCATCAGTCTTTCCCTTCCTAAGGCTCTTAAGTTGTTTTTGTCCTTATCACCCCTTTGTTATTGTGCTGATCAGCTGTAGTGGAAGTTATGTCTCATCTCATGGAATCATGGAAACATTAAGATTGGAAAGGAACTCCAAGTTCATCAAGTCTTTGACCAAAAAGTCCAGCCCTTGAGGGAATTGATTTGCAGCTGATCAGTGTGGAGCACTGACTTCAGCAGTTCTTCTGGAGCAATGCCCATGGAGGTTTCATCTCCAGCAGGCGCTGGTTTAAGGTGAAAACCTCCCATTATGGTTGGGCAGGGTACTTGCACCTTGAGGCTTCAGAATTAGAGCTGATGTTGGTTTTATCTAACTGCTGCAGTGAAAAGATCTGTAAAACACTGTACTCTCACCTTTTATTTAATTGCTTTTAAACTTGCATCAAAAGAAAAATGACTCATCACAAGGACTTCTCTGCTCCAGACAGATGAGTCACTCACAGCCCTTGGGTGGATCCAAACTTCTTTGTGTTCTGTTCATCAGCTGGGAATTGTTTGAAGGGCTCAGAGTATAAAAGTGCCATGATCCCGTTTCCTCTGCATGTGTGCAATGGAAGATCATGAAAGAAGTGAGTTGTTCCACAAGGATCTCTTTGGTAGGGAGAAAAAAAGGCTAGTGGAGAGTTCTATCTTTCAAAAGTTTTGCAATAATTTTCAGGTTTTGATAAAACATTACAATTCACTTTCTCATTTTATTTGCCCTCATTGCAGAAGATTACACCTGCTCTTTCTTTAGCCCTTTTCTTTCACAAACTAGGCAAAATAGATCTATTTACCAGTCCTTTCATTACTTACAATGTCCATTTTTACAAGGTGGTTTATGATGTAACTTCTTTACACTTGGGGATATTCAAAAGCCAGCTGAACCTGTTCCTGTGAAACTGGCTCTAGTGTTCCTGCTCGAGCAGGAGGATTGGACAAGTTGAACTCCAGAGGTTCCAATCTCAACCATTCCCTGCTTCTAAAACTCTGTGATTCCAGCTTCAGATTTCAGGATTCATATCAAATCTTCCCTTTCCCATTTACTTCTTGGGCTGTGTTGGCAAAAGGGCTTTCTGGAGAAGCAGAGCTATTCTCTGGCATGTGACAGGTTACAAATAACCCCACCCTGCTTAGACCCATTCTCCTTTGAGCTGACTACACCCTGTCCAAGGAATGGGGCTGCCAAATCCCTCCCCATGCTGTGCAAAGCAGCCTTGGTGAGGAATTTTTGGTGGGCTACAATTTGTGACAGCTGCCCCCACTCCAGGGAGGTAGAACAGCCTCAAAGAGAATGAGAAATGCTCGAGGTCTCCTTCCCAAAGCTGTAAACGCTGCCCATCACTCCAGCCACCTCCCACCAAAAAAGCTGAGTGTCTTGACAGAGAAATTTGAAATCTTGGCAACTTTCCATGGAGGAATATAATCTTTAAGGAGCCTCAAAACTGCCCTTGGGCAAATCCTCTTTTCATAGTCAAAATAATAATAATTAATGAAATTCCACAGTATTCAGAAAAAAGCCAATGCTTTTAGAAAATCTCCAGGCTGCCATTTCTAATTATAAATTGCCATATCCAGTAACATCACCCTGATAAAGTGGAAGGCTGATCTGTACAGGCAAGAGAGGATGCATCTAAAGTTGAGAAAATATCAACACCTCTCCCTGAAGATATAAAATAAACTGCATCATTTTATTAGATTAACATATTAAAATAGAACTTAGCATCTCTGCCACTTCACCCAAACTAATGCAAAGGAGCTTAATATTTGGTTATTAGATTTATCTCACTGTTTGGGGATGATGATTAACTCTTTCCATTGAGAAGACACCTGATATCTCATAAAATGTTTCATAAAATAAATATTTTTTCTGAAAATAGAGACAAAGAAAGAAAATAAACAGGTAAAGTCTTAAAATTCAGAGTGAAGTGGGGTTCTCATTTTAATAAAATGCTCTTTCTTTAGAGGTTTTAAAAGCAAACTGCTCTTTGCCTCTGTAATTGTTAATACACAGTGACATTCACATGGTCAGATTAGGTCATCATTCAGAATTGCCATGAAAAAGTCCAGTGGTTTTTAATGTACATTCAGAGAGCCTAGCACATTTTGAAGAATTTTATGCTGTAAATTTGACCTATGCAATGTTTTTCAAAAATTTCTTATGATGTTCCAACCATCAAACTGTGGAATGCATTGATTGGTTCTTATGATGTGGTAGGTTAAAAAAGTGACATAATTCAATAAGCTGTAAAGTTTATCTGAAATAAGACAGTTTGCTTTTGTAGAAAGAGTAGAGAAGTGTGTCGAATGAGAGCATAGATTCTGTTTGTAGAACTGAAATATTTAACCTGAAATCTCTAATATTTGCCTGAAAGTATTAAAATTTTTTAGCCTTTGTTTTTCTGCTCTGCTTTTCCTCTAATAACAAAATTATAATTTATGCTTGTAAAATGCCTTCTTATCAATCTTTGAGTATTGCCAAAACATTTGCAACATAACATTTTTTTCAGGCAATATGTCCACAATGACAAAACTTATATCCCTCTCACAATGAAATTAGGAATCAGTATTTGAATTTCTATACTGAAGTTTGAAAAATCAAAGGGATTGTTTTTTACACTTAGGATGTAAAATGAGGGGGAGAAAGGAAAACATACTCTTCTGTCTGGATTTTCAGTAAGTCCAGAGTTCATCAGCATATCCTGCATGTTTTTCTGTGCTTCCTAAATAGGGGGAAAGAATCTATTGACATTATTATTTTTAATTTTTTTAAAAATTCATTAGACAAGCTTTTCTTTAAAAAATGTTGTGAACTTGAAGGACTGCTCCACTTCAGTCCTGTATTTGCAGTATTTTGTTCAGACCAGCTACTGTGGAACTCAGACCAGGTCAGTTCTGACTGAAGCCCTTGGTCCCAGACCATTCCTACTGCTCCAAGCATTGAAGAATCATAGTCACAGAATGGTTTGGGTTGGAAGGGAAATTAAAGATTGTCTGGTTCCAAAGCTCCTGTCATGGACAGGGACATTTTCCACAAGAGTGCCATGAGTTAACCCCAGCCATCAACCAAGCACCACGGAGTCACTCTCTCACTTCCCCACCTGCAGGATAAGGCAGAGAATTGGAAGGGTAAAAGCTGGAAAACTCATGGATTGAGATAAAAGCAGTATAATAGGGCAAGAAAAAAAACCCACAGATGTAAGTAAAGCAAAACAAGGAATTAACTCACTGCATTCCAAGGGCCAGGCAAGTGTCCAGCCATTTCCAGGAGGGCAAGACCCCATCAGGAATAACAGTGATTTGGAAAGAAAAATATCATCATTCCAAATGTCCCCCCTTCCTCCTTTTTCACCTCACTTTATATACTGAATGTGATGCCACATGGTCTGGAATATCCTTGGGTCAGCTGGGGTTGCCTGTCCTGGCTGTGTCCCCTCCCTTTCCCATGCACCCCAGCTCCTTGCCAGTGCGGCCATACAAGAAGCAGAACAGTCCTTGGCTCTGAGTGAGCCCTGCTCAGCAATAACAGAAACATCTCTATATTATCATCACTGTGCTCTGCACAAATCCCAAACACAGCCCCCTGCCAAATACTGTGAAGACAATTAACTCTACCCTAGCCAAAACCAGCACAAGTTGCTCCAAATTCTGCCCAGCCTGGCCTGGAACATTTCTAGGGATGGGGCAGCCACAGCTTCTCTGAGCAACCTGTGCCAGGGCTTCACCCATCCTCACAGGGAAGAATTTCTTCCCAATACCCAATCTAAACCTTCTCCTGCTAACAGTTCCTCTCCACATTCCTTGCAGGAGCTTTGACCAAGCTGTGACTGGGCAGCTCTCACCACCAGTCCAGAGCATCCCCTATTCCAACTTCTGGATCAGGCTTCCAACTTCAGAGGTGAACATTTCCCTCTGGGGAGGCAAAAGCTGTCCAACATGATATTCCTGAGGGTAAATACTCTCTTGCCAGTGTCAGAGTGGTCAGAGTTGCCCTCTGTGAGACAGAGAACATCCAGGGACCAGCTCTGGAAGGAATCTACCCCAGTGGAAATGAGAAATGTGCTGCTTTTAGATACCCACTGAGCTGAGACAAATCCTGCCCCACCAAGGTGAAATTATCACTTTGAATAAAGCGGTTTGTTATAAACAAATACCTAGTTGTGAATATGTCTTTTTCTAAAAAAATACAAAAATAGGTGGTTTTTTCGTCCTTTTAGAAAGGAACTGAATTCCTGTATAATTGATAAAAATGTTTATTAGCAGTATTGCCTTTTTGTCCCTTTTCTACTGAGTGAAAAAGCAAAGAAGCAACACTCCATCATACCCTTGTACCCCAGCTCCTGGTTTTGTCTAATATACAGGAAAACAGAGACATTCTAATTCACAAATACTTCTAAACACAGTGGAGGGTCACCATCAATTGTAATTTAAACAATTCCTTGTGTCCCAAAGTTAAAATATATCACCCTCAGCCTCACAGAAATGTGCTTGCAGAGGGATGATTTATAAATCATTCAGTAACAGACGATGTTACAACTAAAGCAGTGGGAGTTTTGAAATACCTACATCAGATTAGGCTTGTGTTTATTTCAAAAAAAGCTCTGATCTACTTTGGGTATTTGGCAGGCACAACATGAGCCCAACATGAACTACTGTAAATCAAAGCCTTTTTTGAAAGTCAAACTTGGAATGTTTCCAATCTCAATTAAAAAACATTTGATGTCTTTTGGACTTCAATTTTTAAAAAATATTTTTGTTCTTCTCATTTACTCCGTCCAGACCTGTCCATGACAAAGATCCCACCAGGAACTAATGAAATTGTAAATGTTTTTATGTTTCTTTTATTTGTGGTCCCTTTTTAAAATGTATTTTTTCTCAATGATAATATTTTAATAAACAAATTAAAGGAGAAAAACATCCACAGCCACCAACTTAAATTAGTCAAAATTAACATTTCATATGCATTGAATAGTTTATCTCAGACATAAGTGGCAGCAGAAAAGATAGAAATTAGGCAGCATTCAAAATCATGGAAGCTATTCAATGGAAGTTTTCATGCCTTTTCTCCCTCATCATTCCAAGATTATGACACACAAATTAGTTATTAATAACTCACCTGCATTTGTGTGGTCTAAAATACAAATCCATTAGCAAAAGAGCTGCTGTTTAAAGTTAAAGAAAACCCTAATACACAAACTTTTTTGGTTAGATAAAAAATATAAATATCAGCAGAAGATACGCTGAGAAAACATGTTCCATCCTGGAAAATATGCAGGTCTGGGCTCAGGCTCTCTAAGTTCTGTGATTTGTATATTTTGCTACAATGGCCATTAGAGTTTCCATAAATGTTATTTCATGGGTGCAAAGCCTCAGCCAGTCTTCACTTGAATTGTGTTGACACGGGGTTGCAGTGAGATGCAATGTTAACCATCCTTCAACACAACTAAAAGGTGTTTATTTCTGGACTTGATCCATATCTGTCTCAGCATTTCGTAGCTTGACTTGCCACATTCAGTGACATTCAGTAAATACCTCAGTGAAGTGAATGTCACATAATTTCAGGATATGTTCTTGTCTCTGAGCAGCCCAGGGTTACCTAAACCTTGTCATAGCTCTGTCAAACCTCAGAGCACGAAACATTTCTGTGATAGACCCTGCACAATACCCTGCAGTGAAAGGAACTCACTGAAACTTTCCCAGTATTTCTGTCTGATTATTTTCTGAGTTGGGGAAGAAAAAAGAGAAGTTTTCAAAATGAGGAGAAGTGAGACCCAGGAATGTGCTGTTTCATGACAAGGCATCTTAGCTTCAAAAACCTCTGTCTAAGTGCACCTGTGTGAGATGAATTTGTTACCTATAACTTTGTATATTTTAAATGCCAGGGCTAAACCACCACGAGAGAGGTGAGCTGACTTGTAGCAGTGTCACAAGAGTGGGAGTCAGTCAAATTCCTGACTCCGTTCTAAGCTTTGTGATTCTAGACACAGTCTGCAGCACATGATACCTGATACTCTTCTCATCCTTGTTTTACTAATTTACTACAAATTTCTTACCCTGACAAAGTGCCATTTAGCTCCAAGCTGACGAAGCCACATTTCAATGTCTACAGAGCAGCAGTGCTGGCCTCCATACTCTAATGAGATGACAAAGCTCCCTTTACAGCCAATGTAGACTAGATCAACACCATCAATAAAGAAGATTCTTTTCCCTTAACAGCATTTCGAGGTGTCCTTCCTGACCTTTGGCTACTCTCCAAAAGAATTTTGATCTCACTTTGATCCTTTTATTGTTTCTGCTGATTGGGGGAGGGTGTTTTGGGACACTATATTCCTATTACTAGAAAAATAAATCATCTTCCAGCAATTCTCTATGATCTTTTTGAAATTTAGCCATTTTGTGTCTAATTTTGTCATCCCTGTCAGCAGAGTCTGCAAACAAGGTCTAAATTTCAACCTCCCATCCTGATTACCAGATGATAAGGGTCAGTATCTCGAGATCAACAAATCTTTAGCTACTTAGTCCTGAGGACAAGCCAAAGGAAAGCAATCATTGCAGAATCAGGGATGATATTAAGTGCTACAGCCATGGGTTATGCAGCTGGTTATGTGATAAGTGGCAGAGGCTGTCACAGCTTTGCACTGTGATTTCTCTTGTCCTGGCACCTCCTGGCACCTCCTCAGCCCCATCTCTGATCTGCAGACCATTTTTGTGCAGTGTCACCCAGCCTGAAGGAGTCCATGTCACTGACCTGCCACCAAATATGCTCAAAGGAATTCAAGCTGAAGCTTGGATAAATTGGGGTTTATCACAGCATTCCTTGTTTGCTCTTTTGTGGCAGCCTACTTGGTAGGAGGACAAAAATTTTTATGGCATTAGGAGCCATTAGATGTCATTAGGAGCTCATTAGATGTCATTAGGAGGTCAGCTGGTTTTTTTTGGTACTTATTTCCGAATTTGTTGCAATCATCACTGTGCTAATCTCCACTGTTCTAATAATGTAGATGGGGAAATAATGATATATTTTTATGAAGAAAAAGTGTTAGGGATTAGTCCACGTTATCCATAGCTTAGAATAAAAAGTTGACCCAGCTGAATCCCTTATTTTTCCTTCCTGAAATAGTCTTATGTTGCTATACTTTGGCTCTTTTCTCATCACTAATTCTTCTTCTGAGTATTTTTTTTTTCATTCTTGCCTTTCAATATCTCTTTGCAGCATTCCAGCTACATATTTGAATATTGCAAAAGCTGTGAGTAAAACATTAGAACAAGAGAGCACCAGATAAAAATTCCCATTTGTGGATACAAACCTCCTTAAATTGCCATTATATATTTTGATGATTTCTTAGCCTGTGGGTGCTATCACTATAATTTGCAGCGTATAAGTTTTAATAAGTCAATTATAAATGTAATGTATGCTGAAAATATCACCACGGTAGCAGCTTAATAAACAGAGCCCTTTTTTAATCTTATCCTCAAAACAGACTTAATGTACCGCTCTTCTAATTTATAATCAAAATGCAAAACAAAATTCAGCTTAACAGTTATAGAGTAGCTGAGGTGCTTCATATCATTAAATTGAAATACCTGAAGGCAAACCTGTTCTCCGACTGTAAAAGACACCAACCAGCTACACGTGTAGATGTGGATAATTCACATATTTGTGTCTGCATATGCATGTATCTGCATTTACTTCTACCTGCATTTTCAGATAGTTAGGAAACATATATACACATATTCCTCTGGAGTATATGATTTCTCATAGCAGTTTATAGCAGAAAGAATTTGTCAGATTCACATGGCTTCAGTGCAAAAAAGGCATTTTGCAGAATATATGAAATCTGGTTCTTAATAAGGTACAACAAAACCCCAAGGAAACTCACTCAGAGAGTCTCAGCCTTACATGAACATTATTATTATTTTTCTAATTCCCACAGCAGTCAAACCTATGTTCCTACAGGGTATAACAGTCATAACCTGTCTTTCTGAAGTGCCTGAATTCTCTGCATAGCCAACACTTCTGCCTTTGGAAAGGCCAGGTGTGTCCCTGACAGCCAGGTAAATGGAATAATAACCTGATGGAAAGCCTGAATCCTTGTTGATATCTTTCATTTTGGAAAGTTAGTCATCCAAAAATGAGATGTCTACTCTGTGTTATTCATTTGAGTTACTTCTCCTCAGTGTGAGAAAGATTAATATTTCCAAAAGATTAATATTTCCATCTCTTCTGAGAAACCTGAACGCTGAAGTTGCCTGGAGTGCTGATTTCTCTCTGCTAATTACACAGGAATCTTTGGTGATTAATGTAAACTTCATGCTTAAAACCAAGGTTGTTTCACTCCTTTCATTCCTCCATCCACAGTGTTACAGGGATGATCTGCTACACAGCAAGCTCAGGAAATTGTATGAGTAGCTCTTTATATTAAATATATGTCAGCTTATAGGAAATCAGACTTTTTGCTGTTCTTTTAACACTGAAGGTACTCGAAAAAAATTATTTTCACTGATATCTTCTGAAAATAACAAGTTTACACGAAGGCATACTTCACATAGGATTGCTCAACCCCCTTCAATGACTTCTTAGTTGTTATTTATAACACAGGCACATGTGTATAAACAGCATTTACTGAGAGGCAGCAGAATGAACTTGTGGCAGAAGTTAAACACAAAAGATGCATCATGCATTCTCCACAGAAAAGTCTTTTTCTTTTTTCCTATTGCTTTGAGTGCTGATCCTATTCCCAATGCCGTGATTAACCATTGTCCACTTTGAGTCCAGTAATGTGACATTCTTCTCAAAGTTAATTGCATTTAAGGATTGTGTGGGAAATTTGGAATTTGACTGAGTGTATGAAATTGCCATTTGTTGTAAGATGGAGGCAAATGAGAGTGATGTCACTGATTCAGGTGGTGACATGGACAAGCTCTCCAAAAACATCTGGAAAAC
>NW_005054377.1:1000952-1003960 GCF_000277835.1 Geospiza fortis | reverse complement strand
CCAGACAGAAAAAAATCAGCAAAACAGTTCCAGACACCACCACTGAGCTGGTCTTTCCTTCTCTCAGCCTGACATCTCCTAAACCCTAAAGGTAGGATTCAGAGAATGTTTTGATTTGAAAATGACCTTAAAGATCATATAGTTCCAACTCCCTGATATAGAAGGGATCAAGTGATCTCATATTAGACTTTCATATGATACTTGTCAGCTTCTAAGCAGATTATTTTCTTAGGAAGCCTTTGTCTTAAAAAGGGAAAAGGAGTACCTTTAAGACAGAATTCATATGATGTATTACAAATGTCTTCTTTAAGATAAGATGAATAGGAAACTGAAAAAGCCAATTTCTCTCTTTTATAGGACACATAGCCTAGAAAACCCTCAAGACATCAATGGCTATACTCAATCCCTCTCCAGGGTGTAACTTGTCATGTTCTCAGAATGCTTTTCTGTGTAATTTGTCTTGTTCAGTACAGTCAGGTACCTGTGCTCCTCTTTTTAGATGCATCTGTGATGGAGAGGGACAAAGGCATAGCACAACATGCCAGCTTTTCCTGGGATTCAGTAGGAAGCTGGAGAGTCCATACTTTACCTTTGTTTTCCAGGAAATTTCTAAATTTCTAGCTCATGGATTACATCTCCTTTTTGTTTGGAAAGTGTTTTGAAGATGACTAAGATTTGGATGGGTAGATAATTTTCCTTGTGTGCAACAACAAATAAGGAAGTTCTTGGGATTGCAGGGTCAGAGGGCTGGCCATGAACTTGTCCAGCATCATCTTCTTTCCATCAGTTTTCAGCACCTGAGGGAGAAACAGGACATTGGGAAGATTTTTACTCTTTTGTTTTATCAACATAGTAGTTATAACACCCCTGTACTGCAGGGAGTGGTTGAGCAATTTCACATCCAGTGTGGCTAAAAAGCATGATACTTCATGAAAAAGAGACATATTTTATGACCTTTTCTCAGTTTTGGTTGGTGTTACATGAGGAAGATGCACTAGATATATGTTGGCAGCCCCTGGAAGTCTTCTCAAGCTGCATAGAGATAAATTGAATTGACAAAGACAATAAATAGTTTTGAATTGAGATTGGACTTAGGAATTGCAATGGCAGACTAGAAGGAAAATTTTAAAAATTATTTCTTCAATAGCTTCTGAAAAAATATTTTGATTTTTGGCAAATTTTTCTTTTTATCTGCCTTTATTTCAGTTTTCTACCTGTACTTGTGGAATGTGAACTTTTATGTGTCCTATGAACAAAATGCATTTCAAATGTTGTCTACACAGACCGTCTAAAATCTGTTAGTTTACAACAGTCACTGATGTCCTGTGCTAAGCAGCAAAACCTTTTGCAGGAAGGCTGAAGAGAAAACCCCAATCAGCTCCAATCAGAAAGCATTTAAAGCATTTGGTGTGACAGATCAAAGAAATTAAATGGAGAAGTAAAGGACATCACGAATTGCAAAATTCAAAATGCATAAAAGAGTGGTGTTGGGTTCAGCTGGGGTAAAACACCATCAGACTGTTCCCAATTCCCAGTTCAAAAGCCTTGCACATAACCCAGGACATTCCAAGCATTGCCTTCAAACAAACAGGCTCATTCAATGTGTTCTGGTGAGAAGTTTTTTCTTTCAAATGGATGAAATTCCTGTGAGAGCCAAGGAAATTTATCAAGGAGCATTATCTATTGTCAAGACTAGAGGCAAAGAGTGGGCTCACCCACGAGAGGGTTAAACATAGGGATCTCTTGAGGGTTTCTGTGTCTTGTCACTTCACTTCTGCAAGTCAAAGAGCTTGAGTTGCCCGGACTTTTCCTCTCATCCATGTCTTCAGCAGAGGCAGCAAGCCCAGTCCTGAGTCCTCAGTCTAGATGAGGATATTATCCTCAGCTTTAGGGAACCTTTCTGTTTTTCTTATGCAGAGATAACTTTACCCCATCTCAGCGATAATTCCAGCCTTCCAACCAAAGAAATCACCTACTAAGAAATAAGTGAGGACGTGTTTGCCAAGACTCACAGATCATTACTTTTCCTGTCCACTCCTCTCCTCCTCTCAGCTTACCTTAAGCTTACATGGAAATCTGGAGAACTTAATGAGAGATATCAGAGATAATCTTTCCCGACACTTGCAAAGCGTGCCTTGCCTTCCAGACAGGATTTCGTCAGCCTGCTCAGTTCTGGATAGGAAACCATCCTTCCCTCTGCCAGTACCACTCAGGCACAACAAGGGAGGAAGGGGCATTACACAGAACATCTTCCACTGCTGTGCCGTATCTCATTTACTCTTGCTACTGAAATACACAGCCTCTAATTAGCTCGTCCAGCTCCGCTCTTTCTTTTTTTAATCTGAGATGGAAAAAGGAAAAAAAAAAGTAATTTATTACCGACTAACATTCATTAAAACTTGTAACTAGTTTGTTTATTGAAACCAGACGGCATTTCCTCCCCTTTCCAACCTGCCACTGTGTGGTATATTCACATATAAGGCATCAATAATTATACAATGCATTACAAATGAGCTTTTAAAGCCAGGATGCAAATTAGGAATGTAAATGCGGCTCCTAAATTGGCTATGTTAATATGAAATATGATTCTTTCTAATAGAGTGGGAGTAAGCCCCAGTGGTATTGATCTTTTCCCTTTTCTGCTTGAAACCCCCCAGTTAAGCAGCAGTGTCTTTTCACCTCCCCTCGCTGAGACTCATCTGGTCAAGTCGAACTCTTTCCTCTTATTTGCCTGTGCTGAGCCATGAGCACTAAATGAAGCGAGTAATTTGGTGCATTGTTGGGGGGGACAGGAGGAGGGGGACTGGGGAAGGGGGGCAGCTGACAGTGAATGGTGTCAGCTGCAGAGGCAGCAGAAAAAGCCGACATCTTAATAAAACAGCCTCGGGCAAAATCCCATTAAAGCCTTCAGAAGCTTGTTTCCCTGCAGTTGAGCAGGTAGGCGTCGTGCACTGCGTGGCAGCCCTGAGTGCTCTCTGGGAGCCCAGGTCAAAAAAAAATAAAAAAAA
>NW_005054377.1:991920-1000802 GCF_000277835.1 Geospiza fortis | reverse complement strand
AGGACCTGCTGGCGAGCTCCGCTCGCCCATTATCGCTCCAGCGCAGACCTCGGGCTGACCTTTGGAGAGCACAGGGAACGGGGGGACACGGGCGGAATGACAATGAGGACACGCTGGGGCACCGCGCTGAGGATGGATGGTGGCACCTCTGGCCCGGCGGGATGGGATGGGATGGAATGGGGGGAAGGCTGAGAACAATGGGAGAGGATAAAACTCTCCCTTCAAATCTCTTGGAGCAAAACAAAACCTCCAAAAAATTAGACCATACCTCTAGACGGAGAGCAACCCCTCAATGTGCTAATAGCATCCAGAGCCAATACAATTGATCAATGGACCAAGCTACCCCAGGGATAACAGCACAATCTCCTCCGAGAGTCTGTATCGACGAGGAGGCTTACGACCTCAATGTTGGATCAGGGCATCCTAGTGGTGCAGGATCTGCCTTAGGATTTTAGCTTTTATATTTTTCATATGTTTGTAATCCTCCAATTCTTTAGTGCATAGCTCTAGACTCCATGTAGAGTCTTAGCTGCTGTGTCTTCACATTTTGGGCAAAACTGTTCCTCTCAAGGCCTGGGAATCAAGGACACCTCACTGCCTCAGACCCCAAGAAATGTAAACAAAAGTGGGTTGGGGTGCAGCAAACTTGGGGTAAATGACCTCATTACCTGAAGCTGTAATGGGAAGATTAATATGCAAATGGACCAAACTTATAAAAGTAAGAAAACCCATGACCCATCATCCATTTTTTGGGTGTAGCCCCTGGGGGTGGGGGGAAGCTTCATCTGCCCTAAATGTACCTGAAGGCCCTTCAATAAATATAACTACTTTTTATTCTCTCAATTTTGTCTAGCTGCTGTTTTTAGGTAGTCTCAAAAGGCATCAAAATTACCCCATGCATGTTTTTCTTGAAAGGGCAGCAGATGGACATAAATCAGACACCACAATGCCAGGGACAGAACAGGAGAAGCACACAGGCCCAGGAAGATCACCTATGTCCTTCAGCAATCATGACTTCAATAAGCAAAATGACCCAGACACAATTAAAATGCACAATAAATTTTTTTTTCAACCCCTTTTCAGTCTGGAGATACCTCTTCAGTGCCACACACATCCTTTGCTGATGATGCTTCTTCTTCACAGATGAACTCTGGGTGTATGGACTTCTGGAGCATTTCTAGACACTATTTATACACAAGTTTAAATTAGAGAGGTCTGGTGGATATTGACAGTTCAATGCACAGGGAGGAACAATTCTGCCTGACTCACACCATCATGCTGCTGATCTGACTCTAATAAAGCATGGTAGCCTCCTAAACAGATAGAGGATGCACTTTGTACAATTGAAAGACCAGGCAGGTCTCTTAAGAGAATACAGTCTGCTTTGGCTCAAGATCACTGTACCTCTGCATTGTATATTTAATGTTTGATGGGTGTCTGGCTAGAAAAAAATTGTGGCTTTCTTAAGTTAAATCAATTTTATCTGTTCTGTCAAAACCATTTGGGCTTGTGAATGACCCTGTGCTGAAAGAATTTCCTTAATCATCTGGAATTTGGTGCAGCAGCTTTTGTTCATCTATCAATCATTTCTACTGAGGGCAAGGAAACAAGAAGTCTTCTTGGGTCTTATGTTAGTCAAAAATTACAGTTAAATCTGAACACATTCTGACTTCATTTCCCTCTCTGTAAATCAGCAAGAGTAAGAGCCAAGCTTTTGCTTTTCCCAGCCTCTGCCATAGGTTGTAATATTCAGGAAAGTACCAGAAGGAATAATATTTCTGACAGGCAGACTCATTCCATTATGGCTAAATTACTTTGGTTTAGCCAGAATCATAAAACCAAGTTGAGCCACCAGCTGGATACATTTCTTCTGTAGGAGCTTCTCTACATTTCAGGTTTTCCCCGGAGCTCAGCCAGAAAAATCTCAAATCATTCATGTACTCTGAATTCCTATTTCTTTTTCCACCTCTGTTCTTTACCATCTTTATTCACTCTTTATCAATTCCTACTTTTCCCTATTTCCTTGCCTTCCTTGCTTTTTATTTTAAAATCTGTCTTTCTACTCTGGAAAGTCCCAAAGCATTTTCCAGCCTGCAGTTTTAAAGTTTGATTCCCCCACGAGTGCACATCCACTGGCAGGAGTTGAACGAATGGGATTATTCCCTCACCTCTGAAACGCAGCCACTTCTGAGGTAGAGCACTGCAGCCACTCTCTTCAACATGTGCCTGGGTCTCTGGAGAGGGAGTGAAGGTACTTTTCACCTGAAAGTACCTTTTTCAGGTAAGCTGAATATAACTTGGAATCAAGCCAGAGCACCACAGTTAACAGTTCTTTCTGAGCATTGCCTGAGATTATGACCAGAAATGTCAGAATATTCCTTTGATGTCTTTCTAATGGACCTGTAAATGGAAACTGCAAAAGCTTCATCTTCCTTTTATATGTGTGTGTATTTATTGCAGCTGTGTGTGTCTGTGTAAGTGTGTGTACACTCCAAGATTTTGGAAGCAGAGCCCTCTGGAAAGACAAAAAGATTCAAACAGCCAGCAGGGAATGCTTTCACAATGGCAATCTTTTTAGTTCATTCATGTTCCAGTGGGTCTCATCATATTTGCAATGCTTTCTAATACCTCTGAGGAAAATCAAATAAAACTGTGTGGTACAGTACCAGTAAGGGCTTCCTTCTCACAGGAACTGTTCTGCAGTGAGATCTTGTTATTTTGATGATGTGACACACTGTACCTCCATCTCCTCTTTTGGGCTCTTTTGCTGGTCATGGATTGTTTCTACAATTCAGTCTGGCTAAAACTCATTAAAATATCAATAAACATACCTATCCTCTGTGTCTGTTAATGATTTCTCTTTTGTATATACCCAATTTCCTTGCCCTTGTATAAACTCTCTGGATCTTGACCATTTTACATCAGTGTCTGCAGAAGTTCAGCTGCAGAGAGAATTTTTCTGCCTCCTACCTGAAGCTTCACCATGGCCAAGACAATGCAATGAAGCCCTTTAAGTTTACAGAAGAGACCATGAAAGGGTCAAGAATGAAGTAAACTCAGGGAAGATGCCACTTTAGATCTCAAGATTGGATGCCTCTCTTGGATTAAGAGATGTCACTTCCATGCCTTGTACTGTCTTCCTGAATCATGTGATCGAGTCACTGTCTCATGCATACCTTGACTGACACTGGTGAAAAAAAGATAATCTTTGAGGTTCTACAAGTTTTTTCTGCAATTTTACAGTGAGGTGTTTTTGCTAAACCAAAGCAGAGCATCTCCAGGTTTGACCTTCTGAAATTCATACAAAATTTGCCAGATAATCACTGTAGAGAGAGTAAAGTCTTTTCTTGGGACCTGCAGTTACCTTTAAATGGGAAACATCAACAGCAAGATTGTGACAATTAATTTATTTTTCTGTGTGAGTCAGAACATTGAGATTCCAGATTTCTGACCCAGATGCAAGAATCAGGAAAATCCTAGTATGGTTTTTCAGGTTTTTTTTTTTTTTTCAAGAGTAAAGAAGTAAATCTATCTTTTGTATGCCCATTGGATTGACTTTTATATTAAACTCATTGTTATCTAGTACATTTGATCTCCAAAGGGTGCAGGAAAACGTAGTTCATTGGTTTAAAACTCTTGTAAATAAGGAACCCTTACAGTGGCTGAGGTGTAAAAAGGACAAGCAAAATTTGTTGCTTTTCCACTTTCATCAGTGTGGTAGCATCTTTACCACTGACAAAAGACACAAAACAGCAGAGGAAACAATACCGGGTGAGTCAGAGACTTGTTTTCCCTTAGATCTGTCAAACACACCCTTGTGTGTCTGTGTGCACATGAATAAATACATGTGTATGCAAAAATATGTAATGGCCTGTCTGTTATGTGTTTGTATGCATTTGAATCAGGTGTAAACACCAAAGCAGTGAGGCTGCATTTGCATATTCAGGTACAGTTATTTCTTGAAAAGCCACCAAAACCCCTCCTCCCTTTCTATGTTCATACTTCCACACTTACGTGTATAGGAGCACACCCTTCTCCTCCTGTTTTACCTTGTCAGAGCACTTAAAAAAATATGGAATTTGGTATTCCATCCTGATGGAGAACTTAAATCTACACTGCTATTCTTTTTCCTTCCCTTTATTTTTTTAAGTGTTTCAATGAAGAGAACTGTTCCAAGTTTCTTCAGGTGCTTGTGTTAATTCCAGTGATGATTTCTTTGAAGTGTCCATAAGGAGGTGTCTCTCTAGTGTGTAGTCCCTCACTGAGTTAGCACCAGGGTTCTGTGTTTGAGGGAGGTGTAAATCAGAATTAATCCAGCCCTGTCCTGACCCACCAGAGACATGAGAAGGAGCAGAGCTATGATTATGTGATCTCTTAATGTGCTACAGGTATTAAAACCACAAATAAAATTTCAGGTTGCATAAAGAAAGAGGTATCTTGAATAAAAATTTTCCTGCATCATAAACATCAAGTATTTAATTTGTTGTATGAATTTTAAGTACATTTTTCCATGGTCTATTTCCACTGAAATCAAAAGTAAATCTTTCACACTCTTCTGTATTTCTCATCATGTGAAAAGTCCCATTGAATTCACAGGATGTACATGAGGAAATATTTAAGCTTCTACACACACTTTCTTAGCAGGATCAAAGCCTAAGGTCAAATCTCATTTCCAAAAAGCTTCTTGCCTTGTGAATCAAAGCAGATTTAGTGTAAAAGAAAAATTCTCATTATTGCCTTCCCTTTCCATTCAGCCATGAAATAACCCATATCTCTTGGAAAAAAATAGGTTTTGGGCACAAAAATCTTCCAGAAGAAGGAAGATGAGGAGCACAAACCTGTATGAGATCCTGTTTGTCTCAAAACAAGACAATGAATCTGTGATTTCTTAATAATGGTGTAAAATGCTATATTTTAAATACATACACCTACAAACTCTTAATCAAAACTGTATACATCATGCTACACATCATTTGTTTTTCTGTCTATAAGATGTCACCTTAAGCTGATGCTCTAAACTAAGCAGTTCAGTTCTGAAAAATACTCAATATTTGAGCCAGTTTTATCTTGTCATATTCACCTCCTGCTTTCCATATATTTGAAGAGGGTTATTTTCCAGGGTTTCCTGTGAAAACCCTTCCATGATTTTGGCACAAGAATTTCCTGGTATGATGAGTGTTTTGGGTAGCGCAGGAAGGAACTGTTCCCCCCTTCTCATCAAGTTGCATCAGCCTTGGGGCTAATACCTGCAGGTTGCTCCTTTGCTAAATTAGTGTCAGGACAATGTAATCAGATGCCAAAATTGCCTGTTTATAGAAATATCTAATTAGAGCAGTTCTTGGCATCTTTTGGCATGGACCAGCTTGCACTCACCCCCTTCAAAATAGTGAGTGCTGTGGTTGGTCTCAGCACAATTCCAGAGGAGCAGAAGTTAACTCCTGCTTGTGTTAACTCTGCAGTCTATTTTGAAAGACAAAAGACATTAATAAATGTGACCAGAGAGGAAGCTCTGGCAGTTTCAGTTTACTGGGAGAGACCCTGCCTTAAATTCCATCAAAATGCTTTGAATGATCCTCAGACTGCCTGCCAGAGGGGGCTTTGCCTCCACTGCTCCCAAATGTTCTTCAATCCGCATGTGCAAGTCAGATCCCAGCCATGGCTTTGCTGGGAAAGGCCCAGGGTGGATTTTGAGGACAGACAGACATCCAGGAGTGTCTGTATACCCACATGGATGCAAATATATTTACATAAATATGTCCTTATCCAGAATGGAATTTAGAGTGCAAGCTTGATGCAAACAAATGGAAGAAAAAAACTACTCAACATTCACATCTGTTTGGAGTATAGGGGGTGCCAGAATGAGAAAAATAATTGCATTTGAATTCATAAATTCAAACAGGATTTTGTTGTAGTGTTTTTCTGGTTATAGGCAAACTAAGCACATGAATTCATATCCTCCACTGAGCAATATCTATACAGTTACTGTAGAGCAATTTTGTCTTCAAATTAGTTAGGGGTAATTCTATTTTGGTTTATAAAGTCAATGGAGCATAACATTGTCACAGGATAGTGGTCTCCCACTGCTACCTCGTTTAAGCAATCAAGCAAAAAATAAAGCATATGTTACACCTTGTAATGTATTTCTCATTCTTGTATCCTTACACTATTTTCATTGTCATAATGATCCAGTATGTCTTTATCTGCTTGGACTTTTTATATAAGTTAGCTTCTCTCTAAGGTTTACAAATGAATAATTTAACCAACAGCCATGTACTATATATTATTTTTTCACCCAGAAGCACAGCCTTCCTGAATTCCAGTCCACAGAAGATGGTTCAGCTACGAGAGGAATGGCCTACATCTGACAGCAAGCTTGGGCTGCTGCTCCTGTCGCCTGCCTGCTCCGTGCTGTGTTAGGTGAGCCTTAGTCACTGTGTTTTTCCCAAAAGAGTGACTTCCACAGACTGTTTCTGACACACACGAGGGCAGGAAGGCACCTGAGGCTGGTGGTCAGCAGGGGTCCAGGGAAACAGGGTGTGACTCTTGTAGGAAATGAGAAATGAGATCAACCCTTCTCCCACTCGACTGAAAAAATGCGAGGGCAGGTTTATGCTTAAAGTATTTGATGCAGATCAAAATGACTGTGCTGAATCCTTGGTTTAGCCCTGTGAGACTTTGGGTGAGAGACTTTGCTTCAGAAGCACTTAGGATGATGCTAAAACATGCCAAAACCTACAAAATTTTCTAGAAGTCCAAAAAGGCTAAAAATTTTCTAAAACCCTAAAAGCCATTAGGGGTTGTGGCCCTTGTTAGTTCTCTTTTGCTTTATTACCATTAAGAAATAATTGCAAGGTGAAGAAAAGAGTAATTTTTCTCTCTCTGTTTTTCTATCTAGATGGAAAACATCATTGCTGACACACTTCATGCCATTACACATTCATATTAATCTCTCTCATAAGCAGCTCAGAAAGGTGCTGCTGAGGCACTATAACCAAATAATAGGAATCTACATTCACAGTTTCAAAGTGAAGATGTGGAGTCTCAGTTAAGTTTCTTAAACATTAATGCCTCTAATTAAATTATAAATACCTTACAGTGTTCTCCTCCACCCATCAGTGTAGAAGAGTATAAAACCCATCCATGTCCTGCATCACAGATGCCAGCCTGTTGGTGTTTCATCCATCCTTGGTCTTTTCAAATGGCACCAAATGTCAGTGCAGAGTCAGTCCTTGGTGTACTCTCTATTTGTTCATCAGTAAAGACAGTTAGACAGGACATTTTTCCTGAACTTTTAATTTAATTTGCCTTTGTTACTCTCTTCTGGTGGTGTTATTAGTGTGTTATTATTTCATAGATTGTTTTAAAAGGTGTTTAGGGGTATATCTCCTATATCCTTAAAGCCTTAAGGAGAATAAAATTACAAAATTTTGCTGTGAGGGTGGTTGCCCAGAGAAACTCTGGCTGCCCTATCCCTGGAAGTGTCTAAGGCCAGGTTGGATGGGGCTTGGAGCAGCCTGGGATATGGAATGTGTCCCTGCCCATGGTAAGGGGTTGGAATGAGATGATCTTTCAGGTCCCTTCCAAACCAAACCAAACCATTATGTGACGCTTGCCCTACTCTGTGGTACAGTGGCAATAGTAGTAGATATGCTGCTGGAATTAATTTTTTTTAATCTTGGATGGAATTGGGGAACCTGGGAAGTCTGAAATGCCATTTGAAGTTCTGTAAATGGAACTTTTATTTTATGTGTTATACAGTATGTTGCACATAAGAAACTTTACCCATGACCAGTACTCTTGAGGAGGGGAGAGAGAAGGCTGATGAAAGAAACACTGACTTGTCACAAATTATTTTCTGATTTCAGTAGGAAAATATAAGAGGCAAATTTCAGTTCTCCAAGTCCAGTCTGCAAAATTCTTATTCCTTTACGCTGCACCAGGATATGAGGAATGCATGGGAATTAACAATCTGATATAACTTCAGAAATATTCCTTCTTTGAAGAAGGGTCTGATCCAGATGATCATTCAAGATTCCTTGTAACTTAAATGGTTCTATGACTTAATTATTTTTCTCTCTCCACTTGGGAGCCCTGCAGGGAATTAACATATATGTGGTACTGATGATCTAGAGCCTGAGCCTAGAAACAAAACAAAGTGTTTTTGTTTCAGTCAAATTAACTGCAGCATTTAGATGAAAAAAATCCTTTGTCAAATTCACTGTTTTCTTTGTACATCTACAACAGAATTGCCATATTTTGATCCCTTTTTCAGCCAAGAGCTCAATGGAAGTCAATGTAACTCCAAGCTGTATTACAATGGTTTTATCTCAGTTTCCAAGGGTGACTATATATGCAAGTCACAGACTCTCGATTTTGTACTGAGAAACCCAAGATTTATTTTTTTTTCCTCTGTCAGAAGCCAGGACACTAATCCTGGAAAAAGAAAAAAAAGTATTGATCCCATACCTATTAATTTAAAAATATGTGGTTTTGAACTGAAGCTGGCTTTGAGGAAGCTGTAATGAATACGAGTCACGATCCAGCATACTTTACTTCTTTTGACTAATGCCCTTTTCCATAGGAACTGTGAAAGGGAAAAAAATATCTTCTTTTGCGGTGATTCTTTCTTATTTATATACACACTCTGGGGCAAATGACTTTCCTGTCACTGGAGGGACATCAAAAAGGAAAGCAGTTGCAAATTTCTCACAGAGCTGAACTTCCTGGAATACTTTACTTGGCTTCCAGAAAATATTATTTTAAAAAGTGGTTTCTCAGTTTCACTTGCTCCTTGAGGCAGGTGGAACTGAGAAATAGCTAAAGGGTGGTTCCATAACTAAAGAATTGTCTAGAGTATTTTATCTTGATTTTTTAAAGTATTC
>NW_005054377.1:962340-991883 GCF_000277835.1 Geospiza fortis | reverse complement strand
CCTGCTGATATTTTTTATATACTTTTTTAATTCCCTCCTTAAAACAACATGAGACTCATTTTCAAGAAAATATGCCTTTTTTTTTTTTTTTGTATTTTGTATTTTGAGACCAACATTTTGAGTTCATCAGAAAATCTTAGGTGCACAAGGGGTCTAAAGAATTGAAATGTGTTTGGCTTACTGCTAATTTCTATTCATAATCAGGAGATGAGAGAGGGATTTTTATTTGTTTCTATTTCATCCCTCGAACATTATCATCAGACCTGATTCAGCACCTATTCTGTGATAATTCAAGTGGTGAAAATCCAGTCAATATTGGTTATAATAGATCACTAGAAAGTTGAGTGAGATTTTTTTTTTCCCAAAAGGTTTTATAAAGTTAATACTAGCTAGAAAATGACAATATTAAACAGTGAAAATTGCTACAGCAGACATAAACATTTATCTCATAGATTGAAACATAATTTCAGGCAAAACCTCCTCCTCTGTTACCAAGCTTTAGTTTTAAAAAACACGATGCTCTGATTGGAGGTACTGCTCTCCAATGGTCTTTAATAATTTGGAAAAAAAAAAACAGAAGAAAATAATAATAAAGGAATTTTACAAAATTTTGCCAGGAAATATATTTATTTCTGTTCTGAAGATTATTGCATGGCCTTATGGGAGCAATGAGATGAGCATTTCTGGAATCTCCTGCATGCTTTGGAACAGATCACATTATCCATAAAATATTAAAACCTTAATTCTGGGTAAGTGGTGATGGGATTTCTGTAGCTTCTCAGAAGATAAAATCCAATTCTTTTGTAAGTTTGGACTTTTGTATTTGGATCATATAATAAAGTTCTTGTGTAGCCCCCCCAAAGCTTGGGGTTGTCTACTCTCTCACTTCCATAGAGTTTGAATATAATACCTTATCCCATCTTTTTCCCACCAATAATTTCACCCTTGCCCTAGGCCAGTAGACCACCTTCAAATAATTTTTGGCTTTAGTGTCCAAGTGATGGAAGAGTTCTTTCATTCCCACAGGGTATATATTATATACTAGTCTGCTAGAAAAAAAAGTTAAATATATATATAAAATATGATTGGTATTAGATCATACTACTGGTTTATTTGGTATGTATATGTATATAAAATATTTATACGTGCATATATATATATATATATATATTTACACTGCACTGGAGTGCTGGATCCATGTAGTCAAGGGAAATCCTTTCTCAGGTATTGTAATTTGAATCTGCCTGCCCAACAGTATTTTTATCAATGGCATTCCTATTGCTGGGGAGTTTAAACCTTACTTACAGACCCTCTGTTTCTGTGTGGCATGGAGTATTTTCTCCAACAGATCCTAAATGCACTGTGAATGATCAAAGTGTTGGCTAAAATTTATTACATGAATCCAGTGCAGTTCTCTTTCCTCAGTGAAAGTCCTTCAGAGAGGTTTTTAAGAGCATCTGTCAAGAAGTAAGTCAGAGTTAGTGCAGGGGGTTTAGAATTAAAGAATGGTAATTTTAACAGCAGTTGTTCTTGGTCAATAATTTTTTCCCTGTGAGGGTGGTGAGGCCCTGGCACAGGGTGCCCAGAGAAGCTGTGGCTGCCCCATCCCTGGAAGTGTCCAAGGCCCAGCTGGATGGGGCTTGGAGCATCCTGGGATAGTGGAAGGTGTCCCTGCCCATGGCAGGGGATTGGAATGAGATGAGCTTTAAAACGTCCCTTCCAATTCAAACTGTTTTATTCATTCTGTGTAGTTGAACTTCTGGGTATGTGACTTAGTTTCATTGAGTGTTGTCATGCTACTCCAAGTAGTAAAAAATCCCACATCATTTCCTACACCTTCACTGCTCTGCTGTGACTGTTGCCACAGTACTAACTGTATACACAAAACACATTACATTAGTGCACTTACATTTGTATTCAGGACAAACTACTAGTTCTAACCTAATTTCCTTATGGATGCTACAGACCTCTAGTTTAACTACAGCAGAATCCTGCCCTTGCCTTCACCTTACACAAGAAACACTCTAATTTGATAAAAACCCACACGTTTATTTTAGATTGCCAGACAAATTCCACTGGAAGCTGTTGCAAAGGGGGGCAGGGTTCCAAGGGTAACAAGCTGCCAGACAGCAGAAATTCAGTTTTGGTCCCCAAGATGCTGGAGCAATTGAGCCAGGCTTGAATCTCTCTAAGGCATCGCTGCAATGATGTAAATATGAGAAGCCACAAAGGTGACCTAGAGTTTTCTTCCTCCTCCCATCTCTGGGGTGGAAAATTTTCTGCTGTCGTCTCTAGATGTGGTTTCTGCCAACCCATTTTCATCTTTGCCTACAGAAGTCTCCGTGGAGGCTGGTAGAAAGGGATGGCTGGGCACTGAGAACTTGTCGTATTTACTACTTTATCCTCCACCAGTCTGCAGGGGAAAAAAGTTGCTGTGAAAGGTGAATAGATGGAGCAGGAAAGTGTCTGACTTTGGAAGGGAACATTTAGTACAGAGACTTTCAGACTTTATAAAATTTCAGCTACAGCTCTTTTCTCCTCCCCATACACAGACAAAATCCAGCCAGCATCTCAACCAACCTTTCAGAACCTTTTTCTGGCTTGAGGCTAATTGCAGCTCTGCATTCTGGGAAATACAGAGGGTGTCCCAGCCATTGAAACCAAGTCTTAATTTGGACCTGCTTTCCCTCCTTATTAAACTGTTGGTAATTTGGTACATGAGAGGGCTGCCCCTGCGAGCAAGAGACACGGCCCCCTCTCCATCCTCTTATACTACAAAGCTTGCATTTTTCATAGTGGATTAGCAAGTCTAGACATCTTATAAAATGTCAATGAACGTATGGATCTTCAGTGTATATTTCTCAGGAGAGCTCTGCTTGTTTGCAATGCCGCTCTCCCAGCCCGATCAATACAGCCACAACAGCCTTCTGCATTTTCTGTCAGAAAACAGAACCCCTCTCATTGGAGTTTCTTATTTTTTTCTTTCTCTTTCCAAGGCAGTTAATCAAATAGTGGAGGTAGAGAAAACAGAGGGTGGGCGGGGAGTTGGATGGTATGCTGAGCACCCAGGGAAGTTGTGAATAAAGTGTTTTATTTTAATTATTATTACTAACCACGGAGGCACGATAAGAATTATCAGGAGGAAAATCATACCTCAGGGGCGAGACAAAGGCTGGGGAAGAGAAGGGAGAAGAGGAGCAGCTGAGTGCAAGAACCCCCACGGGATGTGATTATCTCCTGATAACAACATCCCCAGACTTATTGCTATTATGAAATTTCATTTCTCCATTTTTTTAATATGCACAGATACATATATAAATTATTTAGGTGAAGTATTTCAATTCCCCACAAACCGCAAGTTTGCATTAAAATGCTTCAACTGTGAGATTCCCAGGTATATTAATTTCCACTCTTTGAGGATGTTGAGCAGTCCATCAGAATAAACTCTTCATCCTTGGCTGTTTTATGATATTATTACAATGTATTTTATTTGGGGAATGGTGGGTGGAACAAGTTTTCAGAGAAATAGTCTTGTTTGAGTTCCATTTAGTTGCTGGAGGGGAAAACTCCACATAAAATGACTCTGGCTGTTCAGTAAGGCATCCTGATTTCTTCTTATTATTATTTTTTCCCCAGCACAGTTCTACCTTTCTGTCTCCTTTTAAGAAGTCCCAAGTCCCTCCTCACCTACTCTAATAACAGAAAGTGGGGATTGCAGTCACAAGACACAGGGACCTCGAGTGTTGTGTGTTTTGTACATTGAGTTTTCTAGCAATTATATATAAAAATGGGAACAGGTTTATGTTGTCACTGAAATCAATTTCACAATTTCATTTGTGATTGAAAAATTTTTAGTGCAGAAAGATACTTTAAAAACCCACCTCATTTTTTTTTTTGTTAGCCTGGCCCAGATTATGTTAGTTCTTTCTAATTTCCTTTTAATTTTCCAGAAGCTTTTATTTCAATTCAGGGCTCTGACTGCAGCTCGCAGATGTCATTTTTGGTTAAGGTTCATAGAATCAACAAATGGTTTGGGTTGAAAGGGACCTTAAAGATCATCTCATTCCAGCCCCCTTCATGAGAAGGGACACCTTCCACTAGAACAGATTTCTCAGGAATCACTGCAAATCACAGGATCACTTTGCTTATTGGGTGAGCTTTAAAGCCCTTTGGATGTAGTGAAAAACTCTGTAGCAACTTTAATATGAAGGCTTGGTGTCAATCGCATAAGAAGGTGGAGAATATTTTTCTTCCCTTCTCATGAAGTTCACAAATTCCTTTAATAATTCCTTTGTATTGGTTGTTTTGTTTTTTTGTAATCCCAAGAATTCAACATCATGGAAAGCACTGTGGAGTTCAATGTGGTCAAAACCATAGAAGGCTTAAAATGCTGCACAGGATCAAGTGAGCTAAATCTTTTTCATTAAGTTTGGCAGTCTTTCTCTCTTTTCTTCTCTATGTGTTCTTTCCCTTTTCTATTCCCTTTTCTAAATTATTCTATTCCCTTTTCCCTAAAGCTATTCCCTTTTCTAAATTATTCCCTATGGAATTATTTGGGAAACCTGCAGAAATGTTTGGGGGAAGGTATTATACTAAGCCAGTACAGAGTTTAAGGAAATTTTAAGCCAATATAAAAAGACATTTAATACTCTTAGATCTATGGTTATGGTTTTGATATGGTCTCCTTACTGTTCCATATAAGAGTGAGTGAGAGCCTGGGAGTGTAATATTCTGTTCCAGTTTGTTATCTGATAAGGCTTTGACAATTATATTTTGCCATGAAATGATTTGCAGAAGGGAAAATTCAGATTGGGAAAGAGAAATTCTACACTCTGATGAAGACAATACTGATTCTTACTTTCATTTCTGCATTTGCAGTAATTTCACTGCTTGATTTGTGTGTTGTTTTGATGCTTTTTATCTCTGCTGACATCTCTGGAGCAATGCCTGATACACATTTGTTCAGGCAAAATCCCAATCAGCCCTGCAGAATTCATCTAATTGTTCCCCTTCACTAATGTAGCACACGGGCATAAAAAGTGAACTGAAGACAATGTTTCCTAGGCTTTTCTTAATCTATTTGAATAATTTTCTGAGAAAGGAACCCAACAGTACTCCACTTTTAATTAAATGAGCAATTTCTTTCAGCTGTAGAGATCACAATACAATTGCAACCCACAGACTCACTGATCTTAGTTGCTCTGACATCACTAAGAAAATCTTACACCACTAAAAAGTAAAGATAATATTACAGATCCTTGTCTTACATAATCTACTTTAGCTCAGTTGAAATCAATGGAATCGTATTTATTCCAACCCTGGTGATGCTCTAGCTCAGGATCAGCATCACAAGGTTAAGTATCAGGATCAGGTATCAAGATCAGCATCACAAGGATATATACAGACAGAAAAAAAGAAATAAAAGTTAAAAATAAATAAACACATATATGCATACACATACATGTATATATACACACATGCACATGTGTATGTTCAGGAATAAAGTTGCAGAAGATTCAAGATTTCAGGAAACTCCATAATTTTGGATATGAAGGGAGAAGGCCAGGCTTCTGAAACCCAGTCTGGGTGGATGCTCTCCAAGCAGTAAGCAGCCTGTGAGCCTCAGAGAGATTTGCAGCACAAGGGTGGTACAATGGATGCTTTACTGTCTCTAAGCTCTATGTGACCTGCTCTGATTTGTTCCACCTAGTGCTGAATCACTGAGGGGTCTTGTTTAAAAGGCAGCAATAAGGTTAAAAAAAAAAAAAGTTGAAAACCTTAAGGGTTCCATGCGAATTTAATCATTACAGATTTAAGAACGTGATGTTGTTTTGATAGAAGCCCTAGCAGAGACCCCAAACAGGTACATAGCCAAGTATCACAGAATCATTTTGGTTGGACAAGATCTCTGAGATCATTGAGCCCAAACTTTAAAAGTTGGAGTAAAGTAAGTATTAAAGTGCTATTATTTTAAGTATTTGATGGCTATGCAAACATTTTGCTTTGCTACAGCACGGAAACACTCAGCCCAAGCTTTTAAAGGACCTGATATAATTTTGCCTCTATAAAAATGTTTCAAGTCATTTTGAAGTTGGACAGGGGTTGTGACCATAAACTGCTTTCCTTAAGAGGGCATAACTAATTTTCAGGAGAGGAGGGATGCATTTCACAGAGTTCAAAGGAATGCCACAAAACTGGTCCTTGGGTTGGAAAACAAGCTCTGCCATGTCAGGCTTAAGGAGCTCAAGTCAGATTATCAAAGGGAGAGTGGAGAGGTGAGTTGATCACTGTGTAAGGTGCTTAGAAATGTTTGATAGCATGGAGCTTGCCATCCCTGCTAACAAGGGCATAACAACATCTGATGTCTGGAAGATGAAGTTTACATAAATAGAGTTTATTTAAATAAGATGGAATTCCCTGGCACTGAGAGGATGTGGCTCAGTACCACCTGACCAGTGCAGATGTTGGAATTTTTTTAAGTGTAATTTGACCTCCATGTACCCATATATTTTGATTTAGGTGTTGGAATAATTCTTTGGTCTGTGTCTGCAGCAGCATCAGGAGGAATCCAAATGCCTCACTTCAAGTACCTGGAAGGAATCTATAGCGATATGTCTTTTGCATGTTCAGGAACAACACAGTCTATATTTAGGCAATGCTTACAATTCCAATTTATGTTTCTGAATTTTAGCCTGATATTTGTTGTGAGAGAATTTTTTTTTTTGAGGGAATATCTTGGCTGTTGATGATTTGCTTTCCTCTAAACGTAAGAGGCTGTTTGCAACTGGAAATGAGATACAAAAGAAAGAATTATTTTGATGCCTGTTCTCTACATGCTTGCCATCTACACAGAGCTGGGTGTTTTGAGTGAGATTTGTTCAGTTCTTATCAGCTCTTCAAGAATATGACCTCCCTCAAGTCTACGGGGTTTTTAGCACTTAAACTCTTCTCCCAACACATTTTGTCTTCCGCTTGTCTGTGTTGAATTTCATCTGCCATTGTGTTGCCCAATTACCTACAGTAGTTTAGTTAAGTCCACCTGGAGTTCCCACCAATCCTCTTGGGCCCGGATAACCTAAATAATTTTATGTCTGTGTCATAATAGCCATAAAATTATTCTGTGTCAAAACAATTTTGTAAATTGGTGTTTCAACATTTGTCCTGAGTGCAGCTGAACAAAACCCTTTGTGTATAGCTCCAGTCTTTGCGCCTCAAGGACTCCCCTATTATACACCTGTTCTTGACAGATTGAGGCCTAAAACAGGAGAGCTTAGTCACATATTAACCAGCAGGAAGAAAGTCTCTCCTTTTTATTAATGCCTGCCTATGAGTTCAGTGTTTGGAATGCAGTCCTACCTATAAATCAACATCAGAGACTACAACCCAGTGTGTTCAAGAGCTTTGTTTAAACATCAAAAGAAGAACACAGACAAGCGCTATGGTAGAAATATAACTAATCACTTGCAAATACATCTTTCCTGTCAGTAGGAGCTTAACCTTTTTGTTTAATGTTACTGCAGGAAAATGCACTTATTTACAGTCTATCTATTTTCTTTAAAGCAATAGACAGGTTTGCTATGAAAAATGATCATATTTATTACTGCAATAACACAAACAGGATTTAAGAAGTGTTTAGTTGCAGGAGATTTATGGGATCTTGGGAATTTCAAGGCTTCACAATGATTAACAAGAACAGGAATTACTGAGATTGCTGAACATGTTTGGCCAGCCCATCACTTGATAAAACAACAGTTTACTAAAAAGAAGAAATATATGTAGGGCTTTTACTTGTTTGTTGACTAGTAATGAACACAACATGATTGCATGTGGCACATTGATTAGATTAAATTAACTTCACACTCTTCTCCTGGCTTTCTTAGCTCGTAGGGGACTCCACTAGGATTTAGCCACAGTGTGAAGAAAATCCTAGAATCTATAGACAATTCCCTTTAATTTGAATGCTGCAGATTATGGATAAAAGATTGGTCACTTCTAGGATTTAAGACTTCAAAGGAAAGGAAAATAAAGAGAGGCACAGAGGGGAAAAATACAAACAAAGAGCTCCTGTGAGAAAGAAGGGGAAATGCAGACTCCTACAAGATGTGGGGCTGGGTTCGATAGAGCTCCTGAATCTGATTTTCCATTTACTCACACAAACTCCACTGAACTCAATGGCATTACTCCTCTTTTACACATTGGGAAAAGAAAGCAGAATCAACCCCATTTTTCTACTGTAGCATCGTTCATTGCCAGCAAACTCAAAAAAAAAAATAAAAGATCACAACATTCGTGGTTTGCTTTCATCTTTTGGGCTTGATGGTGTTTCAGTCAATACAAGTTTGTCATTGATCAGCAGCACGCGCTTTGTCAGCAGGATCAGGACCTCTGTATTCCTTGTACTCTGTTTTGTAGATAACAAAAAGTGCTCTTCCCAAATGTGTGGGCTCTAATGTAAAAATAATTTTTTTAAAAAATGGTAGTACATTGGGTACAGGGCCTTCCTTCAGATGATGAAAGTTGTCTTGGCTCTGTCCAGATACAAACCTTCCAGTGGGGTTGGTCAGCTCCAGAGTATTCAGCCCCAGCTGGGAAACTCTGGGTTGCTTTGCAATGCACTGCCCATCTTGGAGCCCAAGATCTCACCATCTGTTGTGGTTTAACCCCTGTAGGAAGCTGCTCACTCACCTCCCCCTGGTTCAGAGAGGGAGAGAATCAGAGAGGTAATAATGAGGCATCTTGCTGGACAAAATAAGGACAGTTTTATACGTAGAGTAAAATCTGTGGGGAAAGGCAAAGCAAAATAAGGAACTCATTCCCCATTTTCTGTGGGCAGACAGGTGCCCAGTCATGTCCAGGGAAACAAGACTCCATCACATGTAATGTCAGCTTAGGACAAATGCCATAAAGCTGAACATTCCCCACCCTTTTTCTTCCCAGCCAGCCATGACAGCATCTGCTCTGGAATATCCCTTTGGTCAGTTGGGGTCATCTTTGCCCCCTTCCAACTCCTTCTTCACCTACAGCCTCCTTTTTGATTGGGTGAGGAACAGAAAGACCCTGACTCTGTGTAAGCCCTGTTTAACAACAGCAAAAATATCCTTGCCTTATTAACACTATTGCCAGCACAAAACAAACACAGCGCCGGCTACTTTGAGGAACTTTACCCCAGGCAAAACCAGCACAGCCTCTCCGCTGTGCAGACACAGCCCTGTGGTGATGCACCACAGGTGTCACGGGACACGATGGAGCTGCCTCCACTCTCCACATGCATTTATTCCTTTCCTCCATCTCACTTTTGGCCTCAGTAGATATTTTTCTCCTATCTCCCAGGTGCTTTGTGTCACTCAGTTTGGTCCTCTCACTTCAACCCCACTATGAGTCAAGAGCACTGGCTCCTTTTTAGAGGCTTTTTCCCCATCTGAAGAGGAAATGGAGCCCAAATGCTGATGGCAGAAACCTCAACTTCCCCTTGAACTCAAGGAAAGAACTTCAGTGGGTGCTGTACAACTAAATGAGGCAACAGCCATGTTCCTAAAATTGAAGCCATGAATTAGTTTATGTTTTCTACTCTCTAAGCCTTTCTTTTTCAAGTTTTGCTCTTCCTACTCTTTCCTACATTGTCTCTCTATTTTTAATACCATCAGGTAGCAGAGGTCTCTTCTTTCAGTCACGTGTTCCTGACTCTTCATTTCCTTTCCCCTCTGCTCCACTGTGTACCTCAAAAATGAACTGAAAAGCAAAATTATGACCTTCTATTGGCTTGAGTTTTTTCTAGTATTTTGGCCTAGTAGCTGTTTATTCCCTATTCCTGTAGGCCACTTCAGGCTTCAATTTAAATGAAAGCTGCCCTGACAAATAAGACTGCCATGAATTGCCCCTGTCCTAATGTAAGCTACAGTGCTTTCATTTCCTGGAGTGCTAATGGTAAAAACACAGCACTAGTGAGCATCACAGGCTGTACAATGCATTATAAATAAAGGTACATGCACTACAGTATTCAAGATAAAAGGTATTAAGCTTACTGTAGGGGTACTGTAAAATTTAGTGCTCAGTAGAATATGCTAGTAGTCCCTAAAACAGCAGACAGATACTCACCAGGCACAAAGACAAAGCAAATTCAAGAAAGAAACTGTCAATAGCACAAGCTCTAGAAACCTTCAAAGGGTTCAGGTCTGATCTATTTGCTCTTATTCTGTTACACTTTTTTCTTTTCTTTTCTTTTCTTTTTTTGGTGAGCTGCTCCATTGAAACCATGGCGTGGAAAAAAAGAAATATTGTGGGAAAAGCCAGCACCAGCAAACTCTGCAATAGAGCTCTTGCCAAAGCCATGCTGCTTGAGACCCCATCAGGTTCAATAATGGTCACATAAACATACACCCTCCTTGGGCTGTAACCCCTCCTGCAGTTTCAGCTCTGGGTTGATGCAGTACCTGACCCTCCAGGATCATGGGGGGCCCAGTTTCCCAAGCTGAAAAAGAACATAAATCTTGTCTGTGTCTTCACTTTATTGACTGCAAATTTTATGAAGTTCATCAAGGCCAAGTGCGGGTTCCTACACTTGGGTTGCAAAAGTCCCGTGCAGTGCTGGGACAGAGAGCGTGGAAAGCTGGAAAAGGACCTGGAGGGGCTGGTGACAGTGGCTGAACATGACCCAGGTGTGCCCAGGTGGGCAAGAATGCCAAAGGCACCTGGCTTGCACCAGCCAGGGTGTGGCCAGGGCAGTGACTGTCCCCTGTGCTGAACACTGCTGAGGTCACCCCACAAATCCTGGGTTCAGTTCTGGGCCCCTCAGTTCAGGAAAGACATTGAGGGGCTGGAGCGTGTCCAGGGAAGGGAACAGAGCTGGGGAAGGGTCTGGAGCACAGGTCTGATGAGGAGCAGCTGAGGGAGCTGGGAAAGGTGCTCAGCCTGAAGTAAAGGAGGCTCAGGAGGGACCTTCTCACTCTCTACAACTCCCTGACAGGAGGGTGGATTCAGGTGGAGATCACTTCTTCCAGGTACCAAGTGACAGGACAAGAGGAAACGGCCTCAAGTGGCACAAGGAGAAGTTTAGATTGGATAATTTTGTTACATGTGTGGGTTTTTATAGCAGAAAACAAAGTCCAGATGCAGAGGACTTTTCTTCCAACAAACATACTTTGTCTCTGATGTTCTCTGATGTTCTCTGATGTTCAGGTGCATAGCACCAGCTGTGTGAGCAAAGCACTTGCTTTTGAATTCCCATCCATGTAGCCTCATAGAATTTGGTTTTGCCAAAATATCAAGAGTTGCTAATCACTATCTGGACCCTCATATGCCATTATTTAACTCTAAATTTCCTTTAAGTTACTGGAAATCTGCTATTTGCTCCACAGTACTCTGCACCCCTCCTGCCATGCCATTAAATCTTCAGGCCTATTCAGATGTATTATTCATACACTCATTGCTTCCAAATACAGAATATCAGATATAACTCAGCTGGGCCTCCATCCTGCAAAAAAAATATACCTGTGTTATTCTCAGCACCCAAGCAGAGAGGAAAAGCTGGAGAGAGTCCTTAGTCTTAAATTGTGCATACCTCCTTCTAGGATCATGGCTCCTGTCAGTAAGGGCTGAAATAGCAAAGTATCTTGGTCTAATTTATCACTTCTTTATTATTCTCTTTAAAAATATAAGTTGATTTTAAAATAAAACATCCTTCTGAAGTGGAAAGTTCAAACATTTAACTTGAAAAAGAAAAGTCTATGCCAAGTCATTTAATGTTTCGTCTTTTCTAAAGCTCTATTTCAATGAACCTATTAAAGAAAATGTGATTGAATTTGGGTGTATTTTTGTTCCTTCCAGGAAAATGCAGAATTTAATAGTTCCTGCCTCTGAACTGTTCAGCTACAAACTTGCACAAAGTCCAGGGGTTTATAATAGAAAAATAAGTATAAAATAAGGGAAAAAAATAGGTGAACCCATCCATCCTTGTACAGTGGGTTCCAGTGCTACTCGAGGGCCCTGAGAACATCCAGGCCACCTAGAAGGATGACCAAGTGTGAAATGGGTTACAGATACCCATTCCCTTCTGGAGCAGCAGGGCACCAGTTGGCATTTCAGGTGTCATTGAACACCCTGGAGCTGTGCCCAGCATATCTGCATGACCATCACTGTATTGGCTAACCAGCTCACAACACCCAGCTTGCAGAGTAGGATCTGGTCATGGGGTCATAGAGTGGAAACATTGAGGAATCTTTTAGAAAAAGACCTTCAAGATCATTCAGTCCCCATAGATGGGGACATTAGGTCACCTGCTGGGAAGGACCCATGTTGAAAAGTGAAGGTTTCCATTACCACCACTGTCTCCACCCCATTCTCCAGATTCCACTGGCTTTTGGCTAAAAAAAAACAGTGCCAGGGAGGTTACACAGTGGAAGAAGTGGTTGAAAACTGAGGTGTAATTCTATAGGATCAAATAAATACAGAGCATTCCCAAAACATGGGATGTGACAGATCTGAGCATGTAGTGATCCTCAAAGCTGGGGAGAAAGGGCGGAACTCCAGATCTCTGAATGCTTTCAATAGTAAAACAAAAAAGAAATCTACATATATATATATATACATATATACATAAATATACACTGTGCCTCAATTTTAATGATTAAGGGAAAATTCTACTCTTCTATTTATGTCCTTGGAGTTTTCTAATAACCTGTCCAGGAGCTGTGAGCTAAACATGCTTTCCAATGGCCTGTGTGCAGCAAGCCAAGCTTCAGCTGAAAGCCCTGTGCCCAGACACTGATCAGATTAAGGACCTGCAACACTCAAGCTGGAGCCCTTCGAGTGCAGACAGCATGTTCAGAGGCAGGGGCCACTTGAACAATATGTGCCTGTGCATAAATCCACCTCCCACTTCTGCCTGGCCGTGGGGCAATTGCCCATCCATTGAGAACAGGGCATTCCCTGCCACTCCGATTACCTCCTTCCCCTGCAGCCACTGGAGCTCCCATGGATGCTTGGAAGGAGGCACTGGTTTTATGTGAATCAGAGCTGATGGTGCAGAGGCCTTTGGGAAATAATCAATTACTGTGTTAGAGCAGTGCCTGGTGCTGATGGAGATCTCTGCTGACAAAAGCCCTGCCCTCACAAGGTGCTCAGCGCTGGGTCCTCACTTTGCCTTTCACACCTTTCAGGACAGGGCATCCTGATGCAAACACACCCAGCAGAGGCTTCAGCTGATCTGGCCTTCAGTGTAAATTCCTTGATTTACTCTGGCAATAACAGGACTTGGCACCAGGACCTTAACTTGATTTTTTTGGAAATTATCTAAGTCCTACGTGCTTTGATAGACTTTGTTATAAGGAAAGCTATGCAATTGCTCTTAAGCAACTAATTGTCTTCTTACTCAGATTTAGCCATTATTATAGTTTTGTTTTATTTTGTTTTAATTGCTGATGATTCTCTTATTTGTGTTTCTTTAGCCAAACTCCCCGATTGGAATATAAGGGCACCTTTGGGAGGCTTTTGAAACGAAATCTGCAGTGGAGCAACAACAATTCAGCCCTAAGCCCTTTCCCATTAGTGATAGTAAACACTGTAGCTAATCCTTAGCAACACTAAAGGACGCTTGAGCTTGCAGACTGTCATTTCCTCTCAACGTGTTCTCCAAGAAAAGGCGTGGGGGATAACAGCACAGTGCATCTCCTCCTAGTGGCAACGCAAGGGACATCACAAATTCACGGGATTCTACCACTGTGACAGGATGTCATTTCAATTGCCTTATTAACCATATGAAAAAATATATCACAACAGTGAGAAAACTTCTCAGTTATCTATATCTTACCCCTAAGGCTATTGTCATGAGCCAGTGGCATACTAAGGGAAGAGTACTAATTCAGTTGTCAGCTGCCTTGCCTATTAAACAGGAGGAAAAAAAATACCAGCAACAAAATTGAAACAAGTAATAAGGGTAAGAGAAAGGTCTGGATACCCTTGTCCACTTGATTTCTAGAATTAAACAAATACAATTACTTCTCCTGTTTGCCCTGTCACATAGCATTGTACTTGGAGTATCATGCTGCCTTCTAATTGAGTATTTTCTCTGCTTAAAATGGTACATGGATTGCACTTTAAAAACGTAAGTGCTGGAATATTATACTCCAAGTTCATGACCTGCATTGTAAACCATAAGAGGATGAGCAATGATCAGCTGAACTAAAACATGTTCAGGGGCTGGGAAGAGCAGTCTCACTGCTAAGGATTAAGGAAATCTGTTGGCTTCTCTGTAGATAATCTGGGTTTTTTGATTAACCATAGACAAACTCTTCATGGCAGGAGGTGAACAGTCCCCAGGTGCTTGTTCTACAGAGATCAGAAATTTTTCTATGAAAAAGACCATGAGATGATTGTTTGTGCCCCTGCTCTTTGTAGGGGCACTGCAGACAGGGCTCAGTTTCCTTGTTTCGGTGTCACTTGGGAGGACTTTGCAACTCCCAAGGACACAGATCTGCAAACCCAGTGCCAAACCAGACCACTCTGGGCACACATCACAAGATGCCTCAAATGTCCCTACATGACCATATTTAACCACCTGGAACCTACCATAAAACCCAAATGTATAAACAACTTTTTTAATATTAGTGACTGGTAGTGTCAGTTTTGGAGCACTGTGTTGGTGTCAGTAATGGTGCTGGAGGAGGTGTAAATGTGAAAATGTTCTTTTCAGAAAACATATTTTTTTTTTCTTCACAATTTTGGTGGCTGATACGGCTTGAGACATTTGGGGAAGGTTCATTTTAAGACTAAGCCACCCAGTGTGCAATGCATCTGCTGAGCCAAGAGCAAATATGGATATCAGAAATGTCTTGGAATATTTGCCCAGACAAGCTGTGGCTGCCCCATCCCTGGAGGTGTTCAAGGCTAAGTTGGATGGGGCTTTAAGCAACCTGGTCTAGTGAAAGGTTTCTGCCCATGGCAGAGGAGTTGGAATGAAATTATATTTAACTTGTCTTCCAACACCAGCTGTTGTATGATTCAATGATACTCCTTGCCTTCAGTCACATCTCCAGAAGGATTCAGGAATCCTGTAAGCTCATGGTCCATAGGCTTAGGCAGCTGAGGCACATGCTGCTTCCCCACCTTCACTGAATCCACTTTCCCATCACCTTTACTGTATTCTGTCATTTCCACTTCTGCAAGGATATGTGCAATTCTACGCCTTTGTTTTGTTGGGAACTTACAGGGGTAAGTGACTACAAATTAAGGGTAAATAGTCCTTTCAGAGGACAGAATAAGGTCATTCCATGCCTACAGGAAAAGGGTGGAACTATTTCTAGTTATGTGAGCAGGACCTCTACTCCTTCCTAGGTACCAGCTAGTTGCAGAAAGTGCACTGTAAGTTATGCAGGATGATAACTATGTTCCAGTGAAGATTGTTGAGTCTGTAACCATCAGAGGGCTGTTAATTAAAGTCCAGCTATGGAAAGAAGATAGTCTTTCTCCAGATGGAGATGTGGTCCTGGGTGATCTGCTCTAGGTGGCCCTGCTTGAGCAGGGAGGAGAGGGACCAGATGACTTCCAGAGATCACCTCAATCTCAACCATTCTCTGATGGAGCAGCAGCTGGTTTGGAGGCCTCTGGCAGAAACAGTTCTAGGGCTCTTGTATCTTCTTCACCACCTGAATCCCATGGGAGTCTCATTTTTACTGACCATTCTCTGCACCAACTGTCCCAAGAGATTTTGGGTCCATCAAGGATCACAAAGCAGAGATCCCTCTGCCATGACCGATCTGGTTTTCCCAGGGCACACTTCAACAGGAGTCCCAGGATAAACCAGGATAGCCCATGCTGCAGCTGGCCCCAGGGGCAGAGAAAAGGCCCTGACACTGTTCATCCTACCAGTAGGAATGTCACCTTTAGTCTTCACTGTGTTGTCATCCTTAAATCATAACGAATAAAAATATGGCACACATCCCACCCGCTGGATTGAAGATATTGGGAGGTAGGATAATCGGTATTTCCAGGGAGCAGGAAGCCAGTCTGTGTGGTTCTGTTCACATTATACCATGGTAATGGCACTATCATTCAAAGTACTGATATCCAGCAACATCAGCCTGAACAAACTCACAGCTGTGAAAATGAGTTTAAAACCTCTCCGTGGAGATATTTCACTGAATAGTTGTTCTCAGTATTCATGAAGAGAAATATTTATTTACCTGAAAACATAGGTCCAGTTCCTTTCAGTAAATTATTGCAGACAATGCAGAGTCAAAGGGGTACCTTTTTTCTCCTTCTAAAAAAAAAAATATTTGTAGCAAGCCTTCAGCAATTTGTAATTAGATCTTTCATGCTGAGAGGAAAAAAACGTGAAAGAGATGGAGAGAGAGACCCATATTTCTGCAAAATCATCAATACTTTTGGCAGCAGAAGGCTGGATCCTCAGCTGGTATAAATTGGAAGTAGCTGCAGTGAAGGCAACAGGGAGATGCTGATTGACACCAAGGACATCATTCTCACTGGAGCAGCAGCAAAGAGTGGTGAGCCTGTGTTAGATCTGACGTTAGAATATTTGAGAAGAAGATGGAGATGAGAGATATAAGAGGGAGAGCAGAGCAAGGTGCAAACTTGTGGGATCCTGGAGAAATCAGGCCTGTGGACAGGCAGGAGGAAATGGAGAGGAAGGGAAGGGTTGAGAAATCTGATAGCCACAAAAGCCCACTAGAAATCTCAGGGAAGGGGCAGGAGAGACATGAGGGTATTGAAAGAGAAAATTTAATTTTTCAAGCTACGCAGAATTTAATAATGGGTGCTTGAAAGAGTATTGGGGAGAGATAAATCATTTTAAGCCTTCCAATAATCAATTACTGAAGATAACAGTTAATTTAACAAGGGCTAAAGGACCCTTTCTTATATTTATTGCACTAGTACAGTATCTTCTGGCAGTTCTGGTTTTATCCATAAAACTGAGTCTGAAAAAGCAGTCCAACAAGTCCCAAGTGGGACAGAGAAGAGATACAATTATTTAGATGCTGAAGTCTTTGGGGGAGAGAATGGTCATTGACCACACTGTTACTGAAGAATGTCTCATATCTACATAGCAATATACATATTTATCTACAGAACAGTGTGTGAAGCAGGACCATTGGACTATCCCATGCACTGGAACTCAATAAAAGTTGAGTAAATTAATCATGTCCTGGTCTCTGTATTTTTCATGACAAAGGCTCATCCATAGTCAGGTGTTAATGAAATCTCCAGTTTCTGTACAACAGAACCATCACTGTTTGTTTCTGTTCCTTCAGGACAAATTACCTACTTGGTACCATTCCCAGGAGAGTTAGATTAATTTAAGTTGTCCTTCATCTCTGTCCCTGTGCTTTGCTTCACACTGCATTGAGACTTCAGTAGCACAAGTACTTTTCTTTCAAGACAGGGCTCTACAGCTTACAGGGAACTGCAGTATCCCAAGCCTGCTAAAACTATCCTTGACCAGTTGATTTGGGAGTCTTTTACTAGGGTCTTGTAAAAGATAATCCTTCACCCCAGTTTGTCATCTGGATTTCCTACCATGGTCTGTGGAGGCAAATCTCTCCAGAAGGTGCTTCATCCTCCTGTTGATGTTCCTATTATTCAGTGTGTCCCAGTCTCATCTACATTTACCTCACAGTTAAAATCCTTCTTTTTCAGGGCAGAAAAGGAAATTTTTCTTTTGAGAAGTAAGCTTTTGTGTGTCACACACACATTTACTTCTCAGCCTACACAAGCCTGTCTTGGAATACCCAGTTCCCACTTTGAACTCTTCCCATTTACAAGCTGTAGTCTGTGCTCTCTAAACATCCTTCTGGATTTTCTACAAGTAAACTATTTCTGCATATCAGACTATCAGTCCCTCTGTCCATCTGCCTCATTCATCTCCTTCCCAGCTTATTTTTTTAGCATTCTTTTTACTGTTGTATCCCTGTGCTTTTCTCAGAATAAAAAAAAAATAAAAAATAAGCCAAACTGCCTGCAGGTTAAATTGCCTGGAATACTTGGGTGAAGAACAGGTCTGAGGACATGGAAAACATTTTTTGCTTAAAAATATCGAACAAATGTCTGTGGGAAAGTTCTGGCAGTGTGACCATCTGTGTGTTGACATATGTTTGCTGTGGAAGGCTGAATCCAGCATTCAGTGCTTCAGTGGGAATCTCGAGTGTGGAGGGCTCAGCCCTCTGTGCCTTGTACAGGTCCGAGCCACACAGCATGACCTAAACATCTGCACAGGTGGGACAGAAACTCCAGAGCACATGGAGTGGGTTCTGCTTGGAGCAATCAGTGATTCCTTTTAAAAAATAAGAGAAAAACTCCAACCAGGTAAAAAACCTAAACCCAATGATTATCCTATAATACCAGTAATAAAAAACTTTGCAATCTGAAGAGTGAAAAGTCTCATTTTGTCCGTGAAAGAAGATTGCAGCTTCCTTCAGAACATTACGAAGCATTGAAATTTAAAGTCAACACTTTCTTTTCATTGAGCAACCACTTTAAATCAACTTGGCGTGTAATCCAGCAGAATTTATGGGTTTGAGAGGGGCAGAAAAATGAAGGTTTTGCTTTAATGTGTCTGGGGGGAGTCATGGACTGTGCAGCTGCATCTTTGAAAGGCTTCACATCACCATTAAAACAAAAGGAGTTACTTAATTTTTCTTCATCTAATTACTGTTTTATGCTGCACTGTGGCATGAAACTTTCCAAGTCATTTTTGCCAGAATTAACATCTTTCTCACAGCCAGTTTTGCCTTAATGGCTTATGACAAAACAAGGTGGGCTTTGTGAAGGCCCAGGTTACCCTTAAAACACTGGGTTTTGATACAAGATGCATCAATAATGGTGTCTTTCACTGTAATGTGTGTCTTTGCCTGTCTGAGATTGGAATTACAATAGGTGAAACTGCACAGTGAAACCATACATTAATGGTTTCATGTCATGTATATTTAGCAATTTAATCCAAGCCTGGGATGCCCAGCACAGGAAGGACATGGACCTGTTGGGGCAAATCTAGAGGATCCACCAAGTAGATAGAGAGGTAGAGAACTTCTGCTATGGGGAAAGGCTGAGAGAATTGAGTCCTTCCAACACAAACCATATGATTCTATGAGCCACTGAATTTCCTGGGCTTATTTGAAAGATATTTGCTCTGAACTCGAAAGAAAATATCATTAAAAGAGAAACAAAAGATGTTTTGATCCATGGTTTGTTGAGTTCTTTAAACTTCAATATGTATTTTTAATTATCTGTGTTGAAACAATCATAGAGATATTCCTAATTGTCGATTTCAGTTTTAATAAATAAAAGGATTTTTTTGTCATGGCTTTTTGCAAACACCACCATTTACCAAAGTATTTTATTAAAAATATGGGTGTGAAAATTAATGGGAAGCAGATTCAGAGGCAGGGGATAAGTGGTGGAGTTCTTTTTTGAAAAACCAAAAGAAAAAAAAAATAATTTTCACATTCCAGCTAGAAGTTTCCCAGAGCGTATGGCATTTTTCAGGATTGTTCCTGCTGCTCTAATGATCTGGTTGCCTTACCCAATTCCAGGATGTCTGACTGGGCTCATGTGCCTATTTTCAATCTTAAATTTCTTCATTGGGGTTCCTCCTTGGGAATTCTGTTAAGAATGTAGGAGGTAAATCACACAGGAACCACAAATGCTCTGTGTAAAGGAAACCCTGTGACATTTAAAATGCCTCTCTTGAGTCATGGTATCTTCCCCAAGTAAGGAGAAAGGGCATTGCTCTTCCTTATTTTGTTTTCATCTGGGAGTTTGGAGTCATTCCTTTTGGAATAATAAGGAAAAGGAAGCTCTGGATGTTGCTGGGGTATTTGTTTGGCTGTCACTTCAGTGTGATCCATGGGATCAGATCAGGGATATTGGTGTCTGGAAGTGTAGGGTCATTTCAAAAAGGCTTGAAATTTTAGCCACATGTTTCAGCATCCAACAACCTCTGGAAATTCCCAGTAAGGCATGTAATGAGAAAAAGGCATCATCCAAACACTACTGACTTCAGTACATTAAATTTCATTATGTTAATTTTAGTTACATTAGTTCCTTTGTAGATGTTCTCACATCCCTGTCCTGGTCAAAGAGATTTATTGACTGAGCACAGAAGCATGGATAATCTAATGGCAAGAATATACATTTGAAAACTTACTGATATGTTTTCTCCGAGGGATTTATGGGGAGATTCACCTGTTTGGGAAGGGGGATGGTGGATATAAACTCTTAATTGTCATAGCTCATACTTTTGAAACAATGTTATGTCCAGTCTGTTCTTTGGGCACCATATTTTTTTTCCCTGACATCACAAATTTTTTTTCAAAAAATTTACATCAAAAAAGAAAAAGAACAAGTGTTTTCTGCCGGTCTAGGCAATTTACTGTGCCAGAAGCTAATGAGACATGAATAAGGCCAGAAATGCACATCCTTTCACTTCTTTAAACTTTCCACTTTATAGCTGCTTCTGATTTTTCTTCAGATATCAGCACAAGTTTGCTGTGCTGTCAAAGCCTGTTGCTCAACACCAGCAAAAATCCCTTCTTTCTTTCCTGTCCTTATTCTGGTCTAAAAGGATGACTCTGAGTCTGAAAAATAAACTGCTCTTTCCAAAATAGCAATAAAACCTTTTCTTGTTTCCCTTCCCATCTTGTGATGACATATTAAGGGAACAAACAAAATCCAAACCCACAAAACTCAGGACAAGCATCTACTTTTTGGATGTGATATATTTATTCATTTATTTGGTTGGTTTTTTTGCAGTATATTTCCTCAATCATCAACCAGACCATTGGATTTCTCCCAACAAACAAGAAAAAATGTATTTAAACATTCAATTTCCCTGCTCTGACACACTGCAGGAGAGTTCAGTGATTAGGGAGGGGCAGGAAAAGGTGGTCAGATAAGACCGGGAAAAAGCAGGAATCCTTTTAGGGCAGCTCATGTTTATATCATTTGTGAAATCAGGATCAATGAACAGCTCCAAAAACAAAACCAATTCCACCCAGAGTAGCTAAATTTACATGCTTGTGGAAAATATTCTAAATGCATTTTGGTGATGAAAAAAAAAATCTATATAAATGGGAGAATTAAAAAGGAAAATGTACTTGTCTTTTAGGTTACCAACACTACTCATTTTTTCCTGCTAGAAAATTTCTAGAAAGTCTAAATTTAGCATTTCAAGTCTGAATGCATGAAACAACCTCACATATTTGGCTACACATACTCATGTAAAACTCTTAATAAGTCCATGGATGTGCATCCATTCATTTTATTTATTTATTGTTACTTAGAGTTACATTTGGAAAAGAATCATAAATTCACTAAGGTTGGAAAAGACTTCTAAGATCATCAAGTCCAACCTTCATATAAAGTACATAAAACTATAAAAGCATTTTAGGACCAAAATAGTGAAGATTAATCTTCTCCTCACCCTGGAACATGGGGAGGTGTTTTCTGTACTAACAGCAGTTTTTCTATCAACTGAATGCAGTATTCCCAAAAAAATAGATTAAAAACAAGTTCCTGTAGTGATGGGATAAATTCAGACCAGAACAGCTCCTTATTCTCTTGGTATCCATAGCTGCAATTCACAGAGTTTATAATAATGGTAAATTATGTGAATTAAAATGGATAAAATAAATACTGGAAGTGTGGAAAGGACTCTCAAAATCATGACCTAATAATACTGATTAATTGTATTAAATTGTATTGGAGTCAATTAAACACAGATTTCTGGCTGTGCTGCACTGAACTGGTAGCTGTAGAGAGCTTGCACTGGCTTTTTTGTCTTCAAAAGAACTTATCTTAGCAAAAGCTGTCCACATTCGAGATTTTAAGTCAGGAATATTGTCTTTTATTTCACTGCAATGTACATGTGGAAAGAGTTAGCACAACTGAAGGCTTTTTATGATCTCACCCACATTATTGGGATCAGGCTTGAGTTTTCACTTTCCCTGGTGAGATGGTTGAACCCCAGTCTGGTAGGACTGTCAGCTCATTCCTGTGTATTCCTCATTCAATATTCGCCATTCAATATTCCCTGGAACCACTGGAAATTACATAGGGAAGACCAAACTTGTGCTAAATATCAGGTCATCATCTTTGCTTTATATTGAAGGGGGAAACAAATCAACGACCTACTCTTCACTCAGAGCAAGCCTGAGCAAGTGAAACCGCAGAATCATGGAATCATTTAGGCAGGAAAGGGCCTCTAAGGTCATCAGGTTCAACTGTTAAACTTGCACTGCCAAGGCCACCACTAAGCCATGTCCACACACCTTTTAAATGCCTCCAGTGATGGTGATTCCACATCTTCCCTGGGCACTCTGGGCTTAACAACCCTTTTCATGAAGAATTTCTTTCTAATAATCAGCTTAAATTTCCACTGGCACAACTTGGGGACGTTTCTTCTTGTCCAACACCCACTTGTCTAAAATCTCCTTTCAGGGAGCTGTAGACAGTGAGAAGGTCCCCCCCTGAGCCTCCTTTACCCCCAGGCTGAGCACCTTTCCCAGCTCCCTCAGCTGCTCCTCCTCAGACCTGTGCTCCAGACCCTTCCCCAGCTCTGTTCCCTTCCCTGGACACGCTCCAGCCCCTCAATGTCTTTCTTGTCATGGGGAGCCCAGAACTGAACCCAGGATTGGAGGTATGGCCTCAGCAGTGCCCAGCACATGGGGACAATCAAAACACTGTCCTAGAACCACTGCAGAAGTGGTGTCAGCTCCCTGAGCTCGTGGTTGGCATCGCTGTGCTTCAGGGAGCTGCCAGAGTTTTCGCTGTAACAGCATTGCCACCTAGTGCTCCTGCAGCACAGTTCAGCCAGGCCCGGGAAACGATGTGTTCTAGCAACTAAACAAGTACAAAACAAGTTTGTCTATAAGGGTTCTTATATTTTAAAGTAGTGGACAGGCTGCAAGAAATACTGTGGGGTTTGGGGGTGATCCAGCTTGGTTAAAGTGTGTGTAAACTGCTCCCAAGAGATGAGAAACTGATGCAATAACTTCTGAAAAAAACTGGAGTTCATCATATTGAAATCTGCTCTAAAATTATAAATAAAATCCAAACTGGTCATCCAGACCCCTTCTGTAAATAGAGACAGAACAAAATAAATCCAATCTACATGAGAATTTATTTCTTAAAATCTTGATTTATTAATAAACATGTGTTTATTGATGAGCATGTGTCTATCAATATTTATTGTAATAAATACAATAAATATCCTCTCTGTGTTTTCATTCTCTCTGCTCATTGTCCAGGGAGACACAGGGATTTTGAATGGATGTCTGACTCACAGGTGGGTATTTTGGGTGAGGTGAGCGTAATTCTACACTCAAAGTGTAGATTACAGCAAAGCTGGGAAAAGAATCAGAATCTTTATAACCGTGTATTCTAGACAGGCTATCACCTCTCCTGTACAACAAACTTTTAGTGAGAGTGCAGGAACACTCCACTACTGAAATAAATCAAAGCTTGCTTATTTTTGTAGTGATGTGTGAGGTGTAGTTTCACACTGCCTTTTGAGGAATTTGGGGTTTTGAACATTTTAAGTTGGATCCCGGTAACTATGCTACTATAAAGAGAGAAAAGATACCTGCAGGGGAGAGATAGGATTTTATTCCCAAAAGAAAACAACATAAGAACATCTATTCTAGAGAGTCTTGGGGACAAGGTTAAAAGTTTTGCTTCCTGTAACTGTGTTGATTTGAGTTTTTGCCAAGTGAAATCGCTGCCTTTTCGCATATTTCCAGCTCCACTGCAGGAGGGAGATTCCTGGCAGGAAAGATGTGGAGATGAGATTGAAATGGACTGGCTGCAGACTGTGCTCTTGAATTGTTCCCACACAAAAAGATTTCAAAAGTCACTTAAATCACCTGTACATTTTCATACAAGATCTAATTTTGGGCACTGTCACATTATTTTCATAGACTCATAGAATTTTTCTTAGGGTAGAAAAAGACCAGTAGGGTCATCAAGTCCAACTGTTAATCTAACATTGACAAACACTGCCAAGGCCACCACTAAACTGCATCCCCAAGTGCCACCTCTACCCATTTTTTTAATCCCTCTAGAGGTGGTAACTCCTCCACTGCCCTTGGCAGCCTGTCCTAGTGCTTGACACCATTTTAGTGAAGTCCCAGGTGGGCATTAACCAAAGACAAGGCGCTTTAGCTAAAGTCATATTGGTCTAAAAAGGCTCTGAGAGCATGTACACATCTGGTGCTAAAAAATAGAACACCACATCTTGTTGTCTCATTGGTACTAAGCTGGGAACAACACTTTGGGGAATACCTCTACCACAAAATTTAAGTAAAATATAATCATCTTCCCCTTGTGTATGCTTTCTCACTGAACAATTATATTAATTGCAACACCAGCATGGGTATATTAAATAACCCTCTTGGAGTTGTTACCTCTACTGCTACCAGTTACCCTAATAAAAATACACACAGAACTGTGTTTCTGGCTTCTCTGAGGCAAGATGTGTCTGTACAATGATAGAAAACACAAGTCATTACAGTTCTGGTTTGAAATCTCCTGTAAATGTTGTTCCATCAAAACCTCTAGGCAACTGGGATTTGGATGAATCCAAATGCAGCTCTATCTGTCAATATGAGATTTCAGGATTACTCTATTGGCAGTGCCCAAGTTACGTGGGCACAGTTCAGGTAGGAGCTGCCTGGCTCAATAATCCATGGAGACAAAAGTCCTGATATTTGTGATGCTTTACAGTGACATGCTCAGTATCTTACAGCTGTATCTGCAAACTTAAAGAGTTTAGCAAATCAGCAAATTTTCCTTCTGGGCCTTCTTGTTCTTGAACCAGAGAAGTATTCCCCTGTGCCTCAGCTGTCATCACATGCTTGACAGATTTTGGAATGGGATGTAACAAGGTGTCCAAAACCATAGGAGACAGATTTTGGTCCTGTACTGAAATATACAGTAAGCAGCAACTTAGTGTCTTCAGAAAGCATCATGTGCCTTGGAAAACTGGCAAGGGGAGCTTCCAGCTCCATACATGACTTTGTAGGTACTTACAGAAGGAATTTCTACTCCTTTTAATGCCTTTACAATGTGTTTTCTATTCTTTTAAGAGTAAGAGATACAATTGCACAGAGACTAACCCCTGGTAAAAAGCGACTTCTCTGAAATACTGCTGGTCTTCTAAAATTTATTGTTATAATTATGATGCTTCTCTGATATTGGTTCTCTCTGTCATATGGACGTGATCTTTGTCATCATACCATAACCTCCATTTGTGTAAATAACAGATGAACAAAGCTTTGTTTTTCAGATGAGCTTGGGAAAAATTGTGTTTAAAGCAAAACTGAAGCAAAACAGGTACTTTTCTGTACCTTGCATTCAGAGTATACAGAGTAGGCCCTATTTCAACCAGTCTTTGATATCCAGATTTGAATATTAAGGAAATGTAGAGAAGGTATCAGGGTGGGGTTCATCACTGCTAAATGAAGGGATTTATTTCCGAGACATGGCAGGGAGCTGGAACTACACAATCTTAAGGGTAGATTCCAATCCAATCCAAACTGTTCAATAATTCCAATCCAAACTGTTCTATAATTCTCTGATCCTCTAAATGTTGGAAACGTAACCAGGTCAATCCCACTCTGAGCAGGTATTGCTGTAAATAATTCCCTGCAAAGTGAGGTAAGGATGAGCTCATCCAATTTATTTCCCAGTGTCATTCTGAGACTCAAGACCATATTCAAACCATTTTCTGACCTCAGAGCTATGACTAAAAAAATCCTTCATGTCAATATGCTGATTGTCCATGAACTTCAGTCACCTCAGTCCTGGTAGCACAAGGCTGTTCAGAAGGAAGAGGTCAGGCACAATGACAGTGACCATTAACAATTGTGTCCTCATTTCACAGAATAATGAATAACCTGAATTAAACTGTTACAGTTCAAGCCAAAAGTGGAAGTGCTTGAATACTGGTATATGGTAGGTCTTGCTAAACTAAGAAAGAAGACATGAAAATCTTAATCAGTGCAGTTCAAAATATTGCCTTTTTATAGCAGATTCACTGAGAATATTTTTGTGTAGATGCAAGATTTGCAGAAATGCCTTAACAATTAGAAAAAGGCTGAAGAAAATTCCAAGCTGTCAGTCGCTTCACCCAAAATAGTTTCTTTACCACTGAAACAAACAGATCTCAGGACTGTCAGCAGTGAGGTCTCGTGCAGAGGTGTGCTCTGTGGGGTACAAGAGATTTGGGTTATCCATCATTTGGGGAGGCACTGGAATCAGTTTACCACACAAAATGAGGTGTACTTCTCCACAGGGAAGAGCAAAAACCAAACTCACTGGAATGAATTTTAAATTGCTATTTTACTGAAGCTGGTAAACAGTAGGGTTCCTCCAAGATCCCTAATTCCCAAATTAAGAAGCACAACAGACTGTCATTATGCAAACCTGCCTAAATTCAAGTCCAAATGAGTAAGTGACTAAACAAAATAAAGCAAATCTTAGCTTTGACTGCAAATAACATATTTACAAATGTAATGTTGAAAAATAAAAGCAAAATAAAAGTCATATTGGATCAATAAGAACAAAACAAAGTTGATTTTTTTTCCTTCTTGTTTTTAAATTTTGTGGGGAAAAAAAATCTTGCTTGGGAGTTTAGGACTGGAAGACAAAATATTGCACATCGTAAGGCCAAGTGAAATGTGCTGATATTTAAGAACAAAAAATCATTGTACTGGATCAGACCAATATCCTGTCTCCAGTAAGAGCCAAAAATTGATGTCTACATACAATATTTCTTCAGAATTTTCTCCCAGACTACAATAACTTACAGTTCAGGTGTTTCATGAGAATCCTGCTTTTCACATAACACCATGAACTTCTTGTCTACAAAGCTGTATGGGCAACACTTGAAATTATCAGAAGATATAGCCCTTGCAGTATCTGATATCAGTACCTGGAAAGAGGGAATTCCATGGGCTGGTTACCTATTCTATGATGAAAGACTTTCTCTTAGCTTGTTTTAAATCTCTGATCTGTTCTTTCACTGGATACACCTCACTGTTGCACCAAGACCATGACCAGTGTAGTCCTTCTCCTGTGTATGCATTTTTACTGAATTAAAAGAAAAACATTCCCAAACATATATAGTTCGCTGAATAAGTGTGAGTCGTTACTTTCTGTGAAATTGGAAAAAGGAAAATGCTTGTGTCAAAGCCACTCTTCTCTCCAGCTGCTGGAAGATACATGAGACTGGGCACCCCTATAGCCACCACTGCTCTTGTGTGTAGAGGGGAACATTTTTGAACAGAAATCCCCACTGTGAGCTGAAAACTGCTTTGGCATCACAGCAGATAGAAAGCAAAATTCTGGTCATGGCAGCTGTTGCTGGATGGGAAAATAAAATAAGGTTGTTTTTTTAAAAAAAATCCCTATCTCTGACATCGTTTTATGGGCAATGATGCCAAAGTAGGGAAAAATCTGCCTCTGTGACTGAAGCCTTCCTGCATATTTCCTCTGGCCTTGCCTGAGGTCTCTGATTTCCTTTCAAATGTCACTGTTTTTCTTGTGGTTACAATTGGTGTTGTATTTCCTATCTGAATCTAACTGATCTTATTTCCCTAGCATTGATGAGCTTCCCAGCTCAGAATTGGTAGATGATAACACACAATAATGATGGAAAATTCTTGAGACATTTGTATGTCCCAGCCATTAAAGACCTTTGTGCCAGGTCACACATATGCACACACACCCCTGAGAGTCCTAAATAAGATCTCTAAATTTCAGAACCATAGAATCAGAGAATGGTTTGTGTTTGGAGAAACCTTAAAGGTCATCCACTTCCATCCCCTGCCATGGGCAGAGACACCTTCCACTATCCAAGGCTGTTCCAAGCCCCATCCAACCTCACCTTGGACACTTCCAGGGATGGGGCAGCCACAACTTCTGTGAAACCACAGCACATTCTGTATAAACTGAGACGTTCATTCTGGACTTGCAGATTTTAGGAAAGCAAACCAACCTTTTTTTGGTCTGATTTCTAGTAGGTCCTGTCTCCCAGGACCTCTGAAGCTCTTGGCCACTGTGTGGATGTGGCCTTTGGTGGTGCTACCTCACAGGTAAGAGCAGGGCAGTGGAGGAGGTGCAGAAGAGCAAACTCCCACCTGGCCATGGATCACCTCTGTGTTCAGAACATCCTAAAGGCTCAGCCCCAGTGTTGACTAAAACCATCAGCAAGGAACTCTGTCATGTGAATTTACACAAAGCATATTTCTTGGGTCAGGCACGAAATCAAAATTCCTTTAAGGAAGATGAGACTTTAAACACTTGCTGTCGGGGAAAAAAAATAAATCTCCAAAGGCCTTATCTCACACATGATACAGTCACAAACATCTGCTTCCGTTTCAGTTTTTCCTTCTGTTAAAAACTAAAGAGAGTGTTTCCAGATCCCTGGAGCAGCTGTCCCTTTTAAGCCACATACACAGCAATATGACACACACTGTTGGCCTATGGATGGGAAAATGCTGTATTTATCAAAACAGACATTTTTTGTCTCTTATTTTTGGACAATTGTAAGGTAAAGAAGCAGAATTCTATTACCAGATTTTTTTGTACAGTATTTTGAATTCTGAATCAGAAACTGGTAACTGTATCTGGTGTATTTCAGGAGTCTCATCGATAGAAAATGCGAGATGCAAATTCAGCTAAAGCCTACAGTTTAATCCTCATTAAGGGACTCATTGGTGTCCACTTTATCAGAATAATGAGATAGAAAACAAGAGTCCTGAGGGAGGCCTTAATTAGGAGTTTTGGCAGGTCTGTTAAAATGAGTGTATGATGACTGATTCAGGGGGTTTGCTGTCACTGCATTTTCCTGCTAATATGCTTTTGCAAATATACCTTATATTCCTATGCCTTAAAATGTGTTTGGGATCTGGTTCAAGTAGCTCTCCTCATTCTGTGATTTTTCAAATCCTTCCTCCAAATTCCTGCAGACCTTCAGTCCCCCTGCCCAGTCAGACCTTAGGGCATAGGCTTTACTTGCAGGGCTCCCTACAAATTGTTATGTGTTGATGGGCAGTGGGGGAGGCAGTTTGAATCTTACAAAACTAATTGAAGAAAATCTAAGGCAAAAGCAGAGGAAAAAAAGTTTCTGCTTAGGACTTACATATTCTGTTCAAGCAGGGGCAAATAATTTATTCTCTTTATGCCTCTGATCACTTCCTAGAAACAAGAACAGAATATTATTTGCTTGCTTGTGTTACTTTTCTTATTATTGTTTCTCTTTTAACCTTCCTCAGACAAAACCTTATTTTTATTGTGTGTGCACAGTCCTCAAAGTCTCCAGTGCTGATTGTGGCTATCAGCTGCTCCTGCCAGCAAATCCTCACCACAGCACATTCCTGTAGGACTGAGCACATCTCCCTTCTCTGCTTCCTCCACAGCTGAAGCACTACCTGCCATCAGACTTGGCTGCTACTTTGGCCAGTTAAATGTTATTTCATGGACAGGTGCATCTCCAGAAGCTGAATGACTCTGCGAGCTCTGATCCCAGAAGCAGGGAA